>NC_091081.1:80171666-80495000 GCF_032405125.1 Capricornis sumatraensis
CAAAGACTTGGAACTCATTACCTCACAAAGCTACAAAGTCCTAATAGATTGGTATAAAAATTTTTCTTTATGCTGCCAAAGTATGTCTCGCAGTAACCTTTAGGCCTAAGCTCCATGGTGAGGTAGGGGAGGTCCCTTCAAGCAGCTCCACAGTCCACCCCACAGTTGCCTCCCTTCTTAGGCAAAGGCAAGGCTGGAGCTGAGTCTGTGATCTGGTTTGAAGGGCAATTAGAAGGTCCTTCTCAAATTCCACTATTTCTGATTCATCTTTTAAGAATAAAACACTGACACCTCAAATTTTTTGCATGCGTACATGCATGCTAAGTTTCTACCTTATAAAAATACCACATTAGGAAGAAAATGCACGAAGTTGCTATCATTTATGAAACTCTTCAGAGGAATTTGTTCTATTTATTTCCTTAAAACCGTTAGTCGAGAGCCAGGCCCTTTGTAAACGGGGTCTGGATAAAATAAGGGCTGGGAGAGCAGTGACTGGGGAGCAGCCAGGAGTCCTAGGGTGGAGGCAGCCTAGGAAAGTGGCCCAGGCTGGGGCTCTGAGCTGCCAAAGGGAAGCAAAGTCACTGGAAAGCGAGAAACAGAGAAAGCAGAGGGGAGAGACCCCTCCAAGCAGTGTTGCCTCTGCCTCCTCCCCCAAGACCCCCACCACCCACCCCTCCTCCTACCCTTCTTCCCTCTGCATTTGGCCAGATGGGAGCTTCATGGCCAGACCTATCATCACTCTGACAAATGAAACGAAAGAAAATGTCCATAAAATCATTATTTGCATTTGTACGTCCAGTTCCTACAAGTTTTCACGAATCTCTTTGGTAAGCACGGCAGGACTTTAAGCAGTGCAGCTCAAGAAGATATTTAATCCAGCTGCCCTCTTCCCAGAAAGTAAACAGATAATAAAATAAATCTAATCAGCATTCCTTTTCACTTAGCTGAAATTAAATTTTACTCATCATGGGTAAGTGGCTAATTACATGTTTAGCGTAAAGAAAATTCCGAGGACATTCCCTTATTTACTCTCTTCTTGTGTCAACAGATGAGAAGACACTGGCATTCAGATGGAGGTGGGAACAGCTGGCTGCTGATGCCAACTCACCTTTCACAGCCTGAATTCAGAGTAAGACAAAGCAAACAGTAGAGACACCAGAATTAAAGTGCCTTCAAGCCCAATCCAGGCAATCTGCCCATTGATCTGCAGCAAGCACAAGGGCTGATGAAATGGCTTCTGAAATGAATTGATCCCTGGGATCCAAGAGTGAAAAAAAAAAGATTCTTGAGTGATTACTATGCACTAGGCATTTCTTACATGGATGCTTCATCTTAACCCCATGAGGTAAGTATTATTTTTACACTCATTTTGTGTGCTCAGTTGCTCAGTCGTGTCTGACTCTGTGGCACCATGGACTGTAGCTTGCCAGGCTCCTCTGTCCATGGAATTTTCCAGGCATGGATACTGGAGCAGGTTACCATTTCCTGCTCCAGGGATCTTCCCAACCTGCATCTCCTGTGTCTCCTGCATTGGCAGGCAGATTCTTTACCACTAGTGCCCCCTGTGAAGCCCCAAACTCATTTTGCAGTGGTGGAAAGCAAAGGTTGAAAGGATAAAAAGCATCTCCAAGGTCAATCAGCTGGTAAATGAGGTATGGAAATCTGAAGCTGAAGGCCATACTCTTAACTATGACATCGCCTTTGTGGCCAAGAGGGCTCCTTTCCTGACACTTTACAGCCCCCATGTTCTCATACTAAGGGAACCCAAGAGTTCTAAGATCCTATGTCAGTCATGAAAGTTTTCCTCAAAGAAAACTCACAATGTGAAGCTAAATCACAGTACCGGTCATCCCTCACCTGCTCCATCTTCCTTGTTTGGCCTTATTCCAAGAAAACGTCTGGCTCCAAAGGCACCTTTTGGGCGACAGACCTCCCATATGTGGCTTGTTTCTCAGCGCTGTGTCACTCCGCTAAGCCTTCCAATCTGGAAACCACGGTTGTATCCAGCACACTGGCAGACAGAGCACTTTCTGCAAAGTGTTTGGGGAATGGAGCAGACTATACAATTCACAGGCTTGTTAATGAGAGCTGTATGTTTAATTCCCCATGCTATGAGCAAGACCCAGGGGTATTCTTTTTTAACTCAGGAAAAACATAAATGCAAATAATTCCATACAAATAGAACTGTCCTGAATAGGAACTGCTCAAATAAGCCTATGCACAATTATTCCAGCTCCTGATCATTACTAATCGAAGCTTATGTTTATGTCATTACATTGTAACACACTTCAAACAAATGGGTTCCATCTCTGAAAAAGGGACTTTTGTCATCTTTTCTTTTACTGAGCTTTAGACATCCTAAGTCATTGTCAGCATCCTACTAAATTTTAAATTCAGTTCCTTTTTTATATATAACTGGTTTTGGATTTTATCTGACATAGTTAAACAAAATCTGGTTAAACCTAAAGACCTGAAATTGGCCACATGCAAACTCTAGATAATAAATAAGAAGAAACAAGTCAGATCACACTGTCCAGGTAACGCCTGCAACATGGAAGGAAAGTTTTTTCCCTCCATTATGAAAAGTTCATCAATAACATTATTGCTCAACAATAGATGCTCTTATGCCTCATGGCTCAGATGGTAAATAATCTGCTTTCAATGCAAGAGACCCGGATTCAATCCCTGGGTTGGGAAGATTCCCTGGAAAAGGGAAAGGCAACTCACTCCAATATTCCTGCCTGGAAAATCCCATGAAGAGAGGAGCCTGGCAGGCTACAATGCATGGGGTCACAAAGAGTTGGACTCGACTGAGCAGCTAATACTTTCATAAATGTTTTCATCAAAACATACCCCCACATAGTTTCTCTTAGATTTGCCATAGAGGACAGAGGATATCATATTGGTTTTTGTTGACCTGGGAGATAGATGAGCAAATTTAAAGGACACTAAAGACCGTAACAAAGTCATCAATTTGTGATGATGCCAAGCCCTCCCTGGAGAACAAGTAAGCTACCTGATTTCTTGTTAAGTCTCTGAAGTCCAACCAGGGACACAGGAATAAAAGGTGTCCCCCCGTGACTGATTCATGTCAATATACAGCAAAAATCATCAATATTGTAAAGCAATTATCCTCCAATTAAAATTAATCAATTAATTTTTTAAATATGAAATAAACTCCCTGTACTCTCAAAAAAAAAAAAAAAGTGTCCCCAGCTGAATTCAGACTGAAAGAAAACCATAACTAGGTCTTATCAAAAACTAAATCCTTAGGAGTGACTACTAACAGAGGAAAAGCTGGGTGGTGTGGATACTGCTTCTGGTACATTTCCGAACTTCAGAGATTCCATCAAAATATCTTTCATAGCATGCTCCCTGAGCCCACAAAATCTGGTATAGAAATTGGCGCAGTGGGAGGCAATCCACGGATGTTAGCCTTCCTGTGAATCTCTGTTCTCTCACAGCAAAAACTCTTCCCTCGTCCCTACTGACACCTGTTCTTACCTGTAAATTAGTACACCATGTCCACCACATCTTCCCCAAAGGCAGAAGATGGCCTTCTTAGCTTCTCTCAATCAGTTATTTAATATTTAGTGAAAACATGGGCTGTTCTTCACTGGTGTGTTTCCTGACTCACAGGTCACCTCCTGATCCATTCCACTCTGCCTGCTCCAGCTTGATTTGGGCTGGAACATCTGCTCCTCCCCTACGTCCAATTTCTCCATTTCCTTCCCCTCCCTCTCTCCTTGACTCCCCATTTGAACAAAGAGAGTAAGATGCTTTTTTGCTCACTACTTCCTGGAACTCCCTTGCCCCTTTTAAAATTTCAATTGTTCCATAATATTTGGAAATTTTGAAAGATAAACTTGGGAAAGCCAGTGTTCTATCTCCGATCAGTCAGTCAGTTCAGTTACTCAGTCGTGTCCAACTCTTTGTGACCCCATGCATTGTAGCCTGCCAGGCTCCTCTGGTAGGAGGAGACCCCTGCAGACCCCATGGACTGCAGCACACCAACCTTCCCTGTCCTTCACCAACTACCAGAACTTTCTCAAACTCATGTCCATCAAGTCGGTGATGCCAACAAATCATCTTAGCCTCTGTCGTCCCCTTCTCCTCCTGCCCTCAATCTTTCCCAGCATCAGGGTCTTTTCTAATGAGTCAGTTGGCATCAGGTGGCCAAAGTATTGCAGTTCCAGTTTCAGCATCAGTCCTTCCAATGAATATTGAGGACTGATTTCCTTTAGGATGGGCTGGTTTGATCTCCTTGCAGACCAAGGGACTCTCAAGAGTCTTTTCCAACACCGCAATTCAAAAGCATCAATTCTCTGGGGCTCAACTTTCTTTATAGTCCAACTCTCACATCCATACATGACTACTGGAAAAACCATAGTTTTGACTAGACAGACCTTTGTTGGAAAAGTAATGTCTCTGCTTTTTAATATACTGTCTAGTTTGGTCATAGTTTTTCTTCCAAGGAGCAAGCATCTTTTAATTTCATGGCTGTAGTCACCATATGTAGGGATTTTGGAGCAAAAAAAAAAAAAAGAAAACTCACCCACTGTTTCCATTGTTTCCCCATCTATTTGCCATGAAGTGATGAGACCAGATGCCATGATCTCAGCTTTCTGAATGTTGAGTTTTAAGCCAACTTTTTCAATCTCCTCTTTCACTTTCATCAAGAGGCTCTTTAGTTCTTCTTCGCTTTCTGCCATAAGGGTGGTTTCATCTGTGTATCTGAGGTTATTGATATTTCCCCTGGCAATCTTGATTCCAGCTTGTACTTCGTCCAGCCCAGGATTTCGCATGATGTACTCTGCATATAAGTGAAATAAGCAGGGTGACAATATACAGCCTTGACATATTCTTTCCCGATTTGGAACCAGTCTGTTGTTCCATGTCCAGTTCTAACTGTTGCTTCCTGACCTGCATACAGATTTCTCAGGAGGCAGGTAAGGTGGTCTGGTAATCCCATCTCTTGAAGAATTTTCCACGGTTTGTTGCGATCCACATAGTGAAAGGCTTTGATGTAGTCAATAAAGCAGAAGTAGATGTTTTTCTGGAACTCTCTAGCTCCCAATTTAAAATATGTCCCTGGATGCTCTAACATCTACCAGAAATGAATCCTTCAACACAAGAATGATAGGTTCCCAAGCCCTGGGAACTGATTATAGGTTGACAAATCAAATTACAGTGATTCCTCCTACATCAATGAATATGTGTTCCTAACTCTCTTCATGTTACAGAACTTCATGCAATAAAAATAACAAAATAGAGCAGATGCTGTTAGTGCTTCAGCCATATCCTCTTACTCCCATCACTTCATAGCATGTGGACCAGACCTATCACAGCCTGCTCACGTGACTATCTCCTTTGGCTGAGGTCTCTCTGGCCTCTGAAGCCCTCTCTGCCTGTCCATGTGGAAGACTAGGGGTGCTGGGAAATCAAGAATTCCCAGGAGCCACTCTAAGCAATGTCTAACAGGAGTCAGAGCATAAATACCTCAGCTCCCTTGCCCCTCAGGTAGGATAAGTCAGGAGCACATGTTCTGAACCAGCCCCTTCATTTTCTTCAGAAGGATTAAGTTCCAGCTGCCACAACTAAAACTGTCCTCACATCCCTTTGTTGGCTGTCTTCTCCTCTTGTCTCATCTCCCCCACTTCCTTCCAGCATTTCCTTCTTCTCTCATTTAAATGACTTGCACTTGAGGTCCTGTTTCAGGGTCCTCTTCGGGTGACCCCAAAAGAAAACATGGGCCTATGGAACAATGGGACTGGGTTAGACACCCCAAACTTTCTCTGTTTTCTAAACAATATACCATAAAGTAGAAAAATAAGAAGAAGGAGAAAAATAGCATTGATAAAATGGCAAACATTTTAAGTCCTTAATACATTAAAGAAAATAACATGATTTGGCAGATTACCTTAACAAATAGCATGAATTTTTCTTTTTTCATGGAAGTATGTATGGGAAATCTATGACTTCTGAATTATGAAGAAGAGGTGGAAGAAATGACATCTGAATTTTTAGGATGAAATGCAGTGACATCAGAGGTAGATACTTATAGCTCATCATTCTATTTTTTTTCTTCTACATTGATTTAAATTAGAAATCCAGGTTTGAGGTGTTTTGCTGGTTTCCTGTTTTAATTACAAAACATTCTGGTTTGCTGTATTTGGCATTAAGTCATCATCTTCCACTCACTGGAGGTGCTTTTAAACCCCATTTAAAGCACCATTTAAATAACTACCCCACTTAGATAACTACCACACAAGTTATCTTAGAAGTGAGAATTTAATACAGGAGATTGCGTAAGTGGGTAATGGATGACTGAAAAGGCAAAGGGAAAGTCTGGGCAATTTTAGGAAGCACTCACCACTGCTCAGTTCAGTTCAATCGCTCAGTCATGTCCAACTCTTTGCAACCCCATGGACTGCAGCATACCAGGCTTCCATGCCCATCACCAACTCCCAGAGACTGCTCAAACTCATGTCCATTGAGTCAGTGATGCCATCCAACCATCTCATCCTCAGTCATCCCCTTCTCCTCCCGCCTTCAATCTTTCCCAGCATCAGGGTCTCCTTGGGCCTAAGGAAAATGTAGAGAAATGGAGCAGAACCCAAGAGGAGAATCATATGACCAAACCAGACTTCTGGGAAGAAGTTTCTCTGAGACACAGACTTTCTGGGCTAAAACCAGGAGAGTCCTAGGCAAATGGGCATGGTTGGTCATCCTCGAGGAAATAGTGGTCCTGACTAGTGGTGATGCCTCAAGTACTTACAGGAGGGGCCCCACAGAGCTGGAACTCAGATCTCTGATTGGGAGGAACCTGCCAGCTGGCACTGGTACCTCTGCACTGGTAAACAGATCAGGGTCCAGGAATGGAGGAAAAGACTGGAAACGGGAACCAACTGCTGCTCCAGGTTCAAGCCTCCCTCTAGCATCTCCACGGACAGACCCCAACAAGCAGCAGCTGCCAAAGGGCGAAGCAGAAATATGGCTTGCTTCACAAAGCAGAGCACAAACAGCAGGTCTGAAACAAAGCAACAGCTTAATAACCAGCACAGCCACCATGATGTCCACGGCGTTCGTGGCTCAGTTCTCACTTCTCTCTCTCTGTCTCTCTCGGTGTCCCTCTGTGTGTGTGTGTCCATCTCTCTCTTGCTGGCATTCTCTCTGATGATGACTCCTTCAGATCTACCACCTACTCTCTCATTCTCATATCTTTTCATTATTTTCAGTTTCTCCTCAATGCTTAAGACCTTCCTTTTTGCTCACCACTGGAATTCTTTATAAGGACTCGTTCATGTTTCCATTGCTGCATTAAACAATTTTTAACAACAAAACATGCAAGCTCAGGAGAATGGCATGATGCACACACGCAGAAAAAAATGTATAAGGATGAACTGAGGCACTAGAGAGAGGGTGTGATGTGTGCTCCCCTGTGGGCTATTACAACCACCTGCAAAGCATTTTCGCTGTCACCTGGTGTTTCTTGTGAGTGCAAAGCTTAGTTGCTGTGTGACAAAAAAATATCTCATTTGAGCAAAGCTGTTTTTGCATTTTGGTGATTTTATCAGCCTGTGTATCTGACCCAGAAGAGCCAATTCATGCATTAGAGACAGGCATTTTAGCAGAAGGCTTGGAGTGAGAGCCAGGGGCACCTCCTAGACCTGAAGTGGAGAAGGACAGGACATCTAGCCTCAATCCTCTTGGGAGTTTCTCCACGTGTCTCACTGGAAATAGCTTTACAGCCTCTCTTATCTTTCCTATTTACCTACAAGACCACTAAGCCAACCTATCCTTCAGGATTTACTTGATAACATCTTGGGCATCTTTCTTTACTGACTCTGAGCAGACAGGCAGGATTCACACAATGGGACTATCGCATCTGTATTTCCCAGGAATTCTCAGGCTATTTCAACCACAAATGCAGACCCATCAGGTTAGCAGAAGCAAAAATTCATGACCCAGGCCACACTATCAGGTGCCCAAATTCCCCACCTCACCCTGCCTGAGTTCCTACCCCAGCCACCCACCAACTTCCCAGGGTCTGATAAGGGTCTGATAGTCAGACAAAAAAGCTAGAATCCTTGACTTGTTTTTTCAAACTACTTTACAAAGCACAATGTACTGCAATAAAGACTTTTAACGACTTTCATCTTCAAAGAAACACCAAATTATGCTATAATTTATCTGAAACTTTAAATTATTTCTGGGATTGTTTCATGTTTTCAGTCTCTTGCTTCACACACATTACTCACAATTCCTGAGAGGGTCTTGGATCTGAGCTCGGCATTGCAAAATAGGTCACTGGCGTGCCCAAGCCTGATTCCTGCAGCCTGAAAACGTTTCCATTTCAAATGTAAGCAACCATAAACTTTTTATTATGAAGGCAAATTTTCAGAGGCTTCTGCTGCATGTCTGAGACACCTTCTGGGTGCTGCTACCCAAGGCACCCCAATATGACACAGAGAGCTGATCATACCAGGATTGCCGTGAGGTCAACATATGAAACATCGTCACCACTCAATTTGCATTTGGCTTTTACTTAATGATGTAGTCGTTGGACAGGCACTCACTGAACCAAGGAAACAAACATATTTCTGCCTTGAAAAGTACCAAGAATACAAAAGTACTTTAAATAAGTTTCTCCAAAAAAATCATTCTTCTGTCCTGGTGGGAAACATTTTCCACTTCTTCAAAAGCGGGTTTCCTCCTGATTTTGGGGCTCTTGATTTTTACCCATGGCAGTCGAAGGCCCACCTAGGTCTTATACCTTTAATGTCAATTAGCCACAATGACGGTAAAATCTGAGATATGAAAACAGTTCCCTAACCACAAGACAAGCAGGTTTAGGGAGCGCTCACACCCAGCAGCAGAAACCACATTTGGCCCTGGATCAAGGACAATGTTGATGCCAGCCAGTTCTAAGACCTTCTAGGACTAAGAGTGCTTCCCAGGACCAAACATCTCAGACAGGCTCTATTTCTAGTTCTTTAAAAGGTAGCAAGAAGTTCCAATCACCCCTCAGAAATACTCAGTGGCCAGGACTTCCCTGGCTGTCCAGTGGCTAAGGCATCACCTTCCAATACAGGGGGTGTGGGTTCAGTCCCTGGTTGGGGAGCTAAGATCCCATATGCCTCCAGGCCAAAGGACCAAAGCATAAAACAGAAGCAACACTGTAACAAATCAATAAAGACTTTTTTTAAAAAAAGAAATACTCAGCAGCCCAGAATCCTGGGAACAGGCTCAAAGGCTTTTGGGTAGGAAATTCATGAAACACCATTAAACTAGGATGCTGAGGTGCTTCGGTCACTGAGTCGTGTCTGACTCTTGTGACCCCATAGACTGTAGACCCCCCGGCTCCTCTGTCCATGGGAAGTCTCCAGGCAGGAATACTAGAGTGGGTTGCCATGCCTTCCTCCAGGGGCATCTTCCTAACCCAGGAATCGAACCCAGGTCTCTAGCATTGCAGGTGGATTCTTTACCATCTGAGCTCCTTCTTCTGCCCTGTGCTATCCTGTAGCTTAAAGTGATGTGAGCAATCTGGAGGGGAGGAAAACCCCCTTTCCTTGCCCATCCTGAGGATACACAACACACTCCCCACAGGAACCACAGGTTACAGCCTACTCTCCATACCAACCAACAGTCACACCCCATTGCCAGCATGAACCACAGGTCTTACCCCACTCCTTACACAAAGCACAGCTCATTCCAAATGCTCCATACTAACCTCTGAGATTCCAACAGGTTCACTTCAGGAAGGATACGTAAGTTCTGAGCATACTGCATGTGGTGGTTTCTTTATTTGATCATTTCATTTTATTTTAACTCAGGCCAAGAACATATAAGCCTCATGAGGAAAAGGACACTGTCTGCCTCAGTGGTGCTCCCCATCACCTGTCTAGCACAAGACCTGTCACAGAGTAGACCCAACAGTATTTGGTGAATGAATGACGTAAACGGAAGAACGAAAGCATGCCCTAAAAGAAACCATCCCTAAGGTGATTTGAGCTATAGACACACAAAATCAGCCTAGGTCAAAACCCTTTTCAATATTAAAAAGGTATCTGCTTTTTAAAAACTTAAATTTAAAATTTTTAATCTCTCCTATTTTTGTTGAAATTATTTCTGAAAATTATTATCCCTGTTGCTTCATATGCTTTATATGGCAAACTGTGATCCTGTTTCCACTTTATATACATATCAATGATTGTATCACAGAGTAGCACATGATAATATGCAAAACCAAATATGGCATGTGTCTCTTCTCCCTGGACCTCCTTTCTTGAGGAAGGCATGAACGCATCACTCAGAAACTGTGTTTGTCTCAGTGATAAGCTCTCCATGCAGGCAGGGACCTAACTAGATCACCATCACCTAATGCACTGCCAACACATAGTAATAGATAGTCAAGAAATATTAGGTAAATGTAATAGTTACATGGGCTCAGGCAATTGCTTCTATTCGGACATCCTTCCTTTCTATGAAAGACAGGAGTCTTACTATTTAGGGTAAATCCAGCTTCCTCCAAGAAACCACCCACTCCAGTGGAGATGCAGACATAGAGAACTGACTTATGGACACAGGGCGGGGGAGTAGGAAGGAGAGGAATAGAGAGAGTAGCATGGAGACATATACACTACCATGTGTAAAGTCGATAGCCAGTGGGAATTGGCTGTATGACTCAGGGAGCTCAAACTGGTGATCTGTGACAACCTAGAAGGGGT
Organism: Capricornis sumatraensis; assembly: GCF_032405125.1. Classification (NCBI taxonomy): domain Eukaryota; kingdom Metazoa; phylum Chordata; class Mammalia; order Artiodactyla; family Bovidae; genus Capricornis; species Capricornis sumatraensis. Next base: position 80,182,397 of record NC_091081.1, read on the forward strand.
GAGACGGGATGGGAGGTGAGGGGAAGCTAAACAGGGAGGGGACATATGTATACCTATGGCTGATCCATGCTGATATATGGCAGAAACCAATACGATAGTGTAACAATCCTTCAATTAAAAATAAATAAATGGTTGGATGGCATCACCGACTCCATGGACATGAGTTTGAGCAAGCTCTGGGAGTCAATGACAGATAGGGAAGCCTGGTGTGCTGCAGTCCATGGGGTCGCAAAGAACTGGACATGACTGAGCGACTGAACTAAGCTGAAAAATAAATAAATAAGAAAAAAATCTTTAAAAAGAAGCCACACACTCAGAAATAATCTCTCCTTTCCTTATTCTCTTTTAGCACATGGTATATACTTATCAAATTAGACTGAGAGCCCCTAACTGACAAGGACATTCTCATTTTAAATTTTTTATTTACTTCACAGTGTTGACTACAGTGCTTTCCTGTGAAAGGGGCTTAGTTATAGTAACAGGAAGCTTTTGAAAAGATCTACTTTAAATGATGGGCTTTGAACTATTTTAAGAGATTTCCATGATAAATTCATTTAATTCTCACTACAACCCTATGAGATAGTTAATATCAAGATCCCATTTTACAGATGAGGAGACTGAAGCCCAGAGACACACAAATAATTACTGGCCATGATTCAAATCCACATACTCTGCCTTCCAAGTCTACTCTCCTTCACTAGAAGGAAACAAAACCAGCTAGATGGTCATTAACTAGTCAGAAGCCTACAGGATCAGCCATCCTTATGCGCACAGGCACAAAAAAAGAACATAGCAAATAAAAGCAGTAATGAACAGACACGGGCTGTAACTCATATGATTACAACAATAAGCAAGGAAGTCATGGCTGCCTGCATGTCATTGAAGGGGTGCTCTGAGGTCGCCCATGGAGAAGATTTTACAAGGTTGTGAAATATTTCCATTAAACATTTCCTGTCCTCTTACCCATCTGATAAGGGTTACACATCCATGCACAACGGATTTTTCTCCCATTCATCATTATACAGTGCACTTTAAGACTTTTCAATATTCAGGTATTTTAATTCAATACAAAATGTCCCTAATACCTCAACAAATAAATAAACAGGAGGTGCTGTTGGATGCATTCTTTTTACAGATGTTGGAATTAATCATGAATTTTACTCTTCTTTGTCAAGCACGCTTTGCCATCTTGAAATAAAGGAAAGTTGAATAGGTCACAGATTGGCGCTGAGCCTGAACTATAACCTAAATGGCTTGGGCTGAACATGCTTGTGTCTATCAAGATCTCAAGTAGAATTAAAATGCAAGTGTGCTGCTCCTAAGTCATTTCATTGCCAGTATTACAGAGACACATAACGATGGAATTTACCTATGCTTCACAGTGATCCTAGAATATTCTGTGTAAGCCATGTGCAGGGTTTCAATTACAAAGAGATCCTGGGCAAGCACAAGTCAAACGTTCGTGCTTTCATTTATTTTTGACTGATCCCAAATATTGGCATCATGTAGTGATTTATAAGGGGATAAAAATCTCTGCTTCGTGAGTGTGTGTTGAGGATTTAAGAAGATGATACATGGGAAGCATTTTACAGGAGTGTAAATCATGGATGCTACCTGGTTGACAGGAAGGACAGAAGGTTTGCCTGCCCAGGCCTCCCCACCTCAGCGGCCATTGCTCTAAGATTTGGAGACATTGGGGTCTGGATGTATTCCTTTGAAATGATGAGTCTACTTTTGTTACAGTCTTATATTGTGTGATCTTGTGGAGGTAATTTTTCAACATCTATGAAAATTAAGCTATACATCCCCTTGGACCAAACAAATCTGCTTAAAGTAACTCATGCTCTAGATCTTTTCATGTGCATGCGACTCTTTGTGACCCCATGGACTATATAGCCCACCAGGCTTCTCTGTCCATGGGATTTGCCAGACAAGAAGACTGACATGAGTTGCAACTTCCTCCTCCTGGGGATCTTCCCCACCCAGGGATCAAACCCATGTCTCCTGCATCTCCCGCATTGGTAGATGGATTCTTTACCACTAAGCCACATGAGTAGCCCAGATCTATTCACATCTGATCCCAAAAACATATGCAGACTTGTTTGTAATAGCAGCCAAATGTCCAGCAATAAGGGATGAGTTAGAAAGTATGGCTTGGGACTTCCCTGGTGGCCCAGGGTTAAGAATTCGCCTTGCAATGCTGGGGATGTGGGTTTGATCCCTGGTTGGGGAACTAAGATCCCACATATGGGAGAGCAGCTAAGCCTGCACCCCAACTACTGAGCCTGCGCACCACAAGTAGAGAGTCTGTGCGCCACAGTGAAAGATCCCACATGCCGCAACTAAGACCCAAGGCAGCCAAACAAATAAATATTTAACATAAGTAAATAAAGCATGACTCATCTAAAGAGTGGACAGCTGTGCAAACGTGGAAAGGATGCATGATCAATTTGGCACCACACTGAGATAGACCGATAAGTGAAACGAGTGAGGAGCCAAACAGTACAGATAGGATGCCTGTTGGGTATTTTTAAAATAAGGAGACGCATACATATAAAATGGGTGTGTGCACTGACTATTTCAAAAGGATTCCCAAGAATGTGGGGAGAGTGGTTACCCGTGGAACCAAACTAGAGATTGGGATCTGGTGGCAAGACCTACGTGTCTTCATTATATGCCCTCTGGCAGTGTTTGAATTGTCCTTACCACACTGAAGTGCTACATGTTTAATTTAAAAACCAGACATTATTTTCCCTACATGATTAGGATCAACATTCACCAATCGGACAGCGTGACTTGTTTCCAGGCTTCCATGTGAGTTGAGTATAATGTGGAACCATAGGAGCTGGGCCAGGAATTCTGAACTCTGATAGGACACACACACACACACACTCTCAACTGGTATGTGCAAAATCCCTTGGTAAGGTTGCTTGCTGACCTAAACAATCACACTTTTTGGGTAAAGTGTGTCTACCTGGAGGGAAGTTAAAAGCAAGCACAGTGGGAAGATTTCCCTGAAACTGCCTGGTGAAGAATATGTACTTTGGGCAGGTTGAAACTTTTATTACCATTCAAAACATACCTCATCAAAACTGCCTAGAGAGAGGCTGTGCCAGGATAAAAAACAAAACAAAACTTGAGCATTAATGTTTTTAAAATATGCATTTGTTCTTATGTTTCATCTCGTAAATACTGGTGTAAAACACTTAAAGAAGATGTCCACATTTGAAAACCTAAGCATGTTGCATAACTTGTCTCTAATTATACAGGAATGAATTATTAAGTGAAAAATGTAATTAGATGTTTAAAATGTTACTGATAGCTCACACTAACAAAACAAACTGTGAATTATATTTTTTTAAGCATATGATTCAGGCACAAGTTTTATAGATTTAATGTCCTTGAGGAATATCAGATGTCCTCAAGATCTGGAGTTTGATTTAACTGAAAGATACAGGGGAAACTTTGTAGCCAGCCAATCCCCCATCGGCTCCATATCTAAAGAGGATCAAAAGCGTGCGTTATTCCAGCTAAGGTTAGCAATAATTTATGCTGAATAAATTATCTGCAGTTTAGCTGCTTTCAGCCAGGGGCACAAGAAGAAGTTATGCAATGCAAAAGGCTGCGTACACCAGCGTGTACTAACATGCTGGGACCAAACCAGGTTGGGCCCGTCAGAGGTGATCCGAGCCCAGTTTGTTATGGGCTTGGTGCAAAGCCAAGTCACTGGCTCAGCTGGGAGCTGAAGCACCTTCCCAGTTTCCACCCACTCACCTTGCCTAACCTATCCCTCACCTTGTCTGACCTGCAACCGTGAAGTGTAGAAAGCATGCCTTAGAAATAAAATGGAAAAATAATGCACCATTTAGAAGTACAACATAAATACACATAGATGAAAGCTGCATGCTCAAAAAGATGCTACTGATAAAGGTGACAAGAGGTAATTAATTTTCTAAACTAGCATGAATTCCAGATCTAGGGGATGCCTATAAATGCTGAGCCAAAGCTTTGGCACGGAAGTGGCAGGCAGCACGGGAAAATTTCCAGAATGATCCACCCCAAGAATCCCCTTTTAGGAACTGGAGTTACATGGGGACTGGCTCAGTGTCCTTGACCTTCTGAGAGAACCCAGCCCACCTACATCTTTCTATGGTTGAGCCCAAAAAAGGCAAGACCCTTATCACAGGAACATGGGCTTAAACTGTCTAAAAGGCAAATGCATTAGTATGTTCAGTCACCTTGCGAGCTAATGACTAGACACTTGGAGCACAGGGGATCATTATTCCAGCATATCATCAGTGAACTCTCCAGAAAAGCTAATTAAGGGATCCATTAAAATGCTTACCCGAAAGTGAGGGTTTATCACAGAATCTCATTCGTATTTGAAGAATTTGCAAGATTTTCCCTCTGCCTGCTCCCGCCACCTTTCATTTCCTTTCCTGTGATCTCTAAAGATGAGCAAAATTAATTAGGGAGATTCTTATTTTCCTTTTATCATAATTTAGGTATCTCATTATTTCCCCCCTTCGCTAACACTGTTTGCTATCAACCTGACATGGAAACCCAAAAGAACTAGAGGCGGACAAATACTATTCATATATTCCTCTGTCAAGAGTAGCATCAGGTCACACTTGCCCAGAAAATTCCCTGTTCACTTCTTTAACATCAGAAGTTAGTTGTTCTTTGATCATCTTTAGGTCTTCGAGTATCCTTTCTTGGCATCCTCCAAAGTACGTACATGCAAGGTGGGGACGGCATCCATCCAGTAGAGTGTGGGAAGATACCCTGCACGTTCTCTTTTACATTTCTTTTGTTCCCTCATCTGATGGTAATTTATATTTTCTGTATATATCTTACAATAAATAAAACATCTAGGTATCAGTGAGATGGTTGGAGGGCATCACCAACTCAACGGACATGAGTTTGAGCAAGCTCTGGAAGTTGGTGACGGACAGGGAAGCCTGGTGTGCTATACAGTCCATGGGGTCCCAAAGAGTTGGACACGACTGAGAGACTGAACAACAATGGTAGCAATACTTACATATCATCTGTAAGTAAAAATAAATAATCACAAAGGAGGAATGTGGATTCAAAAGGTTTTACAGATGAGGCGAGCAGTCTTAGGGACCCATGCGCCAACCTGGAGGACCATGGCATCAGTTTAGGATCGTCTGCCAAGCGCCATCCACAGCCACAGGGAGCCTCTGTGGTGTGTGTACACACCACAGCTCTTTAAACTGCTCAGATTCTATATCTGAAAAGAGTGAAAGGCAGCCAATTCAGAGTCATCTGTGATTTAACCTTGCTCATCTTATAGTCAGGAATTTTTAAGGGAAGGATCTGAAGCTCCAGTACTTTGGCCACCTCATGCAAAGAGTTGACTCATTGGAAAAGACTCTGATGCTGGGAGGGATTGGGGGCAGGAAGAGAAGGGGACAACAGAGGATGAGATGGCTGGATGGCATCACCGACTCGTTGGACATGAGTTTGAGTGAACTCCGGGAGTTGGTGATGGACAGGGAGGCCTGGCGTGCTGCAATTCATGGGGTCGCGAAGAGTCGGACCCGACTGAGCGACTGAACTGAACTGAACTGAGGTGAAATTGCTCAACAGGCCCGGAGGGAGTCCTCCCCCTACACTGGGAAAACTGTATAAAACAAACAGAAAGTGCCAGACTAACTGTAAGTTAGCTTACTGGACCCACAGTCTAGCCTCCCTCTTTCCCTCAGAAGTAAGGTCTGAATTAGCACCGTCTTTTATTTTTAACTCTCTTGGATTTTTTTCAGTTATACAATAATATGTGGCTGCCATAACAAAGAAAGATAAAAAGAAAGAAAGTTTCCTGTGATGGCATTTTTTTTTTCTAAAATCAAAACTCTACAGAGTCAGGAATCTACTGAGAAAAATATGCCATCATCACAATGGCTATTGCTTGTCCTAATAAGCCAGGGCTGAAAGTGACAGTCGCCGTCTCACACAGTGGTAAACTTCTGGGGACCAACAAGGCATCAGACATCAAATTTTACATCAATGAATAACCCCCGATGAGCACATTTCTATGTCAGTCAGCTCACAAAAGACCCTGGCGACTCATGACAATGACAAAATCTTTCTGAATACTAAGAGTATTTCCCCTTCCCTTAATCTTTGCATTTACTACACTACCAACTATTAATGGAAAATTGATTTCGTTATTTCTGATGCTTCGTTTATCTTATCTAGGAAAAGTCAAAGGGAATCCCTATGGATACAGACAGAGGAAACCATTCTTTACACATTTTCGTATATGATTTGGAAAGCCTGAGAAAACTGACAAATCACAAGAAAAAGAAATTTGTGTCCTGTGGAGTAAAACTCAGTACCTGGACATTTCACTGCAGGAAGTTGAATTTGACAGAAACTAGACCAGTTTCATAATATCACTTCACAAACTCACAGTGAAAAACTGTTCTGAAAGTTTAGCTCTATTTCTCACAAATATAATAAAATGACGGAATTCAAAGGGCATTAAGAGGTCATCTTTTCCAGCCTCCTGCCTCAGGCAAAGGAGGACTTCATCAAACAAGATAAATGACTGTTTTGTTTCCCTTTCTGTTTTTTAAATATTCAGAGAGATATTTAAATTCCTCTTAGTTACTTGGCTTGGCCAGAGTCCAATCAGCCTTTTAGTCATAGAACTTTTAACTAGACTTGCAATTTACTCTCATTTTCTTTTGTTCAATTCTCTATAAAGGATGAAATGTTGATTGGTATATTATGAGAATATCCATTGATATACTTGAAAAGAGCACTACTGCCTTAAATTTTCAGAAGTATAGTGAACTAGATACTCTAGCCAAACTATTTGCTACATATGACTAAAAATACTTAATGAAATATAAAATCTGTCTTCTAACTTGCATCAGTGAATTGATAAGAAAGTAAGGAATTCTCAGAAGCAAAAATCCAGGTCACAGCCAGATTCTGAATGAAGACAAGAGCCCCAAAACTGCCTCTCAAACTGATGTCAATAGGCAAACCAGATGGACTTGAACTTGGTCTACGAGGCCTCAAGGGGTACTGGAACAGCACACACAGCCTGAGATGGAACATAAAGTAGGAGGTACACACTCCAACCCACGTAAAGATACAATCCCAAAGGGCTGTATACTCAACTAGGTAAACCAAAAACAAATCCTCCACTCTCTCGGAGAGCACAAGTAAGATTATGTCTTGAACTTCAAAGCTGAAAAAAAAATCTTCCCTGCAAATTTTTAACCACACAGAAGCCTGCCTCAGGTGAGCTTAGATTTCAAAGTTAAAACTACCTGGAATTCTGGGAAAACAGCACTCTTATTCTAAAAGGATTCCAGGTTCACCATGCCCTCCAAATACCTGTCTCAAGCAAATTTAAATCATCTATGAAGGACAGGACACCAGCTTCAATAGAGACCTGCCTGGTGAGGTCCCCACAGATACGCACTCAGAAAATAGGCGCCACAGGGAAGTCACCAAAATCTCAAGGAAACAAGACACCCCAACTGTGGATTGAGTTTTCAGAAGGCAGTACGTTTCTGGCTGAATAAAAAAGAGTAAGATCATAAACTCCTAAGTATTTGTTGTCTGATAAACTAAAATATGACCATTTTTCAGGAGACACAAGCTTCACTACCACCAAATTATAGGAATAATTGCATATGCAGATTGATACATAAAGGAGGCTTGTTTATCTGTTGGTTTGACTACGTCTTCATTAACGATTTTCATTCTATCTACTCATGCAGATGTACTGAATGTCCGCAAAAGGTGAGGGACCAGGCAGATGTGGAAACGCATGGTCATTTCTCTCCAATGACTCATACCCAAATAGGAAAAATGAGAGACAGGAGTTAGTGGTTTCCTTGTTTTTCATTTGCTTCACATCTATTAATTTTCTAAGCATCTATTAATTTTTTTTCACATTTCATCAGATCTAAAAAATTCACCTCAGTATTATTTGCAAAAAGCTCAAAATTATCATATAAGCCATGTTTTTTTTTTTTTTTTTCCCCAACACCCTTCCACCCAGAGCCTCCTGTCCTCCTGATGATATATTGTTTGGAAATATAAATATATAGTAAAATGATACGGAAAAGCAAGAGAATGGTTAACATAAAATCACATGGGTTCTATTTGGAATGAGAAGGAAAAGGTTTGGACCAGGAGAAATACAAATATAAAAACAGGAATTCAATCCCTAGCTGGGGAACTAAGATTCTGCATGCCATGCAACACAGTCAAAAATTTTTTAATCTCTATATGTGTAAATATACGCTATGTATAAAATACATACATATATATATATGACACATATATCTGTTAATATTTACATCAGGAAATTCTTTTATTTGCCTTCACACATGACAAGATAGTTTAGCTAGGGACAGAATCCTGTTTGATAATTATTTTCCCTCAGAATTTTGCAGATCTTGCATTCAGTATTGCTGTTAAGAAATGCAATGCCATTCTGATTCCAAATACATTTTTTTTAATTCTGTAAACTTCTCATTTCCCCTGTATCCTGGTATGTCATAATGAACCATCTCTAATCATTCTTTATTCATTCATTACGATGGATACTCAATAGGCCCTTTCAACTGAAAGATTTTCAACTGAAAGATTTCTACAGTTGTAGAAAATTTTCTATTGCTAGTTCATTAATACTTCTCTCAGCTGCACTTTGACTCTTCTCTGCTCATTTAACTCATCAGTCACAGGTTAGACCTCTGGGATCAATCTTCCAGTTCTTATCTTTTCTCTTATTTTCCATCTCTTAGTTTTTGGTGTTTTGTTCTGTTCCATTTGGAGGAGAATTCAAGTTTATCTTCCAATCGTTCTATTGGGATTTTATATCACCTATCATATTGTTAATTTCCAATAGCATTTCATCTTTTCTGGTTACGCCTTTCCCCCAGTCTCCTATTCTTCCTTCATATATGCAGCATCTCTCCCTATTTCCTGAACTAAACTTAATTTTCGTTTTCTAGATGTTTTCTTCAGTTTCCTGCCTTATATCAATTTCTTCTAAAGTTCCTTTTTTCTCTTTGTTTTAGTCTCTCTCATTTCACAGATCTCTCTCAAATGAGTAGAAATTATTGGCTGTCCGTTTGTATTTACAACAATCTAAGTGGAAGTTCTAGTTGCCTGGATTGGGCTTACTGGATAGTTTCCACTACAGTGTGATGGGCTATTAATATAACCTTTTCATTAGACTAACATAATGTCAATATGTAAAGGTCTTTTCTTTATGGTCATATTGTTTCTCCAGAGAAGAATCTATCTTCTGCCCCAGCTGGGTTTATGTGTGTGTGTTTAGTGAGTGGAGGCAGAGGAGGTTATGATAAAATGTCTGGCTTCTAACATGTCAGTGTTACTAACAGAGTAGGGGAAGGGAACCAGAGGTCATTTACAGACATTCACTTCGTTCCTTGTATTTAATTATCCACTCCATCCTTGCCCTTCCCTATGTCTGTACTGTGCTGTGCTGGGCTAAGTCTCTTCAGTCATGTCTGACTCTTTGCTACCCCATGGACTGCAGCCCACCAGGCTCCTCTGTGCATGAGATTCTCCAGGCAAGAATGCTGGAGTGGGTGGCCATGCCCTCCTCCAGAGCATCTTCCCAACACAGGAAGATGGAACCCATGTCTCTTACGTCTCTTGCACTGGCAGGGGCGTTTTTTACCAGTAGCGCCACCTGGGAAGCCATATTCCTTGTCAGTAAATTCTAATTCTCTCTGGTTTCACTTGTCCAAAATAGAAACCTCTCACCCCCTGCCTGTGGAATTTGTCAACTGGACGCATGGGATGGGGCAGGACCCAAGGAATCCAACCACTGCATATACAGTGTTTCTGCCTGGTGCCTCCCTGCTCCCTGCCGTCCCATCTTGAAGCCTCAACATGTCCCTCCTCTTCAAGTTCTGGGTTGCTTGCTCCTCACAGTCTCCCTCTTGAGGGCACCTGGGATTGTTTTTTCCCTCTACTCTGCTCATTCAGCTGCAGCTCTAGGCTTCTTTCATTTGCTGGTGTCTCCATTCATCTTCCTTTTGTGTTTGTGGGTTTACCCATTTTTACTCCTTTGCAGCCATTTTAATTGAATTTGGGGACAGAAAGGAGAAAAAGATATATGGACATTCCGCTATGACAGCAAGGAGATCCAACCAGTCCATCCTAAAGATCAGTCCTGGGTGTTCACTGGAAGGACTGATGTTGAAGCTGAAACTCCAATACTTTGGCCACCTGATGCGAAGAGCTGACTCATTGGAAAAGACCCTGATGCTGGGAAAGATGGAGGGCAGGCAGAGAGGGGACGACAGAGGATGAGATGGTTGGATGACATCACCGACTCAATGAACACAAGTTTGAGTAAATTCCGGGAGTTGGCGATGGACAGGAAGGCCTGGCATGCTGCAGTCCATGGGGTTGCAAAGAGTTGGACATGACTGAGCAATTAAACTGAACTGAACCAGAAAGAGTTGAGTTGAATGGGCTGGGTTATAACATGTGTCCATTATACTGTTCAGATTCTCTCTCAGACTTCCTTCAACCTATTTAAATATCTGGCTCCCACCTGAAAAGGCAGACACCGTGTCTCATCTCTGTTGTATTCTCAAAGCCTACAACAATATATATCTGTTGAATGAATTAAAGAAATTCAGAGGATTTAATTCTTGATCATCCACAACAAAATCATGACTGCAATTTATTTGCTGAGCACCCTGAATATGCCAAGACCAAATCTAAACACTTTACTGATATTATTTTACCCAATTTAACCCTCATGACAGTGCTATGATGTAGATACTATTAATCATGCTTACAGATGGTAAAATTGTGGCCCAACTGAGCTAAATGATTTGGTGACAGATGTACAATTAGCTAAAATGTGACCCAGCATTTGTATGTAAATCTTCCTCAAGCCAGAAACCTTCCTTATTCCATCTAAGTCTTCCCTGATAGCTCAGCTGGTAACGAATCTGCCTGCAATGCAGGAGACCCTGGTTCAATTCCTGGGTGGGGAAGATCTGCTGGAGAAGGGATAGGCTACCCACTCCAGTATTCTTGGGCTTCCCTGGTGGCTCAGCTGGTAAAGATCCACCTGCAAAGTGGGAGACCTGGGTTCGATCCCTGGGTTGGGAAGATCCATCTAAGCATGCTGCTCCCCATCAAAACCTGGCATCAAGAGGGAGCAGCAGCAAGACTACCTACACACAGGCATGGCAAGAAAGGGCTTAAATCCAGAAAGCATGTGCCAAATAGAGATGGGATACAAAAAGAGGCTTTGCACCAAGGTTAAAGGTCGTCAACCACTAACTTAAATTTGGCAGTTCAGACTTGCAAACTACTTTTCAAATTTCATAATTGATGTGTGTTGCATGTAGCAGTTCTGAAAGTACTTTCCAATACATTATCTTGTTTAAATTGCCAAACAAGGGCTTCCCTGATGGGTCAACGGCTAAGAATGTGCCTGCTGATGCAGGAGTCACAGATCAATCCCTGATCCAGGAGGATCCCATGTGCCACAGAGCAACTAAATCCATGCACCACAACTACTGAGCCTGCGCTCCAGAGCCCATGCTCTGCAACAAAAGACACCACAGTGAGCAGGCCGCCCACCACAGCTAGAGAGTAGCCCCTACTCACTGCAACTAGAGAGAAGCCTGTGCAGCAACGAAGATGGAGCAAAGTCAAAAAATATTAAAATTTTTTAAAAAGAAGCTATACTTCCAAAGTATAGAAATAAATTGCTAAACAAAATGATCAGAAATTGACTAGATGTGAATAAGGTGTTTTTAAAGTCCTGAATGAAGGCTTTTTGAGCAGCATTTTTATTATGCAAGGATAATATATTTCAGAAGAATATTTGAGTGACTAATATGACTAAAAATAGAGAAGTCAAATGCATACTGATTAACACAGTGAATTAAGTATCCCCAACTGTAAGTATGATTCTACATCATATTCCCTAGGAAAATATTTGGACTTGGAATTATCCGTTGAACAACATATTTTCATTCAAAAACATATTGAAATATAAGCAGCTCTCTCATGCTTGCTTTTAGAATCATCGAATTTTGGCTTTGTTGAAATTACTTCTCCCATGGCTTCAATTTTTTCTGCATACACAATTTCATACCCAAATTGTGAAACAAAAACAGAATTTGTCTCATGGCAAATGATGCCATGCAACTAGATTCAACATATTTTGAAGCCCGACGATAGATGAAGGTCTGTGCTAAGCATTCTAGCATATTTAAAGCTGAACAAGGCATGTTTCCAAACATTAAGGGAGGAAGCATATACGTACAACATAATACAAGGCGGGCGTGGGCAGCACTGCACTGGATATAGACACGCTGGCTGTGGGCGTTTAGAGAAGAGGGAGCTATCAGAACCAAGTGGTTGAGGGGATGATGAACTGGCCTTGGAAGCATGGGGCCCCTCAGCAGGCAGAGGCGGCAACAGAGGGCACACTGGTGCAGGGCGTGGTGAGCAGACTCCTGAATGGGAAGGAGGAAGCAGGTAACACTTGCATATCAGACAGAAGTGGCTGGGACATGTATTAGAGGCCTGGGGCCACCATCACAACGTACTGCAAATTCAGCAGCTTAAAACAACAGAAATTTATTTTCCCAAAGCTCTAGAGGCCAAAAGTCCAAAATCAGGATGTCAGAGGGCTGGGTCCCTCTCCAGGCTCTGCCTGAGAAACCCCTTCCTGCCTTCCTCCTAGCTTCTGCTGGCAGCTGGCAACCCCTGTGTTCCTTGGCTTGGAGCTGCCCAATTCCAGTCTCAGCCTCCCATCCCCACATGGCCCTCATCTCTCTGTGTTTCTGTCACCCATCTTTTTCTTCTTCTCTTCCCTCCCCTCCCTTTCCATTTCCTTCTCTTATTCTCAGGACTTATCTTCTGATTTAGAACCTGCCCTAACCCAGAATGACTTCACCTTGAGATTCTTACCTCTGCAAAGACTCTTTTTCCCATAAGTTACATTCTGAGGTTCATATTTTTATGGGGGCACAATTCAGACCTATACAGGGTGCCTCTCACATAAATGTATAACTTTAAAAATAAATTTCCTGGGAATTCCCTGGCAGTCCAATGGTTAGGACTCACGGCTGAGGACCCAGGTTCAGTCCCTGGTCAGGGAACTAAGATCCCACAAGCTACAAGGCATGAGCAAATAATAATAATAACTTTTCTTGTATTTATTTTTGGTTATGAATTGAATCAAAAAACATCCAGACAATAAATTCTTAAAGACAATCTTATGACTATGTTTCTGAATTTAATTTTTAACCAGTTGGGAGGGTTTTGAGATCTTGGCCAGGTCCATATGACTGATTGCTGAGGGAGACTTTCCCAAACCCACCAACCATCACATGAGTGGAAATACCAGCCACCTCGTATGCCTGGATTGCAGCTGTTCCAGAAACTGGTGTGAGTAATGCTGCCATGCGCAACACTGCACCTCCCATACCAAGAGAACTGATCTCCATATTTGAAAAATGCTCTGAAAAATCCTAAACAAGAGACCAAGAGACATGAATCAAAAGCACTGTAAAAATTAAGTAAGAATATAAAGTCTAAACTAATCCAAAATTTGCTTTATGCACAGGAAGCATTTAGAAGCTGATTCTTAAGAATGGATTTTGCCAGGCATTTCATAATTGCCTTAATTATGAAAAACACTTTTTATTGGATTAGAGGTGCAATTCTATGCTCTTTGGATTCTGGATAAAGGACTCAGTAATTGTATAAAATGATAGACAGGCTTTCAGGCTCCTGCACTTGTCTTCTGACTCTGATTTAAGTGTGAAATTGATCTGAAGTCTGTATAGGTCTTCTATCAAGTATACTCAAATGTAAGCAATGCGGTTTCATTTGCACTAATTCAGTACAAAATATCCTTTTGCTCTGCAAAACTCAAATGCATCTCTTAGAATAGAGAGTCCAATTTATGTCATGCTATAATCATAGCAGTTCTAAACTAATTTAGCACCCTGAAGAAGTTAATTAACATCATTAAAAAGTGCATCCAGTCAAGTATAACATGTGACCCAAATAAATAACTGAATGAACTTTCCTACTCTAGGGGTGACATGTTCCAAAGCTGTCCTCTTTCATCAGACTGGCCAACAATTGTTTGAAACATCTGACACCAACCACATTAGATGATTTTCATGAAGGTGTAAACCTACATGGCAGCCTAATAAACAACTTAAGTTTCATGGCTGACATTGATTTATACATCTTCTAAAGACATGGTGCATGAAATGATCAGAACAGTCAATAATGCAAGCAAAATGTATGGGCTTGAGATAAGAGAGCAGAAAACAAAATCAATGCCTTCCAGCTATTAACAGCATGCAGCAGAGTTCATAATAGATGGCATTAAACTTGAACAAGTTGCATCATTCAAATACCTCAGAGAAACTGTCATTCCAACAGTAATTGCAAGAATAGCACTCACATAAATGAGTATATATGGCTTCAGCTTGGTCACTGAAGGCATTTTACCAATGAAAAGCTGCTTGGACGAATTGTTTGGGGTGCATCCTTATTGCAAAAATTTTAAAGGAGGTCACTAGGCATACTAATAAGTATCATTAGGTGCATAAAATTTAGATAATGAAGAAAGTCAATATAATGCTATAAACCTTCACACACAAAACAGATGCACAAAGGGCAAAGCAATCAGCCACAAATGGATGATTTTTTTTTCCTTTAAAGGAATGAAAATGAGTGGAATTAAATATTGCTATCTTGTAATCAACACAGTCATTTTTAAGCCCTACAGGTCAGATAAGTTACTGTTTCAGAAACACGAAAAGAGTTCTAGCAAAGTATTCAGTGTAGCTGAGTGGCTGAGCACATTGCCTTGGAGATCAAATCTACCTGTGCCTGAATCACACCTCTACCACTTATTAGCTTTTTCATTTAACCTCTCTGGGCCTCTGTTTATTCATCTGTAAAATGAGATTAATTGTAAGGACCTCAAAGTGTTGTTGTGAGAATGTAATAACAGATGTTGGAGGAGTCCCTGAATAAACAGTTTCTATCTTTATTTTCAGTATATGTATGAATTTAACCTTATACCAAATTTCTTAGAGACCGTTAAATTGACATAAGTACTTCAAAAGAAGGTCAGCCCTTAACAATCTCTATTTATGACAAAATTACAATATTCAAATCCATAGCAGCTTACTTAAAGAAGCACACGGTCAAACTGCTCTCCAGCAATTTGAACACATTCAGGAGAATGATACTCTAACAGTGACACATTCGTGTACAGGTTTACTCTCCACTTCATCTTTCTTTATACATTATCCAGGTAAAGGAGGATTCAGATAATCCTCACTCACATTTTCCATTTAACCTTGAAATGATTTCAAGTATCAGAGAATCTTTTCAAATTCCAGGTCAGCCACCCACAGCTTTGCATCTCAAGACCACATTCTATCATCCTCCAGTATTGCTGCAGCTTCAAACGTGATGGAATTTGGAATTTTGACTGCTTTTTTTTTTTTCCTTTAGGCAGCATGCATCAGTGAAAAGTCACATGGCGTATTTCTAATGGCAATTGGTAATTCTTTGTCACACATTTGTATAAATTAGCACCTTTTTTCCTTCATTTGTGTCATGAACAACCATTGCACTATGTAAACATTTTGTTGAAATACTGTAGAGTATATGAAAATGATCATATGTTAGGAATGCAAATGACTGTGTCTCAGGGCACTGGAACTAAAATATTGGCTCTTGGTGCTGGAGAAGACTCTTGGGAATTCCTTGGGACAGCAAAGAGATCCAACCAGTCCATCCTAAAGGAAATCAACCCTGACTATTCATTGGAAGGACTGATGCTATAGCTGAAGCGCCAATACTTTGGCCACCTGATGCAAAGAGCCGACTCATTAGAAAAGACCCTGGTGCTGGGAAAGATTGAGGGCAGGAGGAGAAGGGGATGACAGAGGATGAGATGGTTGGATGGCATCAACGACTCGATGGACATGAGTTTGAGAAAGCTCTGGGAGATGGTGAAGGACAGGGGAGCCTGGCACACTGCAGAACGTGGGTTCGCAAAGAGTCGGACACGAATGAGCAACTGAACAACAACAACAGGGTATCAGGACTAAAATACTGGCTCTTGGTAGGAAGTGAGCATAGCCCTGGCCCTGGGATGTTAGTCAGCAGTTGAAAGAAGAATATTCCCAGTGTCTCCACCAGCTGGAAAGGTGATCCTACAGCAAAGGCTGAGAAGAACAGCTGCCGCTGGACCACGGTCTGTAGCACCGAGTATTCCTGTTCAAGCAAATATCTCTCCACTGAGCTTCACAGTGAGCTACCAGTGGTTCTTTATACCTGATTTTACACCTGATTTTTGTGAATTCCAGCACAAGAAGCTCTAGGAAGATCAGTGCATGCGTGAGTGCTCAGTCGCTTCAGTCGTGTCTGATTCTTTGTGACCCCATGGACTGCAGCCCTCCAGGCTCCTCTGTTCGTGGGATTCTCCAGGCAAGACTATTGGAGTGGGTTGCCATGCCCTCCACCAAAGAACCTTCTGCACCCAGGGATCGAACCCACATCTCCTGCGTCTCCTGTGTTACAGGCGGATCCTTTACCACTAAGCCACCGGGGGAAGCCCAGAAAGATTAGTACTTGAGGGTAAACTACCGTCTACCCCTCGAACCCCCTGCCCTATACAAGAAAAAGGCCGCATAAAATGTAATTTCCCCATCCTTATTTTCTGAGTACCTACAGTAACAGCTGAACTGACAAACCTACCACTGAACACTTGGTGATTTGGAGACATAGTAGGCAAGCTGGGAAACTGATGGGCAAAGAAATACCCCTAAATAATAATGCCACGAAAAATAGAGAACTGAATCACTGGTTTGATCATTTGGGATAGCCCACCAGGCTCCTCTGTCCATGGGGATTCTCCAGGTATGAGTGTGGTTGCCATGCTCTCCTCCAGGGGATCTTTCTGATCCAGGGATCAAACCCACATCTCTTACACCTCCTGCACTGGCAGGTAGGTTCTTTATCACTAGCACCACCTGGGAAGCCCTAATAATCCCAGAACTTTCTAAAACAAAATCATATGTAAAAGAAAAAAAATGGTACAAGGAGAACTATTAACTTTCAGGGGGCAGAAAGGATAGTGTGGACCACGGGGCAGCTTTCAGACCCTCTCTGCTCCGACCACAACAGGTACTTGCCTCCAAAGACTTTCCAATCCCATCAGAAAAGCAAGGATAATAACGACCCAGTGACAGAACATGAGGGAATTGGTAGCTTTTCCATATTAAAGTGGATGATACAATTAAATTCTGTAGGAGTTTAGAGAAGGCAGGTGTTGTTGGCCCCAAAACAGCAGGGCCCACTAACCAGGCAGGCGCTTCTGCCAGTCACTGATGGGGTCAGTCTGCTTATTTCTGTGCCTAAATGCCACCTTTGTGCCTCTGACACGTCACTCCCCAAATTCAGGTGCCCCCGCTCCCTGCTCAAGACCCTCCATCTCGGAGTGGTTCAGCTGGAGCTGTCCCTAATCACTGATGGCCACCACCTCACAGCACCCAAGCATCCCTCTTCCACTGACCACCTCTCACCGTGAGAACTATCTATAATGCCTTTTTACATAGTCAATACTGAGGAAAAAAGCAACTCAGGATCTTTTGCACACTGCTTGTAATAACAGAAACTGCTTTGCCTTCTTTTGTACAAACTGTTTAACCCATTGTCCTTCTAGAAATCCGTCCATGGTAGTTTAGGTACTAAGTCACGTCCGACTCTTGCAACGCCATGGACTGTAGCCCACCAAGCTCCTCAGTCCCTGGGATTCTCCAGGCAAGAATACTGAAGTGGTTGCCATTTCCTTCTCCTTTATTAGAAATCCTTCTAATAAAATTCTAATTTCACTTAAAGAAATTATTATAGATGTTGATAAGTTTTAGCTATAAGGATATTCATTGTTCATAATAGTGAAGATCTGAAAATATCCAAAGTATCCAATAATAAGGAATACATGGAATGGAATATAATGCAGATGCCAAATATGATACAGTAAGTAAATACTTATGAATATAGAATATGCTTATTATACATTAAGCTGGAAAATATAGACTACTACATGATAGACACAATGTGATCTTACTGTATATATGTGTGTGTGTATATATATACACACTATTATATACATACTATTATTTATATATACTATTATTTTAATATATACTATTATTATTTTTATATAAGTCCTATAATTTAGATATGTATATAACAGTAGTTTATATGTAAAAAACTGTCTGCCATCAAGTGAAGTACATTCATAATTTTACTTGATTGCTTTGGTATTTTTCTGACTTTTCATTGATAGAGGAAGCAAACCAAAGATGCTTATAATGACTATTCCTACAAAACTAACATTTTCCTTTCTATCATTTAATGTTTTACACCCACAAATGAGTTTATGGAATAATCTGTTAACCATCTAAGTATCTACCCCCAAGCTTGCAACTCTATTTTTGAGCAACTTTGCTTTTAGCACAGGGATGTGAGAGATGAACAAAAGTAGGTCAGAATGCTGAAATGCTACATGGATTTACTCTCCAGTAATGAGAGGTTCCTTTCTGACCCCCTTAAACTCAGCTTTTAACTGCCTAGACTATCTCTAAAAAACCCCCTTTCTCCTAGCCTCTGCACCAGTAATAGAAACATAGAATGTAGTACAAAGAACCATGATTTTTCCCTATTCAGGGAGCTGTTATCATCTGCTGCGGTAAGCTGGCTACAGAGCTTGGGCCCAAGCCTGCACACA
This sequence comes from Capricornis sumatraensis, assembly GCF_032405125.1. NCBI lineage: Eukaryota > Metazoa > Chordata > Mammalia > Artiodactyla > Bovidae > Capricornis > Capricornis sumatraensis. Next base: position 80,201,232 of record NC_091081.1, read on the forward strand.
GCTCACCTCCTGATTTACTTAAATCTTTTTGCTTCTATCAGCCACAGGGAATGGGGACACTTACAGGTAACAACTGACAATTTGAGCAGAAAATACAGAGAAAAGCTGTGTAAAGCAAGTGGCTCAGATTATAGCTGTTGACTTCTAATATTATTTGATAGATGAGGCCGCTACAATTATCTACTGCTCATGGGTTCCATTACTGGAACAAGAAGCACACAAAATAGGGGCAATTTCCCCAACAATATATAGGACCACTTAACTTTGTCAAGAGCCATTTCTGCAAGTGAAGTCCTTCTTGTAAAAGACACGAAGATAATGTGCTGGCAACTTGACATAAGCATTTACTTCATCCCACATTAACTGCCTTTTTTTATTTCTGCCATGCTCTAGTTAAGGCCAAATTGGATATTATTTTTAACGAAACGTTTGTTTTAAAATGCATTCTGAGAATCTACCATTTTGCCCTAAAATTAAGTAAAAGGAAAAAGAACTCTAAGAAAAATCTGAAAACCCCTCAACAGGTGAAAGAGTGAACAAAATTTCTACCTTAATTTTTTCATGAATCTTCCTTGCAAGTAGCTACCTCAAAACTATCAGGACAGTTTTCATCCTTGAAAAAAAAAAAAATCACTCTGAGGTTTAACCTTATGTTACTAGTTAGAGATCAAAAAGAAACTCTGTCTCTAGAGAAAGAAGAAAGCAATACACATTTGAAAGACAAAATATAAATAAATAAGGTACTTGAGCTGTGAACTGAGTGATTGCACCCATGTTAACTAATCATTAATTTTGCATTTTGAATTTGGATGGAGTCATTGGGTGGGATGGGTTTCAGAAATGCTAGAATTGAATCAGGAGTTATACATGTTCCCCCACCTCTGCCTTGGAGAATGGAAAGAGGAAGGAGGAACCTGAGGAAGAGAAGAAAATGTTTAAATCAGAAAAACACAGGATAACTCAGGATAGTGAGACTCTTACAAGGAATAAATTCCCATTCATGGTACTCTAGAATTGAGGCGGGTTGGGGGTGGGGTGGGGGTGGGGGTGGGGGCCCTAGAAAGCTCACCCAAAGAGTCTTGATTTTGTCTCCCAAACAGAGTCCACGTGTGTGAGCTTAAATGTTGCCTTATTTCCTAAATCAAAATCTCCCTGATGTTTTTCCCTCTTTATTCTTTTCCTTTGATGCATTTCCAAGCCAAATTATGGGGAAGCCTAAAAGGCATACAGGATATCTGTAAGACTTCTTTCCTTCCCTTTCCTTTTCTTCTTTATCCTACTTTTCAACTGATAATCAGTAGACCAGGCCTGGTTATTGGCAGGGCTGTGCTCCCTCTCCTCCTGCCTTGACCACATGCTATAGACAAATTCTCATAGGTACTTATCCAAGAAATGCCCAAGTCCCTTTAAATCTGGGTCACTGTGAGCATCTGTACATGGAGCTAGATGGTCAAAAGGCATGCTCTTCTTCAATAATACTCAAGAGAGATGCTTAAGTCTGTACAGTTTAATTATAACATTCAAGATTTTTTTTTTATTATTCTTTCTCAGCTCCTGAAGTCTTTTAAGTCTCTTTTAAAAGGGACTCTACACAAAAGGTAACTTCATCCAGGAGAGAAAGAAACTCACACTTGGCCATACCACTTCCACTTGGGCATTGATTAGATGTCTTTTTTTTTTTTAACAAATTCAAAAAGAAAGGGGACACGATTTAAAACTAAAATAGAACCAGGCACATTGTACAAAGGATTATTTCAAGTAATTCTCCTTGAAACTATAACAAAGGAATGTTTCCTGGGGATTAAATGGACTGTCAGGTAATCAGAAAAGTTCTTTTAGGTTTTTCCTCAGGAAGAAAAAGAGCACTTTGGATGGATTTTGTTCCTGGCATTTTGTGACACTTTACAGCTTATTCCCTGGTGCCACACCGATTTATTTTATTATTCATGAGCTCCGTGAAGGAAGGAATGATCTTAGAGGTCCCCAGCTGGACCACACTAATAGATCCTTCTCCTATCCTCCATCTACTGTTACTTTAATATGGATAAGATTGTTTTATTAATGAGAGCAAATGGGTTTCCTGAATATCAGCCTCTCCTTTGGTCACTCTGGAACCTGATATACTTGATTAATTGATTTTCAACTTTTTGGATACCACACCATTTTTGACATGGTACTTTTAAAAAAAATTAGGACATAAATAAACAAAAGCTGTACTTCCAGGAAGTTACATTCTAATGAAACAAGACTGACCTCCATTACTAATTGATGACGCTACAGTCAACTATCAATTATGCATGTAAAGATTATCCATGACACACTTTGTGGAGCATCCATTGTAGATTTCTAAATCCCAGGCTTTCCTCCTTCTCAACCATACAGACTTCAGGGACACAATGTCAGACACCTCACCATGCTACAGATTTGGCTACAGGGGAAAGCAAGCCAACTTTCCTGTAGATCTCAGTCTTCATCCAGGGAGTGGGCAGGGAGGAACAAGGTGGCATGCTAGGCACTACGGGAAAAGATGAATTGAGTATCAAGTAAACCAGATGCCCACAGATGGGAGGGGCTAATTCTGCTGGTGGGAAGGAAGAGGAAAGGGTTTCAATGGAAAAAAGACACTTAATCTGAGCCCTGAAAATGGAGTGGATGTTGAGAGGCGAGCCAAGGGAGAAGGCATTCTACACAAAGCACGAGCAAAGGCGCAGAAATGTGAAACAGCATGGTGCACTATGGATGTGACTGCTGCTCAGTGTGGCCACGGGGTTGGCAGTGGGGAGGAGGGTATGCTTACTAACAAAGATGGAGCTGAAGAGATAAGCAAGAAGTGGCCTCAACAGGACTTCTTTATCTTGGGATCTGAAGGGAAAGAGAGGAGTTTAGTGTGACCCCTCTCCTACTCAGTACCTGGCTTAAAGAACAAAGTAGGTTGCATCCCTGAGACTGGGAAGGCTTGGGGGCTGGGGAGAAAGTGTTCAAGCGAGAGCCAATGAGCTCAGTTTGGGACATGCTTCTCACCACGGTGCTGAGAGCCACTAAGAGGCTACAACTCTTAATATGACACCTGGACTCCAGGGGTGAACGGTGTTGTTGTCTTTGTTGTCGTTCAGTTGCTAAGTTGTATCTGACTCTTTGGTGACCCTACGGACTATATCCCATCAGGTTCCTCTGTCCATGGGATTTTCCAGGCAAGAATACTGGAATGGACAGCCATTTTCTTCACCAGGGGATCTTCCTGACCCAGGGATTGAACCTGCATCTCCTGTAATACAGGCAGATTCCTTACCACTGCGCCACCAGGGAAGCCCTCAGGGGTGACTGCTGTCGGGCTAATAGCTAACTAGGGTAACAGAGTATTCTCTCACACACCTCCATTACATAAGATAGGTTGCCTGTAACGTGTATAGTTTCTTTAGGCTAAATGCAGGAAAAAAAAAAAAAGTCACTCAGTTGTGTCTGACTCTTTGCAACCCCATGGACTGTAGCTTACCAGGCCCCTCCCTCCATGGGATTTTTCCAGGCAAGAATACTGGAGTGGGTTGCCATTTCCCTTCTCCAAGGCTAAATGCAGATGTCTGTACTAATTCAGAGAGAAAAAATTCAAAAATCAAGGACTTACTACTTCTGTTGTCTAATCTCAGTTTTTTCAATTGAGTGTAGCACTCATTCTTCTGATTTACTCTGGACATGTAGACACTACCTAGAGACTATTTAGATAGTCTGGAGACAACTTCTCAGGTCCTAAAAAAACCACATCACAATTAACATTAAAGTTGAACCACACTGACGGCAGGGGGAAATGGTGCCAAAATGTCTAGGAAATGTCACTAGAATGACAATATGTTGCCATTCGTGTATTCATTCATTCATGCATGCATTTATTCAACAAATATATATTGAAATAAACGTACCCATTCAACAAATGTGCCCAGCCAGAGAATGAAGGAGACCACTAATATCCTGCCCTCTTGGATATCTGGATGTGTATCCAGTGGGTGGATACACATCAGATGTCAGTGTTCGGTGTAGGAAGAAAATGAGCTGGAGTGAGATACCCACTTACCCGGTATAAGTGGTCAGGGGAGGCTCCCCGGAGTAGATCACACTGAACTCTAGTAGAGCTGAAATTTCAGTAGAGCTGAAAACTAAGGAAAAAAACAGACCATAATCAGAGGGAAAATATTCCAGAAAGAAAGAGAGCAGATGAGCTAAGTCTGGAACTGGAACTGATCTGGTATGTTCGGGAAACAAAAAGAAACTAGGATGGATGCAGCAGGCAAAGGAGAGAATGAGGCAAGTTGGTGCAGGGAACACAGGGGAGCCAGTCCCGGAGAGATGCGGGCACGAGTTCCCAGGAGGTCAGGACCAAACTCCGGCCCCAGCCCTTGTCAAACGGACTTCAGTCGTGTGACTTAACCTCTCAGAAACATTTTTTCCCCAAACCTATCAAAACAGGAATAATAAATATGTTTCTCACTCAAAGAGTAAAGGAGAGAAATGATTCAAACTGGCTCGCACATAGGAAGAGCCCAACAAATGTTCGTTCCCACCCCTTATCTTTCCTTCTTTGGACAGCAAAAAGGAAGCCCAGGTAGATTGTGCAAGTTTTCAAAAAAGTGAGCCTTTTCTGGTCTAAATGTGTGAGGTCTTCTTTCCAGCAGTTCCTGATTCCTGGAGCTGACCTTCAGAACATCTTCTTCCAGGAACCCCAGGGGCTAGAGGTCAGGGTTGTCGAGATAGATCAGGTGATGTGACGGTGAAAAATGTTCCCAGGTGAGCCAGGAGACCTTCACATTAATTTCCTGTGTAACCCTGGCATTTGTGAGCTGAGGTCTCACAAGTTAAAAATAAAACAGTAGCTAACTCTGCAAGATGAATGCTTCTGAAAATCAACAATTACTTTGAGGTCCTTGAAGAAAGGTACTTTAAAATGCAGGTTATTCTCCTTGATCTTCACCTGTTTCTCACCCCCCTGGAGTTTGGGGCAGTGGTAGGGGGCAGGTGGAGGGAGAGAGGAGGCATCAGGGAATATCCCTGACTTACCAACATTCCTCCCCAGCTCTTCTTGATGGCAGACAGAGTTGTTTCTGAAATTTTCTTTATTTAAGACTCTTTTCCTTCTTGGTCACCTCCCCATCCTCCCTTCGTCATCCCCAGAAGGCCCAGACAGGCCTGGCCCTGCCCTGTGGTTCTCATTCCCTCCCTTCAGTTTTAGCATTTCTTCTCAAAATTAATAGCATTTCTTTTTCTCCATGACTAACACTCTGTGATTCCATGTCCTCCAGCCACACACAACAAACTCTGACTCAAGAGCCAGACACCAGAGTTATTTGTCCCCAGGCTGTTCTGCTGCCTGTGTTTTGGTTGGGTACCCTGGCAAAAGAGGAGGATGGGGAAAACAATCAAATCTCACTCTGTCACAATCAGTGGACCTGGGGAGGTGCCTACCGACTTTCTTTAAACATTGGCAAAAAAAAAAACATCTGGAGTTGACCTATGTACAACTTTTGTTTCCATTCCCATGGAAACTCAAGCCTTAGTCTTGCTTTAATATTTGCTCAATAAAAAAGACACTCCTGGGTTTTTAGGTATAAATGATAAATTGCAGTGAGCTGAATGGTGTGTATGCCCCCTCCAAAAAAAAATCTGTCCATGTCCTAATCTCCAAGTGGCTCAGATGGTTTAAAACAAAACAAAACAAAAAAACCCACCTGCCAATGCAGGAGACACAAGAGATCCAGGTTTCAGCCCTGAGTCAGGAATATCCCCTGGAGAAGGGAATGGCAATCCATTCTAGTATTCGTGTCTGGAGAATTCCATGGACAGAGGGGCCTGGTGGGCTACAGTCCATGGGGTCACAAAGAGTCAGACATGACTGAGCCACTAACCACTTTCACTTCCTAATCCCTGGGGCCTGTGAATGAGAACTAATTTGGAAATATAATTAAGACGAGGATCATGAGATGAGAGTGCCCTGCATTAGCTGAGTGGGCTCTAAATCCAGGGACAGATGTCCTCATAAGAGTGAGGGAGAGGAAGATTCCATGGAGCAAAGAAGAGGATGCAGTGTGATCACGGAGGCGGATTCTGGAGGGAGGCAGGGATGAGCCATGGAATGCAGGCAGCCACGAGAACTGAGATGAGGCACAGAATCTCCACTAGAGCCTCCAGGGAGAGTGTCACCCTTGATTCTGGACTTCAGGCCTCAAAACTGTATTAACTAATTGACACTGATACCTTAGATGGTTGCTTAACTGTGAGAAAATACATTTCTGTTGCTTTAAGCCACTGAATTTATGGTAATTTTTTACAGCAGCTACAAGAAACCTATACATTGTGTTTAGAGGAAGCATCTAAGATACCTGATTTCTTCTGGATAAGGGATTTTACATAATGGCTCCTCCTATCAGTCGATAATCTAAACTTGATCTTCAAAACCACAGACTCTAGTATCAAAACCAATCGTCTGTGTTCTGGCAGAGGAAGAGTGAGGCAGAAAATCCATGGGAGAAATTATCATAACGTGCATTTGCTTTAAACCTCAGTCATCAGAAGATTTTCAGGAATCAGTCATTAAGGAGACCTGGAGAGTAATTCATTAAATGCTAACATAGTTTAACACTTCAGGGGGAGAGTGTTCTAAAATGATCCATAAATTTTCCTGCCAATCAGAGGTTATATAAACTATAAATAAACTTATCTTAATGAGAAAAAAAGAACTGAATACATTTAAAATAAGAATCCATTACCATGGTATGCTGTGGCTATGGCTGAATATAGATACAGATTTTTATATGGTCAGTGACTCCATTCCCTTTCAGTATCTCACTGTCCCAGGTTTCTAAACTGCATCAACTAAGCAACACTGTTATTGTTGAGGGTTATTAAACTACACCACAGCTCTCTCTCTTCCTCCTTACACACACACACACACACACACACACTTCATTCTTTCTGGATTCCCAGAAAACCAACGAGTAAGAACCAGTGGGTATACTTATCATACAGTGCACTCTTTAGGCAATGCCTCAGCTGTCAAATAGCACAGACAAGGGCAGACACAAAAAGAGGCTTGAGAGTGCCCTGGATCAGGAAGATCCCCTGGAGAGGGAATGGCTACCCACTCCAGTATTCTTGCCTGGAGAATCCCATGGACAGAGCAGCCTAGAGGGCTGCGGTCCACTGGCTGCAGAGTCAGACACAACTAAGCAACTAACACGTTTTTCAGTAGTGACTTCTGGTAATTACTGTCTCTATCTGCTCGGTTGTTTCAGTGTATCTAAGAAGAGGGGTAAAGAGGAGGAGGAAAATCCCTGTGGACAGAGCGGAGGTGCTGTGGATGGAGGTCTACTGTCCCCTGAGCATCAGACTGACAGACACACAGTCATCCCTTTAGGCGTGGCTCTGAACAGAGGGTTCAAACATCATTCATAAAGGCAGAGGAGAGACCCAGCGCCATCTGGGCTCCCGTCTGTGGGAAAAATTAGGGTCTGGACACCATTGGCTGGTAAGTAAAGAGAGGAAAACATTCACACCCGTGACACTCAGTGGCAGAGTAACGTTATAAAAATAATCTATTGTAGAATCCTGAAAATTTTTAGAAAATTCTTCTTGCATTCAGTTCAGTTCAGTTCAGTCGCACAGTCATGTCCGACTCTTTGCGACCCCATGAATCGCAGCACGCCGGAATACAAATAAAACAAGTCCTCTGTGTACATTAAAGAGTACCATCAACAAGAGTAATCATAATGCTTAGGACATACTAAATGAAACAAAATGTTATAGAGACAAGAGGAGAAAAGGCTACTGGATACACCTTTCTCTTGCAGAAGAGAAGACAAGCAGAAGAGCGCCCTTCACCTCTGAGTATGACACCTACAGAAACAGGTCAGAATATGCTCCTGAAGCCTTCGGGGGAAACAGCAAACATGAACTATTAGCAGAAGCTGTTTGTCTCTGTGATTGCTCTGATGTCAGGCGTTGTGATAAGCATGAAGAACTTTCCAAAACTTTTCAAGACATGAAAACCCAGCTCATATCCACAGTTTATATAAAAGTCAAAGGAAGCACAAAGTAACAGAAAATAAAATACATTGCATATCACAGTAAATTTAAATGATTAATGAACTGAGAATTGGCAGGTTACGGAAGATGAAGAGAGAAAAAGAAAAAAGGGAGAGAGGAAGGAAGAAAGGAAGGAAGTGAGGAAGGAAGAAGAAAAGAAAGAAGGGAGGGGAAGAGAGAAGGTTCCCCTGTCCATGGAGTTCTCCAGGCAAGAATATTGGAGTGGGTTGCCATTCCCTTCTCCAGGCAATCTTCCCAACCCAGGAACTGAACCTGGGTCTCCCGCATTGCAGGCAGATACTTTACCATCTGAGCCACCAGGGAAGCCTTGAAATAATACTAATAGGAGTAAAAGCAGGACTCCAAGATGAACATCATGTGAAAGAATTCAAGGGGGAAAAAGAGACTAAGTGCTTGTGGAAGAACAAGTTCATTTCTAATCATTCATCTTAAATAAATTACTACAGATACATTCAAAGAGAGAGCTCCAATAATGATCACCGCTTTCTCTTTATAATATAAGCAAATTGAAAATAACCTAAGTGGCTAACAACTCATCAAATAAAATACTGTAAAACACAGAACAAGATATTACGGAGCTATAAAAATATGTTTCACAGACATATTTGGTGACTTGAGAAAATACTCAAGATCTATTCTACAGTAAATTAAAAACAGGTTGCTCATCAGCCTATATTATATGATCTGATTTGCCTTTTCAAAAAAATATCTATTCATTAACACCAAAAAAAGTAATCACAGCGAATTACGTGCATTCTTGGACATCTCTTCCCTTGGCACATTTTCTTTTTCCTGCTGTGTCGGTCCTCTATATTCAAGTCAGCAAATAATTTTAAGCTGGTCTATGTCTGCTGCTGCTGCTGCTAAGTTGCTTCAGTCATGTCTGACTCTTTGCAACCCTACTGACGGCAGCCCACCAGGCTCCCCCGTCCCTGGGATTTTCCAGGCAAGAACACTGGAGTGGGTTGCCATTTCCTTCTCTAATGCATGAAAGTGAAAAGTGAAAGTGAAGTCATTCAGTCATGCCCGACTCTTAGCAACCCCATGGACTGCAGCCTACCAGGGTCCTCCTCTGGCGGGATTTTCCAGGCGAGAGTACTGGAGTGGGGTGCCATTTCCTTCTCTAATGCATGAAAGTGAAAAGCGAAAGTGAAGTTGCTCAGTCGTGTCTGACTCTTAGCGACCCCATGGACTGCAGCCTACCAGGCTTCTCTGCCCATGGGATTTTCCAGGCAAGAATACTGGAGGGGGGTGTCATTGCCTTCTCCATGGTCTATGTCTAAGTATTGTTAAACTAAACACTGTCATACCTTGCTTATTAGATAAAATTTGCATAATACATGTCATGTTCAACTCTTTGAGACCCCATGGACTGTAGCCCACCAGGCTCCTCTGTCCATGGGATTTCCCAGGCAAGAATACTGGATAGGATTGCTATCCCTTCTCCAGGAGATCTTCCCAACCCAGGGATTGTTTCCTACATTGGCAGGTGGATTCTCTGCCACTGGGCCACCTGGGAAGCCCTTTTTGTATAATATAGAAGAGTGAAAAAAAATTGCCTCTTTTTTCACTACCACTCTCTTACAATCAACCCCATCAAAGTCTCCATAGGCTGTGTACTTATATGAACAAACAACAGAAATTCATGTCTCACAGTCCTGGAGGCCTGGAAATCAGAGTGCCAGCACTGTCTGGTTCTGGTGAAACTCTCCTCTGGGTTGCAGATGGCCATTTTTTCATTGTGTCCTTATCACATGGAAGAGAAAGCAGCAAGAGAAGGCTCTGGGGTCTCTTTTATAAGGGCACTAATCCCATTCATGAGGGTTCCACCCCCATGAAAATTCAACATATGAATTTGGGGAGGACAGAAATAATCAGTCCATAACAGAAGGGTTTTTTCAATTTATTGTTACTTTTAAATGGCTCTGTAATGACATTGAAGATAAATATTGTGTAATGCCTTATAATAAATTCCATGAAGCAATTCAAAGGCTATGAATGAATGTCAAAGATTTGAAATATATTGACATTGTCACACCAAAAGGTTGAAGGGGCCCACGGTTAGGCCAAATGAGACTATATAGCCACCTAAAACAACACTAGGGGCATGACTGTTCCCAAAAACACCTGGGTAGAAAGTGTTTTATAGTATATTTGGAGTATCTCCAAGCTTAGGTCCTGATTTGGATAGTATTAACACTGATTTACATTTCTTGATTAATTTTTTGAGGGCTATGACACCATCAGAGCACCCATAGATATTAAAGAACTCACTCTGCCCTAGTACTTAAATAGAATCTATACTGTTGATAATTATAAAGATCCCCTTAGGGTAAGGATTATTAATTAATTAAGTAATATTAATTTGGATTTAAACAGAAGTCCATTTTTAAATTATATTCCAAAATATGATGTTATTATTTCCCTTTATATGTAAAGACACCAAGCAAAATATATGATGTTACCACCTGCTACTAGTTCAATACTATCTCCAAAATTAAACAATATAAAAAAAGAATTCCCAGAGTAGAGACAGAAATAGAAAAACAAGTTCTGTATGTAGGCTAAACTACAGCAATAACAAGAATACAAAGGTGTGATTAGACAACACTGAGACCTCAGCTTTTGTGTTTTTTTCTTGCATTTCCATATTCCTGCAAAGGTATGGAATATTCCTTGATTACACTTAAGACATGGCAACTTTTTATTGTACGGCATTCTCAATAGGCTCCAGTGAAATCTTAGAACTGACATGACAGACAGCTCATCTCAGCACTAAACTATGACCCCCAGAGTAAGTTTTAAGAAAATCTTTTGAATCCAATATATTCCATGGAAAGGGACACAGTAAACTCACTAACAGAGCACAGTGATACATATTTAATCATCAGGGAAGAAAAGAAGAATTAATCCAGAAAAGTTAAGAACCTGCAGTAAACATGAAAGAAACAACAAAAATGGAAACACATTAAAACGGCGAAATCTGTTATAAAACATATCACCTATCTAAATAAAAGATAAGTGCACAGATGAAACTTGACTACTGAGAATTTTCAAGGACTAGACTGCAAGTGCTAATCCATATGATGAAGAAATATTTATAATACACATGGAGCCCATACATAGATACTGTGTGAAGCTTCCCTTGCAGCTCAACTGGTAAAGAATCTGCCTGCAATGCAGGAGACCTGGGTTCAATCCCTGGGTTGGGAAGATCCTGGAGAAGGGAATGGCTACCCACTCCAGTATTCTAGTCTGGAGAATTCCATGGATTATCCATACATACTATAGAGAGTTTATAAACAACAATCTTGGTATTAAGACATCATCTGAATTTTTAGAAGTGGTGAAATATTTTATTTTAAATATGGACACTAGCAATGGAAGCTCTCCAGCATGTCTTAAATGTCACTGCATCCTCTTCTTCAACAGCTTTCTGTAAATAGCGGCAACTTTGGGTTCTGCAGATGGAAGGTGCCAGGGTAGCATGGGACCTCACACCCAGTCAAGATCATCCAGACCAGAAGAAAGATCTTCTCTGTTGATATATATTAAAAAAAGAACTATGCTCAAAAACTGTTAAGCATTATGAACAAGCTGAATTCTTTTTTAAAGTCTATAATATATAATCATCTATTTTTTACATAGACTTTTCCAAGCCAAAATTCAGAAAACCCTAGGAATGAAGCTTTGAGACACACCATCAGAAGCTAACACTCTATCCATCACAACCGTGCTCAGTTGCTTCAGTCATGTCTGACTCTTTGCAACCTTATGGATTGTATCCCGCCAGGCTCCTCAGTCCATGGGATTCTCCAGGCAAGAATACTGGAGTGGGGTTGCCATGCCCTCCTCCAAGGGATCTTCCTGACCCAGGGATCCAACCAGCATCTCCTGCATCTCCTTCAGTGCGGGTGGATTCTTTACCACTGAGCCATCAGTGAAGCCCACCAATCACAATGGAAGAGAGTAAATCCCCTGGGGCTATAACTTGGTCATCCAGGTGAAATGTCCTAAGTGCAAGGCACAAGGAAGGGAGAGAACAAGGAAAGGAGAAGCCATGATCTTCCTCAGCTCACACTGGAGGGCCTCCGTTGCTGATCATATAGTCAAAAGGGAGCCATAAGTCAAGGCCCTGGGAGAAACTTACTGGGGAAGAATAAGACAGCTGTGTGAGGATTTGATCAGAGAAGTAAGGGCCATCACTCTTGTTCTAATAAATCTCGAGTAGAGCATCTTTAAGGTTTTCATGATGAAACAGAAGAAGCATCTGAAACTCTAGAAAAACTGACACAATAACTGCTTTATGATGTCTGGAAACTCTGCAGGTGGGTAAGAGTTAAAAAGCAGAGTTCAACTTTGACCAGGTGAAGCAGTAATTAATAATACATAAGACGAGTGAGTGGTTATGCTTATATTCTGTGTAAAACCCCTCACAGAGCTAGATGTGGGCTTTCAGAGTACATGTTCAGTGATTTAATCATTTGGGCTACCAGAGTACTTTCTTTAAGAGAAATCTTTTGAACAGGAGCATTACAGGTCACTAATGCAGAAGAAAAGGAGAACAGTCCAGGGAAGGTACACCACTCATCCACCAGGCCCCAACCAGTCCAACAAGCCACATGTGGACTCCATAGAACACAGCTTCAAAACCATTAGCCTGGTCCCACACTTTCTCTTTACAACTGAACATAGAAAGAAAGAAGTATATTGGGGAGGAAAAATTATGGATATAACATAACCAATTCTTTGAGTCTCACACATTCCTGTGACAATCCATCTAGGCACTTCCTGGAAAGATCCGTAAACGAGATACCACAGACAGGATACTGAGGAGGGAACCGTGGGCCATAGAGCTTCCTTTGCAAATCCAACCTATTTCAGTATTCAAAATCATCGACTTAGAGACTGGGAAGATTCACCACTTAACTAAGGAAACAAATTTAGACTTTTTTCCTAAAAATAGATGGCAAAGGCAGAAAAATGGTATCTTCAACATGTTGACAGAAAAGTAATTGACAACCAAGAAATTGATACTCATCCAAATTATCATTTGAATAAAGACAACATAAAGACACTTCAAGGCATATAAAGACTAAAAGAATATACCAGCCAAGGACGTTGTTTAAAAAAAATAAATAAAAGGAATTCAGCAAGAAAAAAGAGAACACAGAAGATGTGGAACTTGAGATGAACAGAGAACGTTGTTAAAGGTAATAATTTAATTAAATATTGTCTATTTAAAAAGTAAATAACAACTCTAAACTACAACAGTCAATAACAATTGTTTAAGTACATGTGTTAATATCCTTGTAGTCACTGAGAGAAGAAAATACTGAATAACTACAGACTTATTAAAAAAAAAAAGGATAGTTAAGTAACTACCTTAAAATTAAGAGTAACCTCCAAACACTGAAAATATACTTTGCAGTTTCCAAATCATCTGAAGAAAATGAAACATTAAAAACTGTAACAACATAACAGAAATCAGGGAAGGAAGAGGGGTGGCAAAGGAAAAAGATAGTAAAAGGAAACACAAAATAAGATGGTGGAAATAAGTTCAAATATATGAGTAACCTTAATGATTGTACTTTAATGGCAGAAAGTGAAGAGAAACTAAAGAGCCTCTTGATGAGGGCGAAAGAAAACAGTGGAAAAGCTGGCTTAAAGTGAAGTGAAGTGACTCAGTCGTATCTGACTCTTTGCGACCCCATGGACTGTAGCCAACCAGGCTCCATCCATGGGATTTTCCAGGCAAGAATACTGGAGTGGGTTGCTATTTCCTTCTCTAGGGGATCTTCCCAACCCAGGGATTGAACCCAGGTCTCCCGCATTGCGGGCAGATTCTTTACCATCTGAGCCACCAGGGAAATCAGCATCAAAAAGCTAAGACCGTGGCAGCTGCTCCCATCACTCCATGCAAATAGATGAGGAAAAAGCAGAAACACTGGAAGATTTTATACTCTTGGGCTCCTAAATCACTGCAGATGGTGACTGCAGCCATGAAATTAAAAGATGCTTGCTCCTTGGAAGGAAAGCTGTGACAAACCAAGACAGCATATTAAGAAGCAGAGACATCACTTTGCCAACAAAGCTCTGTGTTGTCAAAGCTACGGTTTTTCCAGTAGTCATGTACAGATGTGAGAGTTGGACCATAAAGAAGGCTAAGAACCAAAGAACTGATGCTTTAAACTGTGGTGCTGGAAAAGACTCTTGGATAGTAAGGAAATCAACCAGTCGATCCTAAAGGAAGTCCACTCTGAATATTCACTGGAGGGACTGATGCTGAAGCTGAAGCTCCAATGCTTTGGCCACCTCATCGAAAGAGCTGACTCATTGGAAAAGACCCTGATGCTGTGAAAGGTTGAGGGCATGAGGAAAAGAGGGCAACAGAGGATGAGATGGTTGGATGGCATCACCAGCTCAATGGACATGAGCTTGAGCAACCTCCAGAAGATAGTGAGGGACAGGGAAGCCTGGCATGCTGCAGTCCATGGGGTTGCAAAGAGTTGGACATGACTTAGCAGCTCAACAACAGCAATGTTGGAGGACTTCAAAAATAGTTATTATGTAGCTGATTATTATAGCTTTACAATAATATCAAGAGAGGCTGGAGCATATGTATACAGATAGACAAATGATCCTATGGAAAGTAAAAAGAAGCCTAGAGAAACAAACATGCCCATGTGGAAGCTGTCTACGTGACAGGAGTGGGAGCACAAACCAGTGGGGAAATGCTGAATTTGCTATTGAAAGGTGCTGGGATAACTGATTACCAAGTGTGTTGGGTGCTGGGGATAAGTTGATCCCCATCTCACACCATACACAAAATTAAATTTAAGGTAATTAAAGATTTAATATGGAAAACAAAATCCTAAAAGCCTCACAGGAAGATATAAGAATAGATATGTGTGGACTTTAGGTAGAGAAGAATTTCTTAGACAAGATAAAAAATACAAAACAGAAAAATTGATAAATCTGACTATCCAAATTAAAACTTCTGTTCAAATAAAACATGATGAACAAAATTAAAAGACAAGCCACAGGTTGAGAGAAAATATTTGCCTCATATAGTCAAAAAAATTGACTAGAAACCAAGAAATACAAATAACTCCTAAAAATCAATTAAGAAAACAAATAAAAAAGGACAGCCTAATGGGATGTGAATGGGAAATGAGCAAAGGATACGAAAAGGTAATTCATAGAAGAAGAAAACCAAACGGCCAATCAATATGTGTCATTACATCAAACTCACTAGTAATCAGAGAAATACAAATTAAAACAATAATGAGATACCATTTCACACACTTCAGGTTGGCCAATATTTATACTCTGACAAAATTCTGGTGAGGGATAATGTGGAAAAACAGGGCTCTCATAGTCTACTGACGGGAACACAAATTCCTGTCAACCTTCAAAGAGCAATTTGAAAATACCTGTACCATGACTCAGTACATTTCACTCTTATAAACTATGCCATAAAACAGAAGTTCAGGACCCCTTTACATTCTTAAAAATCATTCAGGACCCCAAAGAACTATTATTTATGTGCTTTATATCTATAAATATCAACATTATTAAAAATATAA
This sequence comes from Capricornis sumatraensis, assembly GCF_032405125.1. Taxonomy (NCBI): domain Eukaryota; kingdom Metazoa; phylum Chordata; class Mammalia; order Artiodactyla; family Bovidae; genus Capricornis; species Capricornis sumatraensis. The sequence goes on from NC_091081.1 coordinate 80,216,909, forward strand.
ATGGGAGATACCTAATACATGTTAAGATAACATTTCTACAAAAAAAATAACTATATTTTCTAAAACCAACAAAAATTAGTAAGGTTTTGCAAATCTCTTTAATATCTGGTTTAAACATAGCTTAATTCTCAGATCTGCTTTCTCCCTCCAGTCTTCTGAATTAGGGTTTTTGGTTGAAGTATATGAAGAAAATTTAGCCCTGTAATTGAAACAGATCATTTACCCATGCATAGTTGTGTAACATTATGGGAAATACTGATGTACTGAGTTCTACAGACCTTCCAAGTGTGGACACACTTCATTCAGTTCAGTTCAGTTTCCCAAACATGTTCAACTCTTTGCGAACCCTTGGACTGCAGCACGCCAGGCCTCCCTGTCCATCACCAACTCCCAGAATTTACTCAAACTCATGTCCATCGAGTCGGTGATGCCATCCAACAATCTCATCCTCTGTTGTCCCCTTCTCCTCCTGCCTTCAATCTTTCCCAGCATCAGGGTTTTTTCCAATGAGTCAGTTCTTCAAATCAGATGGCCAAAGTACTGGAGTTCCAGCTTCAGCATTAGCCCTTCCAAAGAATACTCAGGACTGATTTCTTTTAGGATGGACTTGTTGGATCTCCTTGCAGTCCAAGGGACTTTCAAGAGTCTCCTCCAACACCACAGTTCAAAATCATCAATTCTTTGGCACTCAGCTTTCTTTGGAGAAGGAAATGGCAACCCACTCCAGTATTCTTGCCTGGAAAATCCCACAGACGGAGAAGCCTGGGCGGGCTACAGTCCATGCGGTCACAAAGAGTCGGACACAACAAAAGTGACTTAACACACACACAACAGCTTTCTTTATAGTCCAACTCTCACATCCATACAAGACTTACTGGAAAAACCACAGCTTTGACCAGACAGACCTTTGTTGGCAAAGTAATGTCTCTGCTTTTTACACAGGATCAAAAGATATGTTATTTATTAACTTTGTGTTGTGCTGTGCTCAGTCGCTCGTTTGGGTCTGATTCTTTGCGACCCTATAGACTGTACACCACCAGGCTCCTCTGTCCATGGAATTTTTCCAGCAAGAATACTGGAGTAGTTTGTGATTTATTTCTGCAGGGGATCTTCCTGACTGAGGGATCAAACCTGAGTTTCCTGTGTCTCCTGCATTGGCAGGTGGATTCTTTACCACTGTTCCAAATCAGAAAATGTCTTTAAGTGTTAGGAAATATCAACCTCACAGTGGCAAAATTTTCCAAGATTCTAAGTTTTACTTGAAAGCTCAAATTTTATCATTGGAAGAAAACACTGCCAGTTGTTTTCTTTGAAGCAAAAGCTTTTCTTTATTCATTTTGGAGAAAATGTCTGCCAGGGACCTAGTAGTTTATCTGTCAGTGTAGGACAGCCATAGTTTGTTATTCTTTCAAGTAAATGGTGTTCCATGAAAAAGCAGCTAGTTCAGCTTGTAACTTAAACAGCTGCAGTGTGCAGCCAAAGGGTTATACGGACACTCCACTCTGTGCCAGACAGAACTTTAAGACATGTATTCAAGAGTTGAGATTTAATAAAACTAATCCATTTTGTTAAACATTAAGATAGTTGTATTAAGTACTCAATGCTTCACAAGGGACATTCATATATGAATGACTTTCTTCTCTGTGAGTGCAGAGTGATGAAGAAGAAAATGACTGCCAGGACCATTTCTGCCATCTCTGATTCATTCTAAAGCAGCAATGGTTTCACTAATCATTGCTTTTCCCCATCAGTACAAATATCAGCACAGTGAAAAAGGCAATTAACATCTTAGTATGATCATGAAAATAGTTTCGATCTTGAAGACTCCCTGGAAAAGGTAACATGGACCCCAGGGAGTCCATGGGCCACACTATAAGAAGTGCGTAAGGGGAACTGTCCTAGGGAAACTTACGCATATGAACTAGCAGGCATTATCAGTTCCACATTACGTGTATAATAAAAAGCTGGAACCCTTCCAAATGCCCATCAACAGAAGAATGGATAAACAAAGTAGCATACATTCATCCAATGGAACACTAGACAGCATTTAATCCTCAGTGAACTAAAGTTATATCCATCAACATGAATAATTCTCATTAACATAATGAGCAAAAAAATTTTACAGAAAAATAAATATAGTATTATGCCACTAATAAAAAGTCAAAATGTTTGAAAATAATTCTATACTATGCTAAATACTATATTTTAATACCCTATACTGAAAATATAAAAACATGCATGGGAATGGAAATAACAAATACTGAGTTTGTGATAATAGTTTAGGGGGGAAGAAACAGAAATAAGATCAAAGAGAAGTTTATAAGGGGGTTAAATTGCATCCTAATGTTTTATATAACCAAAAAATACATCTAGTAATACGGCATCATGTTAAGATTAATAAAGATGTATGATAGGTATTCCCAGGTGGTACAGTGGTAAAGAATCCACCCGCCAATGCAGGAGATGCTGGAGATGCAGGTTTGCTCCCTAGATCCCTGGAGACCCCCGGAGATCCCCTGGAGAAGGAAATGGCAACCCACTCCAGTCTTCTTGCTTGGGAAATCCCATGGACAGAGGAGCCTGGTGGGCTACAGTCCATGAGGTTGCAAAGAGTTGGACATGATGAGCACATACCTGATAGGTATATATGTGTTCTTTATGGTAACTTCTATTCATGTGTATATATTTGAAATCTCCCATAATTAAAAAAATTAATTCTAGGTTTATGAATTTTTTTCTTGGAGCATCCTTTCTGCTTTTAAGATCATCATTAATAAATATAAAATTGATTAAACTTATGTTCCATAGACTTGAATGCAGAGAAGAATGAAATTGCTTAAAATGTGCAAGTTCTATGGACAAAGGATTGTCTTCAGAGGCTGGGAGCAGACTTGTCTCTATATCACCAGAGAACCTCCAGAGCCAGGGAGAAATACTATAGGACTGTCCATTCTTGATTCCTGCCCACAGCCTGATTGATTATTTGTGAAATTCACTAGGATTAATTCACATTGACAATTCTGGAAAAAAAAAAAAAAAAGGGAGAAGAATCTTGCAGACATGCAGAGTGGGTATTGCAGGGAGAAGGGGGAGGTATCACATGTTAAGGGGGTTCCAAACACCATAAGATGAAAACTGCCACACATGTCTAAGCCCTGCATACTTCTGCAAAAATACTAACAGGATTAATTTCCTTTTGTATTGTAATTTAAATTCAGTAAACTTTAATCTTACGTGTGAAGTCTTAACTCTCTCCTAATTAAGAAGCTTTTGCATATGTTATTTGTCACACATGTTTCTGGGAGGGTGGTTTGTTGTTCTTAAAGAGATAGTATCATATCCTTCAAATATTCATCACTCCTTGATTAATCACAGAGAAAATAAGCTACCCTTTTGGTTACTTTCCTTATCATTTTATCTCCCATTTCATTATTAATAGGACAGTTCCCAGAATGTGAGCAGAAAAAAGGAAAGGAAATTAAATATAATTATAGGAATTTTACTAAGGAGTTTGACTTAATAAGTAGAAATTGCAACTATTAGATATTTTAATTTTATGGTAACATATCAATTTTATGTATTCATTCCCTGGTTTTACCCTACCCCAGTAATTAACTTGGAGTCAATGTACTCAGTCACTCAATCATGTCCAACTCTGCGACATTATAGAGTGTAGCCCGCCAGGCTCCCCTGTCCCTGGGATTCTCCAGGCAAGAATACTGAAGTGGGTTGCCATGCCCACCTCCAGGGGATCTTCCCGACCCAGGGAATGGACCCTCCATCTCCTGCATTTCCTGCATTATAAGCATACTCTTTACTGCTGAGCCCTCAGGGAAGCCTTTAACACTTACATCAGTGAGTTGTTGATAGAGGGGCAGTGAACATAAGGATAATGGTCACTCCAGATAAAAGGGAAAAGAAGACACAGTCCAGTGAAAAGCTCTGAAAAAAAAGAAGTGAATGCCCATCCTCCTTTGCATTTCAGCAATGAGAAGAACTGAGGGCTGAGCTTTCTCTCTAGTTGATATCTGCACAAAGTATTCCAATCATATTTACAAATGCCCTGCACATTATTTATTCCTCACAAATAGCTTATACCAAAGATGGAATGTTTAAGATGTGGATCAGATGGTGATGAGTTCTATAACCTGGCTCAAACCGTATCATCCCCAATACTGCAATCAGTATTTCCTTCCTGTGAGTTAAATCCTCGTCCCATCAGTATGCTTATCATCCACAGCAACTCAAGAAGAAACAGGGTAAATGAGATTAAGAGGGAGTACTGCACTGGGTCTCATAGGAAGATGTATATTAAATAAGTAATTGTCAAGGTAACAGGATATTTAAAGTGACTTTTGTTGGACTTAAAGCTGAGGACAAAGATAAGTCACAGAGAGATGAAACTGGACCAAGATAAACCCTCAGGATTTATCAAGAATCAGCCAACTTCATTTAAAATATAAATAAGACCAGAACAGAAGATAAGACTGAGAAAGAAACTAATAATATACCTGGATGGGGGCAAATACCATGAGTCTTCCCTCCATAAGTAAAGACAGCTCCAAGAGCTTGTCTCCTAGAAGTTAGGTTTGTCTTTGGCACCTTCTCACACTGGTTGGCCATCTGCTTGTGCAGTGGGCTTGCTCATCCACCCTCTCTGGCATGGGGGAAAGGAAAGGACTGGAGAGACCACAGCAAGGCAGCGAGTGGGAACCACGCAGAGGAGCAGCCTGCTTTCGCCCATTGGTATGGTGAGACGCACGGCTCTTCCTGACTGGGCGCATGTAAGGGGTCACATGGGGGCCAGGTTGCAGAACCGCCATGCAAGGGGCTGGCCTGGCCATCCAAGCAACTTTCATTCTCATGCAGAGGCTGTGGGGTGTTCCACAGAGGCAGGAGCTGAAGAAAGCTTCAAAGAGGTCAAGAAAAGAAATGACCTTCCATAGGGAAATCTATACAGGAGGCTACAGACCTCTGAAAAAGTCGCACCCTTAGAGAGAGCCATAGGATTTTAAGAAACCGAAGGCCTTAATGGGCAGGGGGGGACAGTGAGAGGCAGTTACCCTTCCCCACTGACCATCCTGGGCCTGAGCTGAGGAGTCAGGGGGTTTAGAAAGAGAAAAAGAACATGTTTTCAACTGAACTGATATGGATTTTTAATAACTGAAAGTGATCACAGATCTAAGAAATCTGCCTAAACTGGGGTGGGGGGGACAAATTGGGAAATCGGGATCGATATATACATACAAATATACATAAAATAGATAACTAATAAGTACCTATTGTATAGCACAGGAAACTCTACTCAGTATTCTATAACCACCTATATGGGAAAAGAATCTATAAGAGAGTGGATATATGTATATATATATAATTGATTCACTTTGCTGTACAACAGAAAAGCATACAACATTGTTAAAAATAAAAAAAAGAAAAAGAAAGAAAGAAAATAAAGAAATCTGCAAGAGTTGTAATTAAGGGCTAGGACTGGAAGAGTCAAAAAAAATCAATGATTAATACAGTAGTTGAAAGAAACAAAAGCAAAAAACCTCAAATCATGTCTTTTCATATCCTTTCCAAATTCAGACTGTGCAATAAGCTGATTGCGTAGACCACTGAGTATTGGGAGAACATAGAAAGGGGTAGTTCAAGGGGAAGAATGCAGGATGAGGAGGAACTAACCAGGCAAAGGTCGGAGCAGGTTGAAGTGAGGGCGAAGGTGTGGAAGCAGCAACTGTGAGTAATCATGGCAAAGCTGCTGCATTTATTAATGCGCTGAAATGAATAACATTCGACAGACAAACTGCTCAATTTTTGTTGCTATGCTCCTCTGCGCCCTACCTTCAATCTTCAAAGAGAAAGCTGTACTCAATGCCAGTTCATAGAGCACTGTTGAGTTGGGGTGTGGGCACAGTCATGATTAAGAGTGTGAGCTCTACAGCCAAAATATCCAAGTCAAATTCTGGCTCTTCCACTTAGTAACTGTGTGCTTCAGTTTCCTCATCTGTAAAATGCGGTGACAATAATATCTTCCACTTAGGAAGGTTGAAAGGATTAAATGAGATGGCTAGAATAATGCCTTCCATTTAGCAAAAGAGCAATAGATGCCATCAAATGATTAACTGAACTAATGTACATGAATGCCCTTAAAAATCTTAAATTAAAGGTGCCTAATAAATTACCATGATTGAGTTTTGATGTTGTTTAATTCCATGAGGCAATTCTCTCATGGAAATACTCTATCTGAGGGAAAACACTAAGTATTTCTGTTCAAGTGCTACATAAAATTCATGGCAGAGAGAACTCTTTTGAGGAAACTTCCATTTACTTGACAAGAAACTGATTTTCCTGGCTATTTTAAACATTTCAATATATGAAGCATAATCAAACCCATAGATCCATAAATAATAGCCAATCACCTATAGGCCAACACAAATCTGAATAAGTACACATAATGAATGTAATCCACCAACGGCCCTTCATTTTTAACGTTCTAATGAAACCATTCCGTTGCAAAGCTGGCATCAAAGTTATTTGAATTATAACTAAGTACATAGTAGGTGCTCAATAAATCTCTGTTGCGGCTAATGATGACACAACAAATCCTGTATATTCAAAGAGATGGTTTTTCATTCTGGGCTTTTTTCCTCCAATGAATGACTTTCAAACTGGTTTCTAAATGTGTTTACCTCCTTCATGAATCCCATTTAGTACAGGGACATGCTGGATCACTGTCATGAGCAACTGAAGGACAAAAATCAGAACCACCATTTATTTTCTTGTTAAAATGAAAACTGCACCATGAATTTTGAACAAATTTAATCCATAAATACATACTTCGGGTGATTCAATGCCAGCTTATCCAGTTCAAATGCTGCCATATCATAAAACCAACCCCCCACTATCATTCACTTACACTGTCAATATCTGCAAGTTATTTCACATACATTTTCATTTTTCCTTAAAGGGTAAATACTGAAACCTACTAATCAATACTTTCCTCCACCCTTCTCGAGGAAAATTACTCAGAGTCCATAACCCGAGCATCACGAAGTTATTGTCTCTTTGGTGCCCTGGTGCCTCCTTTAGGCACTCAGCCTCAGCGACTAGGATCAGTACCCAGAGTGCATGCGTGCTCAGTCACTTCAGTCATGTCTGACTCTGTGGGACCCCATTCGCCAGGCTCCTCTGTCCATGGGATTCTCCAGGCAAGAAGAATACTAGAGTGAATTGCCATTTCCTCCTCCAGGGGACCTTCCCAACCCAGGGATGGAACCCACATCTCTTACGCCTCCTGCATTGGCAGGTGGGTTCTTTACCGCTAGCACCACCTGGGAAGCCCAGTACCCAGGCAAACGCGTACATTTATAATCTTCTGCAGTACACATACAATCTCTCGCCATTTTTGACACATTTAAATTAAGTGTGGCTTTTTGTAAAAATAATATGGTCCCAGGCTGGTTAAAAAAAAAAAAAATGGAGACTGAGAAGAAGAAAACTTCAAAGTGATATTAGGTTATGCCTCCAAGATTACAGATGGGAGAGAGAAGGAGGGGAGGGAAGGAGGAGGGTGGGGGGTGGAGGGAGGGAGGGAGAGAGGATAGACAGATGAATGGATGGAGAAGAGATGATAGATACATAGATAACAGAGGAGAGAGACCGAGATAGAAGATGCAGAAATATTTTTAGATGGAATTAACAGATATGGGTGGAAGCTGAAAGGAATCAGAAAGTTTGATTGCATAACAAGTCAATTTAAAAGTATTGACAGACTGAGTTTGTGGTCATCAGAAAGTCCAAATAATACAAACAACAATGTTACTTGCTAAGGGTTTCCTCTGCTGCAGGCACTGCCAAGCACTTCACCCAAGCTCTCTGTATGGATTATCTAATCAAATTCTCAGAACCTTTTCAAGTTACAGAGCAGCAACTCAGAGGGAAGTGAGATAGTTAGAGGCATGAGCCAACACACCTCGGTAAATGTGGTCCAGGGAACAAGTTCTAAACCCTTCCCAAGAGAGATATCAGGGCCTCAGGATTAGTGGGGAGGGGACTGAGATGCAATCAGCACTGTATACCCATGGACTATTAGGACAATTTCTCTACACACTCTTTGACTGACAAGATACATCATTTCAGAAACACTACCATGAATTTAGAAAATATTTTAATGAAATTTTACTGTACTCATCAGAAGACACCTACATACATTTGAGAGTGGTAACATACATATGATGCCAGAAATACAATGATTCAAGTGATGGATAATGTTTATTGCTTACAAAATGGTCATCCGGCCCAATGTGGAGCCCTAGAGTGCTGGCAGATGGCAAGCAGAGATAGTTCCAAACTCCACACTCTCTGGCTGGGTCATCTTCATCACTGTGAGCCTCAGCTTCCTTTGTCTAGAGAATGAGGGTAGTAATACTAATCTCATAAAGTTACTGAAGATTACATAACATTTATTAGGGTGAATCATAGTAAATTGCTTACATACAACTGTTTTGACCAACAAAAATGGCAATTTCCTGTGGTTCCACCTACTACATATAAAGTGTCTGGTGCAGTCTGACTCATTACATAGAAGTGGAGGTAGGACAAGAAGAAGCAGTTACCAACTCACAGACACAACCATAACTCCAAGGCTCCCCCTTCCCCGCCCACGCAAGTGTCCGTGGCCACCAGCAGCGAACAGGAAGCCTGAGAATCTGTTAGAGAAGACTCTCTACAGTTGGTTTTGCTACCACCATTGAAACTTTTGGTTGGGTAAGAAGATGAATTGGTTACTAGGAGATTCAAGGGTGAATTGAATGTATCACCTAGCTCATCTGTGCCTGTGGAAGGAGTGCAGCTGAGGGATGGCATTATCAATGAAGCATATTTATTTATTTGCTTAAATTGTGGCTGCGCTGGGTCTTCATTGCAGCACACGGGCATTTTCTCCAGCTGTGGAATGTGAACTCTAGAGCACACAGGCCCAGGAGTTGTGGCACTTGGGCTTAGGTGCCCTGCAGCATGTGGGATCTTAGTTCCCTGACCAGGGATGGAACTCACACCCCTTGCACTGGAAGGTGGATTCTTAACCACTAGATCACCAGGAAATCCCCCATGAAACACATTTCTGTTGCACATGAATGGGAAGAGGGCTGAAGGAGGCAAAAATACAGGGACCAAGCCTCTCTATGGAGTCACATGGAGAAAGCCAACAAAACGTGGACGTGGAAGTCCAGAATTACACAGCCTGCAGACTTCATGGAGGACACGTTCTTCAGATGCTCTTGCTATGGTAAAACTCTCCCTCTCTTTCCTGTTTTACAGCAAAAACTGCTGGCTGGTAGATTACTGTTGAATTCTATTTCCAACAGTAAAGTCTGGGGCAGGGTGGGGGGCACATGTGCACACAGGGAGCAGGTGGCTTCATTCTAGGCTACGGGCTAATGTAGGTTTTGTCCTTTTATTCTACTTTATAATATTGTCTTGCTGCATGTTTTAAACCTTAGCACAGGTACAAATTCAGGGTTTTTGATCAGCTATGTACCACCTGCCAGGACTCAGTATGCCTCACTCACTGACAAATAGACAAATCCCTTGATTTCTTCCTTCCCCTGTGATATGGAAAATGCATTTGTCAACATAATAAAAGAATGCTGGGAAGTAAAGCTTCATGATCAGTGTCACACTAGACTAAGACTTTTTTATGTTGAACATAGTCATCAAGGTGTTAGCGCCTATTTTTATTAACAAGCTTCATCCTTTTCTAATTTTCAGAACCCCACAAAATGATGTTTATATAATAATCCTGAAACTTATACAAAATCAGAGTCGCTAGTATAAAATTATTTCAATATCATAACCTTATCATTTACTGTATTGTTAGTTCCGTGCAGCAATAATTAAAAGATTCATTTTTGAAAGCCTGATTTATAAAATGCAGTCCAAGTAGAGATGAATAATATCTGATTCATGTCACCAAACAGCTCACAGTTTAATTTAATATTTCTAAAACAAACAGATAGGAGAAGGTCTAGCATCCAGGACCTCATCCACCAAACGTTCTGATTCAGAGAGCCCGACCTCGGGTGCAGAGTCCAGCACTCCCTGCACTCACATGAGCTGGACAGCCCACTGAAAAGCCTCTGACCACACAGACACATCATCGTTAGAGCTTTGAGCTGTTCCCCAACTTTCTCACAGCCCACAAGACAACACTAGCTCATCGAAATTAATGGTGAGAAATTGCTTCTAGAAGAAGGACCTACTTTAAAACGAAATTAGTGCCACTCTGGGACTTTTTCATAGACAGCTCCAGCTAAGCGATTATATTTAGGTTAGATACACTCTGAGTCCATATAATGTAAGTCCATTCCATTTCACACTCCCTGTAGTGAACACCATGAAGGGCCTGTACATCAGTCACCACACCTTCATATTCGGGAAGACCAATAGTAGTTCTCTATCAAACATCCTCCTTTCTGGGCTCTGTAACCCTATTCCTTTCATCTCCTTAGCATCTCCTCCTAAGGTTTATTTCCCAAACTTATTATTTCTACTGCTATCCTCCAGATCCTCTCCATATTACCTAAATCTTACAACCATTGGCAACTCAGAGCTGCCATTAACCCCCACTGTGATTTTATGTGAAACTGAAAATAGCACCCCTTCCCTAAGAGACTTTACTTCCATCCCATGGAAAACTGTCACAAACACTAATTTTGTTAAGACAAGTTACTGCTGGCAGCAATTTGTCCTAATCAATATACAACTATGTAATGTCTGTAATGTGACTGGCAGCCACATGAATAGACAGACAGACAGACATGCAGACGGATCTAGTTTGCCATGTTCTCTCTGAACACCACAATTGGTGGCCCCTGGTGGCCCCTGCACATCAATTGGGGGCTTCCCTGGTGGCTCAGATGGTAAAAAAAAATCCACATGCAATGTGGGAGACCTGGGTTCAATCCCTGGGTTGGGAAGATCCCCTAGAGGAGGGCATGGCAACACACTCCAGTATTCTTGCCTGGAGAATCCCCATGGACAGAGGAGCCTGGCAGGTTCATGGGGTCACAAAGAGTCGGACAGGACTGAGTGACTAAGCACAGCACAGCAGATAAACAGATTTCCTAGCTGGCACGAGTGGTAAAGAATCCATCTGCCAATGCAGGAGACACGGGAGACCTGGGTTTGATCCCTGGGTTGGGATGATCCCCTGGAGGAGTAAAGGCAACCTTCTTCAGTATTCTTGCCTAGAGAATCCCATGAACAGAGGAGCCTGGTGGGCTATGGCCCATGGAGTCACAAAGAACTGGACACGGCTAAAGCGACTTAGCCCATGTGCAACACAGATAAACTGGAGACATCTGTACAAAAAATTCTACTCTAGGTCCCAATGCTGAGCTTCCACCACCAAGGAAATGGAGGTGGGATAGATCTCTTGATGATAATTATAACTTACATCTTCAGGCAAAATTCTATTTTTCCCTAAGTTGCTGCCTTGTGGGTGGAATGTTTGGAAAAGGTTGGATTACTGGGAAATTAGTCTTTTTATAGGCACCTTATTTTTGGAAAAGAAAGAATAGTGTCAGTTCAAGTTCTCACTATTTAACTAGAGAAAAACGAAGGGTGGGTAAAATCTGCATAAACACAATGGCAAAGAAATATTTTGTCAAGAAGTAAACTGCAGTGTACAAGGATGTGTAATAAGAGCTGTAGATGTGCCTTAATCTCCAAAATGAAGTGGAGAATTAACGCAATCAGGCTTTCTTTCTTTTTTCCCTTTTTTTTCCTCCCACTCTCCTCACTTTCAAAGAAAAGGACTGTATGAATAATTGAAGCTAGGGGATTTTTTTCCTTGAATAATTCAGGAAATTGCCTCAATTTTTCTCTTCACTTTTCACTACATTTACTTGTGTAGACTCAGAACACATCTGCATAATGAAACGACACTGCTACTGCACAATCAACAAAGTATTTTTTCTCTTGCCTTAATTTTTCAATTGATTGTGTGACACTTAATCATATCAACCATGCATCGATCCGAACTCTTAAGGGAAAAAAAAAAAAGACTGGACTAGCCATGGTCCTGCCAAACCCTTAAGTTCTAGCTGCTTGAGCCAAGTGTCCAACTATTTCAAAGCAGTGAGCCACATTCCTTCCAACTAGTATATTTTATTATGTTATTAACAAAGTTGGCCTGTCCCCTTATAAATCAAGAGGATCTCAACTTAATTCTGGACAAACTGGACATGAGATGATGCAAGAATGATTCTGAACTTCTTTTGAAAGCCAGTAAAAACATTGATTGGCATCAGATCTATCACAAATTCTGTATCAGAAATTTGGTTTCAGATTCAGAAATGGCTTTGAGTCTCCACAAAACACCTTGCCTTCATCGAGTAAGCTCAGTTATTAGTAAGCTTTTTGAAGTCAGACTTAACACAAAGATTCCTGTTTGCATCTACAACAAGATTCCTATTCAGATCCTACCTCATTACTGAAATGGAATGCTGAAATGAAAGCTGAAACTCCAATACTTTGGCCACCTGATGCGAAGAACGGACTCATTGGAAAAGACCCTGATGCTGGGAAAGGTTGAAAACAGGAGGTGAAGGGGACGACAGAGGACAAGATGATTGGATGGCATCACTGACTCGATGGACATGAGTTTGAACAAGCTTCAGGAGTTGGTGATGGACAGAGAAGCCTGGCGCGCCTCAGTCCATGGGGTTGCAAAGAGTCAGACATGACTGAGTGACTGCACTGAAGTGACTCATTACTGAAAGTGTTTCAAAATGTCCAAAGTGGTTACAAATATTTCAACATATCTTTTCACTCTGGTTGCTGCATAATTCATGGAAACTTCCCATGTTACTGTTCCTGAATAATTCTTCCTCACTAATTAAGCACTAACAAGACATATGCACAACCTTGGCTTAGTCTAGTGGCCTCCTCGTCAACAACACAGCCACAGTTGTTGACTCAGAAGGAAGCCGAACGTCAAGGACTTCTCACCCAGATGGAGGATGTGGCTTGCTTTCCATTGCCTTGCTTTATTAAACATGGCATGGTCCCTGAATGAAAATCAACCCTGGTCCAGCAGGGGGCTGAATTATTAAATATCACCACTGTTAATGTCTGCATGACATGTGTATGTGTTCACATGAGAGTGGTTGATTGACTCACTGTTCTAGGACTTTAACCTCTTGCTTCCCTCTCCTCCTTTCCTGGCAACTATTTGTTGCTCCCTACAGCTCCATTTGGGCTTCTCTGGTAGCTCAGTCAGTAGAGAATCTACCTGCAATTCAGGAGATCACCTGAATGCAGGAGATCTGGGATCGATCCCTGGGTTGGGAAGATCCCCTAGAGAAAGAAATGCCAACCCACTCCAGTATTCTTGCCTGGGAAGTCCCATGCACAGAGGAGTCTGGTGGGCCACAGTCCATGGAGTTAAAAGTTGGACACAACTTAGTGCCTAAACCACCACAGCTCCATTTATCTTCAATTCAATTTTTTCCTTTTAGTCTTTCTTTCCTTCTTTTCCACCTTTCTTTCTTTTTATTGTAAATACATTTTCCCCTTTCAGTCTTTGCCCTTTTGCTGACTATCTGCAATACACTATTTCCTCCTTGAATTTTCCTGTTGGAAAAACAGTTCTTAGCCTTGATTCGACCCATGACTCAACCCCAGTACACAGAGGAAAACTCTTAAGCCTCTTGCTCTGCTATCAGAAAGGCTATATATGTCTTCAATCCATTCTGAGTTGATGTTTGTGTATGGTGTAACATACTGGTTCAGTTTCACTTTTTTACATGTAGCTGTCCAGTTTTCCCAGCACCATTTATTGAACAGACCGTCCTTTCCCTATTAAATATTCTTGCCTCTTTTGCAAAAATCAATTGACCAACTATACGTTTATTTCCAAGCTCTCTACTCTGTTCCATTCATCTGTGTGTCTACTTTTATGCCAATACCATACTGTTTTTATTACTAAAGCTTTGTAATAGAGTTTGAAATCAGAATGTGCGCTGCCTCCAGCTTTGTTCTTTCTCAAGATTGCCTTGGCTGTTTAGAGTCTTTTGGATATGTTAATCAACTCAGTGGGGACAATCTTTTCAAATGCATGAAAAATGAAGTGAAATTGCTCAGTTGTCTCCAACTCTTTGCAATGCTACAGACTATAGACTACCAGGCTCCTCTGTCCATGGACTTCTCCATGGCAAGAAGACTGGAGTGGGTAGCCATTCCCTTCTCCAGGGGATGATGAAATACACTAACCCATAGTGTTGGTGCAGGTGATGTAACTAAATGCTTGGCTCACTGCTTGGCAAGATGGACGTATTCACCACATGTGAGCTATCGCATCAGGACACATCTTCTAAAGGAGATAAGTGCACACCATGATAAGTGCTGCGACAACCACCTTAATGGCAATCACAGCCACGACAGCTGAGCCCTGATGAGCACCGACTCTGTGCCAGGCAGAGTCAAGATGGCTGATTTCCTCGTGGCTATGACGTCTGCCTCCTAGGGGCAGTGGCTGGTCTCAGACACTTGGCAGACTCTTCTACCTGCTGCATCCCGTGGAAACTAGATTTGGGGTGCAGTGGGAAGGGGAACAGCAGCCCATGCATGTCAATTGAAATGTGACACCACGGCTGGAGCAACAAGAGCGGACTCAAAGTGTCCAGGCCTGCAGAGCAGAGAAAACATGTGTGTAGAGGATGCCAACCAGGAGAGGCTGCTCTTCTGGACTGACTAGTCTAAGTCCCCAAAATCTGACCAGAGAGTGGGGCACCTCTGTTGGACCCCCAACGACTTGGCATTTCACAAGTCTTGTGTGCAGACTTTTGCTGCAGGCAAATACAGATGTTTCCAGCATCACTCATGGTAGGCTGCCTTGGAAAGTTTAACCTCTGGTCCACTATGGCCTATCCTAAATGGGTAATCAGACCTGCAGGTATTAATTAAACTTATGGTTCTATTTATTGTAGCACTCTGGGGACTGAACAGACAGCAAATAGCAATAAGTACTTCTGAATGTTCTCTTTGGCTTAATTACTGTTCCATAGTTAGTCCATCAAATTGATGTACAATCAACAAGGCTGTACTTAGTTACAATGCTCATTTAGAGTGAGTGTGCAGGAGCTGCCAACATCTTTCACAGAGTGCCTGCATCCACCGGAGAATCAAAACAGGACGAACCCGAGGAGTCCTTTAATCTAGCCCATCACATACCAGTTGAGCAGGGAAAGTCTCTCTCCCCCAGCCAGCACCTTTCTTTTTACACATCACCTTGGATTGGCACTGGAAGGTCCTCAGGACTAACGACATCAACACATGCAGCCTACACAGGGCAGAGGGAAGGGCAGAGTTATCAAGCATCCCCTGGCTTTTAAGCCCCATATACAACTGCCATAGATAATTAAAGGATAGATTCCTGAAATCTAAAGGCACTTCAGAGGCTATCTAATTCAACCACTTCACTTTATTCAAGATGAAACTTGGATCAGAGAAGCAAAGGGCTTGACTAGGTCACATGATGTCTTAGTAAGGGAATATTGGGTTGCAATAAAGGTAGTTTACTTAAGCAAAGCAATATTTATTGTAAGAATACCGAGGACTCCCACAGAATTCAATCACGGCTTTGACGGACCTGGAAAGTCACCAGCCTCTTGTTTCTTCTTCCTCCTGAACATCTGCTCCCTTCTCATATCTGTCACACTCTTAATTCTTGCCCCTCACAACTTTGGTATGAGTGGTCATCATACCAAACTCTGCTCCCAACTTCAAAGCCCAACACCTTCTAACCACAAGTTCCATGTCTCTTCCAATTTAGCAAATTATGAATTTGATTAGCTCATCTTGGGGACAGAGTTCAGGAAGAATACAATGTGGCTAGGATGCTGGACCAGTCAGGCCCACCCCACAGGACTGTGGAGGGGAGCAGTCCCACTGGGGAGGAGTGAGATAGACACCTGAAGGAGTAGTGGCCCCAACAATCACATCCACGCTGTATCTAGAACCCTTCCTACCAAATTACACGTGTGTGTGCATGCTCAATCACGAAGTCGTATCTGACTCTTTGTGATCCCATGGACTGTAGCCCACCAGGCTTCCCTGACTATGGTATTTTCCAGGCAAGAATACTGGAGTGAGTAGTCATTTCCTCTTCCAGGGGATCTTCCCGACCCAGAAATTGAACCCACATCTCCTGTGGCTCCTGAAACTCCTGAATAGGTAGGTGGATTCTTTACCACTGAGCCACCTGGGTGATGGACAGGGAAGCCTGGCATGCTGCATTCCATGGGGTTGCAAAGAGTCAGACAAAACTGAGTGACTGAACTGAACTGTACTGAGCCACCTGGGAAGCCCATATTATATTATTTCTCAATTTCAGTGCAAGGATTATCTTTCACTTAAAGGGGAAATAGTTCAAGGCTATAATGGCTTAAAAATGGTGGTTGTACAATGGTGGCCTTAAAGTGACCAAGTGCAAAACTGGAAGTAAATATTGCAGTTACCTTGCTTCTTGAATCTCCATTAATAAATACATTAGAGAAAGACCATCAGGAACAAATACAAATAATCAAAACATGAATGTTGGACTTCCTTCTCCATTTTCCTTATGAAAATAGCATGTTTCAGTGGTGTTAAAAGACCTTTATCAGGTCGTGTAATCCAGTGATGACCAGAATGCCAGAAAATCACTTTCCTCTCTTGGAAAAATCTAATAATGATACATAACAACCTCCAAGCATCTGGACTGTTTCAATTTGCTCTTACTCTTTAGGAAGGAACAAACTGCGTGGTTTTAAATTCAGATTTTAGTTCTCTTTCTCGTTCCTCCTGTACATTAAATTTCCTCCTACTTAGTGAATGAGGCAAATGCAACACTCGTTCTTCCCTCCTGACCTACCTCTTTTGCTTGACTGCCTCTTTCCTTCTGCTCTGTTTTAAAGGGGAAATAAGAGAGAGATTAAATGAACCCATGTAGGCAGTGAAGGCAAAAAAAAAGATTGCAAATTATAAATATTGGGTGAGAGCTTGGATTGCAGTGTTTGAAAGGAAAGTCGTGTAAATAGGAAAAGGTGCTGAGCCAGTGCTTAGAAGAACCATCCCTGGGCCTGGGTGCGGGACACACCAGCTGTTTGACTAGACAGAGTCACTGTGGGTCCTAAGTGTGGTTTTGCGGCAGCATGCTAGAAGAGACCTCATTTCAGATACACCTGGCCAGAACTTCAGAAGGCTCAGTCACTCTAGAAGGCCCTGTCCACCCCCTACACATACACACACTGGGCACACCTGAGACTGTTACCACCTGTGGGGCCGAGAGGCAGAGGTCAGAAAGTGGAGACCCTTGTTCAGTTCCTGCTTCCGGCACCAGCTAACTTCTTGCAAGACACTTAGCACCCCACCCTCCTTCCTCACTGCAAAAGAGGTACTTTGAATTGGAGGACCTTTGATCAAGGTCAAGAGCAAAACCTTTCCAGATTTCAGGCTCTGAAAAGTCCTATGCATACTATGGACACTCTTCCCAGAGAAACGTACAGACACTCCAAGTGCTGTGTACACTTTTAAGGGCATCATCTACCTGCCGAACCTCTTATGGACTCATAAACCTCAACTTAATATCCACTGAATTAGACAAATTCTAAGGTACTTTCAGGTCTGAGAGTCTGTAAATACCAATTATCCCCAAATGTACCTATGAAATGAAAGCATTTCAGTACTCTGTAAAGCACAAGAGATCATCAATACTTCTCCTTTTACAGATGAAGAAATGAGAACCTGTGTCCTTCAGCTCAGGTTCCCTGGCACAGGTGCTGCCAAACACAGGTGGGGCCTGTCTTCTGGGGGCTCCCTAGGCTACAGCTTCCCCACCCCAGGAGCTCTCTGTTGCCCTGGGTCTGTTGCCCAAATCTCCATCTTGAAGGAGCTGACAAGATATGGTCCTGGAGTTCCATGCATTCCAATGAGAGAGGCTGGATGCCACTTTGACAACTAAAGCATCTATTGGTTGCAGTACCAGCCAGTACTAAGAACTGTGAAAGTGTTAGTAGCTCAGTTGTCTCTGACTCTTTGCGACCCCATGGACTGTAGCCCTCCAGGCTCCTCTGTCCATAGGGTTTTCCAGGCAAGAATGCTAGAGAGGGTTGCTATTTCCTTCTTTGGGTGATCTTCCCAACCCAGGGATTGAACCCACGTCTCCTGCATTGCAGGCAGATTCTTTATGATCTGAGCCACCAGGGAAGCCCAGTGTATAAAACCAGGGCATGGCCTGCAAAGAAAATTGTTCTGCATGGTTACATGTGTATGTATGGCTGAGTCCCTTCATGTACACCTGAAACTATCACAACATTGCTAATCAGCTATGCCCCCAATACAAAATGATTTTGGTGTTAAAATAAATCAATCAATAAAAACTTTTTTAGAAATAGAAAACTGCTCTGCAACAAACAATTCCACCTCAAAGGGCAGACAAACGTGATTCTCACATGCTGTTCCAAATAGCACCAGCAGAACTCCACCGATGCCAAACAATCCAGAAAAAAGAACACGTGCCTCCTCTCGGATCAGTTTGAGCGATCGCTTGAGAAGACAACAGAGAGTTCATTTCTGCCCTGTCTCACCTAAAACCTCAGGCTTTTTGATAATAATACTACAGAGTCGTGTCACATTCCATAAATCACATGTATGGGAGGAAGGCTTGAAGCATTTTCTCAGATTTGTATAAAATCCAGATTTTTTTTATTTTTTCTTTTTTGCCAGTCTCGATGAGCAGTGGGTGTCTGGGTAGGTGGATTGAGTGACATGTTAGTGAGAAAGTTCCCTCCCTGTGTGGAGCTCCTCAAAAAAGGAGTCAGAGAGAGAGAGAGAGCATTTGAGACAGTGACAGGCAGATCACGTAGCGTTGCTGCTGAGGAACAGGCGCTTAAATCTGTCAGAATCCCGAATTCAGAGCAGCGCTGGTACAGAGAGGAGTGAACCAAACTCTGTCAACCTCTGTCAGGCAGTGCCTTGTCCCAGGTAAGCCCCTAGGGAAGCATCTCAGACTCTTCTCTCCTCTCCTGCAACGTCCTGCGGCCAGTGGAGACCCTGGCAGCTCCTGGCCTGGCGAGAACATCCGCCCCTTCCTCAGTTCCCAAGGGAGTCCCCCACCAGCCCCCCGGGGCACGATACCTCCTCTACCTGCCACATTAGAAAGTAAACCCTGTGAGCCGCCAGAAACTCAGAGAGTCTGAGGACATGCCGTGGCGGCACAGCCGTGACGCGCGGACAGATGGGAGACTTCTCAGGAACAAAATGTGCACAGAAACACGGGTCCTGGCTTTGAAGTGTATATCCACGGTGCTGCTTTCAAGTCTTCTGAGAAGCCCAGGCTCGAACGTGACCTACTTAGCGGCGTTCTTATTTATGTCTCCGAAGAAGGAGCTGTATATTTAGCAAATGAGGACTCTCCATCGCCCACGCCGGCTTCTTCACATTTATAGAGCCGAGCAATTTTCGCTTGTTAATTTTTCCCCAGATTGTCTCCATAAAAGTGGATATATAAGTTAAACACTGTTAAAAATCCATGAGTTCCAGGAATCCTGCATAAATGCACTCAGACTTTCATTGAGCGTGTGGGTTCTTGTTGCTTAAAAGAACAAGAAGGAGGCCGACAGTCGATCCGCGTTTGTTCATCTTCTCACAGTTGGCAAACCAGCTGCCTGGCTTGTCTGTTATTAACGCTGCAGTTCAGATTTACGGAGGCTCCAACATGCAAACTGTGTAAATTTCTGCTAGCAGAGTCTACGTGTGCAAAGCGAGGTATAGAAGTGAAGCTATTATCTAGCTGACACAAGCCAAAATAGAAATTAGTTTCAATTATCTGGGTTTTCACCAAAAAAGCCTTTTTTAACCTTCATTATTATCAGGATAATTACCTTGACTCTCACCCTTTGTACATGTAATCAAACCGTACAGTTTTAATCCCTTGGAACAAACAACTGCCTGAACTCTATTTTGGAATCAGTGGGTATAGAAATACTAAGTGAACTACATGCACATAAAAAGCCCACCTTGAAAAGAGAATGTTGACTCTAGCAGCTTTGCTGAAGCGCGTCTTCCAAAGAGAAATCTTCTTTAGCAAAGTAGTTGACATAAGGATGTCGCATCCCTCAGCAGTGAGATTCACACTCCCTTGGATTTTGCTAGAAACAGAAAAGATCAATTTGAGGGAATTTAGACCCACTGTTTCCACGCATGCTACAACGAATTCTTTTACTTCCAGATAAACTTGCTAATACCACCCCTCCTTACTGAACAGGGAAAAGACAGATGAGACTGAAAAATAATAAATAGAAGGTCTTAATATATTATGTACTTTCTCTTCCAATTCTCACTACAGGTCTATGTTCAGTGTTCAATAGTATGACTTTATCAGCACAGCTGTCATCTTCTCAGTTAAGCAAATGGAGGACCCAATTGTGCTCAAGGTTGTCCTCCTAGCACCCCACGTGCTCCTGAGCTGTGGCCACGACAGTCAGACTCTCCTGCTCACAGCACGTGGCCCAGAGGCACAACAACCACCATCATCACCATCATCATCACCATCACCACTTTGGGTGGTGACATTCAGCAATGTTCTCATCTGAAAGTGTGCCCTTGAGGTTTGTGCCTCAGCCCCGTTTCTCACCCCAGACCTTGTGTCTCCTGCTCTGGTCTAAACCTAAAGCCTTCCCCCCTCCTCTTAAAACAATAAGAACTCCATTTCTAGGTAATACTGTTGACTGCAGGCCTGCTAAGTTGGCATCCTCTATTTAACCTACTTAGCTCAGCATGGTTAGATTAAAAATAAACACATGCATCCAGGGTATTTCTCATATCTCCAGCTGGCTCCTAGGTCATGCTAGGAGAGTTCACTGGGACACAGCAGGACCCCTGGACCCAGCTCCTGTAGTTCTGGTGGATGGATTTATGATACAACATCAAGTCTCAAGTACACCTGGTCTCCACATTTCAATGGGCCTGACACCGGTGTGAGGATTAAGTTAGGTGATGCTTGTGCATGGAACTCAATTAATCACTGGCACAAAATAAACAATGGTGGAAGAATATTGCTGCAGACTGAATTATGTCTCCCCCCAAAATTCATTTGCTAAAGCCCTGGTCCCCAGTGTACTGGCATTTGGAGATGGGGGTCTCTGGGGAGTGATTCGATTTAGATGAGGTCATGAGGGTGGGGGCTTCCCACCCTCAGTAAAGAATCTGCCTGCAATGCAGGAGTTGCAGGAGATGCAGGTTCGATTTCTGGATTGGGAAGATCTCCTGGAGGAGGGCATGGCAACCCACTCCAGTATTCTTGCCTGGAGAATCCCATAGACAGAGGAGCCTGGTGGACTACAGTCCACGGATCTCAAAGAGTCAGACATGACTTAGTGACTTTGCACACGCACACACACATGCACAGGAGGCTGGGTCCCTCAGGATGGAATTAGTGCCCTTACAGGAAGAGATCTCAGAGACCTGTTGCCTCTCCCTGCCACGTGAGGGCGGAGCAAGAAGGTAGCCAACTGCAAGGCAGGAAAAGACCCTCACCAGGAACCTGGCGGTGCTGGCACCCTGCTCCTGGACTTCCAGCCTCCAAAACTATGAGAACTAAATGCCTTTTGCTTAAGCCACAGCCCATCGTCTTTTGTCACAACAGCCCAAGCAGGCTAAGACAAATATGTCCTCATCTTCCATGTACCTTACTCCTTCTTAGCCCCCTCCATTCCTCATTTTTCCAATTGTTAGCAACATTTCCACAGATATAATTCCATGCTTCAAAGCTCTTTTCCTTCCTGAATCAATCTGAACATTCTGAATTACACAGAACTGAAAGCTTGACCAGAAACCTACTTATGGGCCTGATGTGCAAGGCAGAGTCTTGTAAGACCCCCCATGCCCTCCAGTTAAACAATTGACCTGGGTGTTCCTGGGAGCTGCCTGTAAGTCCTGCTCGCATCAGCTGAGATGCTGAGTTCAGAGAGTGAAGCAAATGAAATACAGCTATGTTGGCTTCTGCTCCATTAGGAAAGGGAAAAATCAATGTTTGCCAAATGTAGAAGGACAAAATCAATAGCAAAAGAAATTTTATTTTCAACCTTCTAAGGGAGTATTACAAAGAAGAGAGAGTGAAAATTATTATTATTTATTGATGTATATAGCACCTTCTGAAAGCCTCAAAGTGTTTTATGGAATTACAAACTGCCTTCGTCCGTCTCTGCGTACAGATTGCTTTGTTCTGCTCGTACGCAGCCTCTCCAAAAGGGGCGAGCACAGGAAACACTAGAGCAACACAACACCACAGCTATGGGGCTGATTTCTTCAAGGTGGTGACTCATTTATTTATGAAAAAATCAGAAAGTAATTATTACTAGCACAATGAGCTTACCACACTCGCATCTTGTGGAAAGTTTCTGAGGAAGAAGCCACCTCCTTAGATTTTAAGTGGCATCATAATATACGTGGTTTGGCAGAAGGAGGGGGGGAAAAGCCCTCTCCCCACTTTTCTCCAATGTTCTTTCCTTGGAACAAGCAGCACATTTGGGGAGAATCAGCCACCTGCTGCCAACATCTTAATGCAGTTCCTGGCAGAGGAGTTTTGATGGATGGCTTCAAAGCCTGGAGTGTAAACTACTGAACAAAACTTTCAGGAGGATGAAACGTCAAAAGAGCAAGAGGCTGCAGGAAGCAGGACTGCTGGAGGCTGGCGGCTGTCTGAGAAATCCACAAAGGGAAGAGTCAAAATAAAATCCTGCAAGGATAGAGTGATTTCAACTTTTCAATCTCCTCTCACCTGGGGTTTTTTTTTTTTTTTTCCCCTCATTTCAGTTGTCACAATCCTTTGAGAGAGAAAGAGGGCAGGAATTATTAACCCCATTTTACAGAGGTTCCTAGAGTGTAAGTGACTTACCCCAAATCACTCAGCTCTTTATTGGCAGGGCCAGGGATGGAAGCTGGTCTTCTGGACACTTAGTCAGAAGAAAGGTGAGAAATTAAGGAGCTCAACATGCTACCTCCGGAGAAGGCAATGACACCCCACTCCAGTACTCTTGCCTGGAGAATCCCAGGGACGGGGGAGCCTGGTGAGCTGCTGTCTATGGGGTCGCACAGAGTCAGACACGACTGAAGCGACGCTGCAGCAGCAGCAGCAGCAGCAACATGCTACCTCAAACAGGAAGGCCCTCCCCCAGCATCCCTGAGACTCAGGCAAATCTAGAGATGCTGGATTCATCACTTCACAAGAATTACATTTAGTTTTTACATTATCTTCCAGTTTTTAAAAGACAAAGACCAATGTCTATATAATGCCCACTGATTTCTATACTGTGCCATCTAGAATAACCCAACCTAGTCTCACTTGCACTTGAGAACCCATAAGGGAGGGAAAACTGCTGGGTATACACCATCATCCACGCTTGGACAAACATCTCCAGCTTCCTCAATAACTGTTCCTAGAACAGGGTCTCCAGATGTCTTCCTCTCTTATTCTGGACAGTTTCAGTTTGTCTTTATTACATATTAAACTATTATGCCTGACAAAAGTCCCACGTGTCATCTGACATCATGAGACAGCAAGACTATGTCCTCACATTTTCTGGATACTCTCAGACTTGCTCTTTCACACCATGGACTTCAAGTGACCCACACAAAATCCAAGGTGTTTTCCCAGCAGCTGCAAGATTTTCCAGCCACCAAGCCCATGCTCTGCACCTGTGCCTTTGGTGACTCAGTGAAGGGCTTGACATGTGGCACCATTACATTCTCTCTTCTTATTCACGCCCCTTGTTTCAGCCTAGCACTTTTTTATGATTCTCGAGACTGCTCTCTAGCACACTATTTATCCTGCACAGATTTGTGGGTCAGTCTTTTCATGTCTTCATCCAAATTATTCATAAATCAATCCAATGAAACAGAGCCCAGAGTAGAGTCCTTTAAGAGTCCACAGTTCAGCCCCCCATTGGTTAGTGTTAGCTCATTAATTCATATCCTTTGGTTATTCAACTAGGAATGAATTTGCTCAGTCAGTGTTTGGTTCACATACTTCCTTTCAGGCACTGGTCTAGGGTCAGCCACAGGCAATCACTGCAAGAAGAATGAAGTATGTGAAATGCCCTCGGATCCACTCTTTTGGGACCTGCTTTGCTTTTTGTCCATGTGTCTGGGCTTCCCCTTAAGGGCCTGTTTGGCACTGGGTTTCCCCTAAAGCCTAACCCCTTTCCTGCCATCCTTGTAGTCAACTTTCCTCTAAGGTCGAGTGCTCCTGGCTCTTCACCCCAGTGAACCAACTTGTCCACTAGAGACCAGTCTCTGCTTGAAAGCTCTCCCTTCAAACCAGCTGATGTTATTATTCCCTTAAATGTCCTTTGCCCTTGAGGCTAGCCCATCACTCACACAGCTTCATTGCTGAGAAAATTTTCATTGTAAGAAACTCTATCAAAATCCTTAATAAAAGGAACATCTACCATATAATAGCATCCTGCGATCTATGAAGTCTAGTGACCTTATTAGGAAAAGAAATATGTTCACCTCTATATGACTGGGACTTCCTTGTTGGCTCAGACAGCAAAGAATCTACCTGCAATGCAGTAGACCTGGGTTCAGTCCCTGGCTTGGGAAGATCTCCTGGAGAAGGGAATGGCAGCCCACTCCAGTATTCTTGCCTGGAGATTCCCATGGGCAGAAGAGCCTGGTGGGCTACAGTCTATGGTCACAAAGAGTTGGACACAATTTAGTGACGAAACCACCACCTCCACCACCACTGTATGACTGCCGGAATACAGTTCATATACATGAAGCAAACTCTTGTACAGGCTCAGCTCCCTGCTCTGGAAACTACCCCTCTTTCACACACCATCTGCATAGCTTTTATGCCGTCAATGTGATCCCAAGTCCAGCCTCAGTCAGTCAGTCCTGGTGGTTAATTGCCCCAAGCTAAGCCAAACACATTTTTTATTTTATTTTTTTATAGACAGTAGTAGGAAAACTGAAGCACAGCAGCCAATTTCTCTTTGGTGACCGGACTCAAGATGTGGTGCTTGGAAACTGGGGACACTATGCTTACAGTCATATTGGCCGGGGAATGCCCCCTACTGGTGTGGGGAGAGAGAAAGAAAAAGAGGGAGACAGAAGGGTGGGGAGGTACAGAGACAGCCAACCAAACAGAAGACAAGAGAGGAGAGGGGGGTGGTTACAGAGAGAACAGACCAAGAGAATTTTAAAACCCCAAGATTATGGTACCTGTTTTGCCTGAGATGGGGCACATTCTTCGACTTGCGTTCCAAGAGTCACCCAAAATCTTTAAAAATCCCCCTTTTTGCCTAAGCTACTTTGCGTGCACATCCTGTCATTGGCCTCTAAAGAGTTCTAAGCGACATGGTGAAAGACACTAACCCCACCCCAGCCAACTGCCCCACCTTTCAGGACTGCACCAGTAGAATCCTTCAAGCTCATGCAGTCCTACAAAGAACTTCTAAGCTTGCACAAAAGAAAGACAAGCAAATTAATATGTCTCTCCCTCACCCTCCCGATTTGAGATCAATCAGAGCCATGGGCTTCCCTGATAGCTCAGTTGGTAAAGAATCCACCTGCAATGCAGGAGACCCCAGTCTGATTTCTGCAGAAGGAATCAAATACGGCCCCCAACTCCAGTATTCTGGCCTGGAGAATTCCATGGACTGTGTAGTCCATGGGGTTGCAAAAAGTCAGACACGACTGAGTGACTTTCACTTTCAGGGCCACGATACCAACAGAAAGGCAAAACTTTATACTTTTTAATCTTCTCAAACAGTGTACCAACAACTAAAACTGCTCCTTTTCTTTCATACTGTTTATTTTAAAGTTTACTTGCATTTCCTTTTCAATAGCCTCTTTAGAGCACAGGAAAGTCCCTCTACCAGGCCACTGTCCAATTCATGGACTACTGCAGGCTGAAGGGACAGAAAAGTTGGAGAGACCCAGGCAGCTGAGTGTGTCTGCTTATTTTGGTTGCTTTGAATTGACCCATGAAGGAGTTTTCCAACTGATCCAACCCTCTGGGCACAAACATTTCACAGTCTTGTCAAGCTTTGGTCCTCCTGGTCACAGCCCAGACAGGTGCCCTGGTAAATACCTGAGACAGTCACTTTTTTATTACACTTCCTAGTTATATCAAAACAGGCTTCCAAAAGGTAGACAGGGCAAACATTGAATGACCTCTCCACAGTTCCAAGTTCAGTCAGATTCACAAACACTGCCAGCAGCTAAATATAGAAATGGCTCCATCCTTCTGATGCCAAAAATTGTGTCCAGCATCTGCTCCCAGAACCTCAGTGTCACAGGGGAGTCACTGTCTTCCAGCCCACGGGAGGGTGGTCTCCCTCCAGACCGGCCTGGGCATTGTTTAGCAAAGTGAACATGATGACCATCATGTTATGTAAGATTATAGTGACATTCCCAGCAGTTTTATTGAGGGTAACCCTGCACCAGGATGGTCAGGTGGTTAAGGCATTGGACGTAAGATGCAATGGACATATGTCTACGTGGGTTCACACGCCACTCCTGGTAGTTAGTTTGGGGCTTCCCAGGTGGCGCAGTGGTAGAGAATCTGCCTGCCAACACAGGAGACACAGGAGATGCGGATTCAACCCCTGGGCTGGGACGATCCCCTGGAGGAGGAAAAGGCAACTCACTCCAGTATTCTTGCCCAGAGAGTCCCATGGACAGAGGAGCCTGGCGGGCTACAGTCCATGGGGTCGCAAAAAGTCGGACACAACTGAGCACACACACACACACACACGAACAGGCATAAAGGGCATAAAGACAGAGAATAGAAACGAGGCCATAACCCAGCAAGTGAAATGTAAGTCTCCGTTACAGCATGTTGCTCACTTAAAAATTTTCCAAAAGTTTACAGGTTGCCCTGCCCAATCCCCATGCTAAATCACCTCTTACCAAGGCAATTTTGTGCCATCTCACCAATTTATTCCTTCACATTTTCGTTTTCCCCATGGTCTCAGCCCCCATTCTTAGGGACTTATCAAAGTACTTGCTGTAGGACTCTTGCTAGAAAATGACCAGTCTTTACAGGTGTTAAACACTTGTTGGATGCTCACAGTTAACCTTAGTCTGCTCTGCTCTTTAAAAGCAAAGAATGGAGATGCTTACCAAGCATTTTCTGAGAAAGGAGTGTAAATTGCAGGAAACTGTATAAATTAAAGGAACTGCCTAATGTAATTAGCCACACAGGAAATGTAATGGGCCTGGAAAACAAAAGTGTAATTTATGAGGAAATATCAATTGGAATAATGTAAATAATGGGTTTTTCACTGCGGTTTCTATTACTTGTGGAACTAAGCTAGTCATTAGGCAAGGAAGTGCTTATCCAAGTCTAGAAAGGTTCTCTGAAGGTGTGGCTTTAGAATGTCACACGACCTTTAGGAAAGATCCTTAATTAATTGTGTGAGCTTTGCAAGAAGCATATGGGCTCAGCTGAGTTTCCCACTCCTCCCAGCAGACCAACAACACCTATACGATGTGGCCTTGCTCTCAGCCAGGACCTTCAGGGAAATATCTCCGTGCTTTGCATTCATCTGATGGGGAATCTCTCCACTTTGCGCTCACACTAGCTAGTTTCCTTCCTAAGTGGTCAGATATTGGCAACACTGATGCGTCTGATATCAACCATCTGAATTATAATTATTATTGGCACTCTCCTACGCCTCTCCATGAAACAATTTAGCCAACTCCTCATCTTCACCCTCACCTTTTCTCTCTTTTGAAATAGTCTCTTGCCAGGAAAAAAAAATCTATGTATTAAATAAGCTCAGTGGCTTATTACATAAATGGAAACATAACATAAACTTCTAAGTAATAATGGACCATGTAAACTTTTGCAGAAGCTCGTGGTCATAAAGAGACCTCATCTAATTAAAGAAAACAACCTTAACTTGTATTGCTTTAGTGTATCATTTTTTGTTATAAAAATCTGACTGTTACTTACCCTGATCATCTTAACTCTAGATTATAACAAAAGGGGCCAACGGGTAACCCAGAAAAATCATGGGGTGAAATGCAAACCCTCTCAAGTATCAGTGCTTCTGAAGTTCTTTAGGTTCAGATTCCAAATGACAGGAAACTGAACAAATTATTAAATGTAGCAGAAAAGAATATGAACAATAGGTAGATTTTACACTTCTGTTCTTCTCCATCTGCTGTCTTCTAGGCTAAGGAGACCTGCTCCTTCCTACAGCTGCAGCCTCGACTGACCCTCCTATCTTCCCTCACGCTTCTGTGTCCCTGGGGTGGGTGCTTCAGTCTACACAGGCCCGGACCCGTGGAGGCTGCCTCCAAGGGGGCTCTTCTCCTGGGTCTCCAGCCCCACAGCCGGCTCCCTCCTCCAGTGGGAGAAGTAGTCACAGCACCACACCTCCTCTCGCCCTTTACAGAAGGGAGCCTCCCTCCACAAAGCCGTCTCCTACTCTGCCCCACACCACAGGGCCGCCGTCTTCCCTCCCTGCCCCCACGTCACAGGGCCGCCGTCTTCCCTCCCTGCCTCCACACCACAGGGCCGCCGTCTTCCCTCCCTGCCCCCACGTCACAGGGCCGCCGTCTTCCCTCCCTGCCCCCACGTCACAGGGCCGCCGTCTTCCCTCCCTGCCCCCACGTCACAGGGCCGCCGTCTTCCCTCTCTGCCCCCACGTCACAGGGCCGCCGTCTTCCCTCCCTGCCCCCACGTCACAGGGCAGCCTGTAGGGTTAAAAAAAATTGTCCCCCCTCACGCCCAATGCTGTAACTCTAAACACCTCAAACACTTGTTCCTGTTCAACAACTCAAAATAAAGTGGAAAAGGACATTCTAGAACATTGTTTCACTTCTCAGTCCAAAAATGGTCAAAGGTTAAAAATTCAGTTCTCCAGACCTTTCTGGTCTCATCTACAGATCTCTTATGACCCTGATAAAGAAGGGTGATGGGTTTCTTGACTTCAGCTGTGCTAAAGGTAGGGGGATTGACATTTATGTCTACACCAAGAGATAAAAAGGCCCAGCTTCTTCCTTATTCTTATTTCTGGCCAAAGCAGATATCCTTCCTTATAATTACTTGGGCTATTGCTATTATAGCCATCATTTTCACTATTTACTATTATGGGTATTTAGAGGCTCATAAAAATGTGAGCTTCCTCAATGCTTAAACAGCACGAGAGATAAATCAGAAGCACAGAGCTTTGGCTGACACCGGATGAGACCTGACTGGGAACAGCTGGATTGCTCTCTTGACTAAATATTTACAAAAGGCGTGATTATATCACGGAGCGACACTGTGCGAATATAACAATTTATCAATCATCTTGTTTAACACGGAGCCCCACAGGAAGGGCTACATTCCCACTTAACAATAAGAGTCTACTGTATGCTAATTAATTTACTTACTTTCACTTAAGGTTATTTCAGACGTGTCTGCCGTTGTGCTTTTATAAAGCACATTTTACACAGAGACCAAACAAATATTTTATAGGTTAAAAAAAGGGTTGGGATGTGCTATGTTAACTTTAAATCTTGGCTCACACTCAGTATTCTGGGGGTTAGAGTGGAGAAGAGTGGACTTGTTGAAGCATATTCGAGGGATCTGGCTACAGATGTTGCTGCTAATTCTGGAGCATAAGAGAAAAGTAAAAGGACAAAGGCCAGCAGTCTCTGGAATTTTAATTTTTTTTAACTTTAACTGGTTGTTATTTCCAGAGAAATGGTCTCCATGTGGTAGGTCCACTTTTATCATTCAGTTCAGCCTAGGGGTGTGCTTTCCCAGAAGGAAGCAGAATGTAGTCCCAACCCGGGGTGGGGGATGGGGTGGGTGGCGCCGAGGGAACTGGATGAACTTGTCCTGAGTCACACCACATCACAAGTAACACAGGTGCACAAATTTCTAGAAAACCAGTTAGGAGAGGAATTCTGAGAAGATGGCTGTGTTGTCAACAACACAGGTTTGGATCTTCCAGAATCTCTCCATAAAACAGGAAGAGCATGTAGACCGTAAAACCAAACACATTGATAACATTTGTGATGAAACTAAGTGACAAGGTTTCTCCACAAATCCTAAAATACAAGTGTGTGCATGCGTAGTCGCTTCAGTCATGTCCAGCTCTTTGCAACCCTATGGGCTATAGCCTGCCAGTGGGTACTGCTAAAGTACTTGATGTTACTGGCACTTGTGAGGCAGAAAGCAGAGAGAAGGAACAGGGCAAGCCTGCAAGCAGGGGAACCCAAAGAAACAAGAGGTATCCCTGGAAAGTGTGGTGGTGAATCAGAGAAGAATCTGGAAAGGTTTATGCCTCCCACAGAAAGTGAGTCCCAAGGGCCTGTGGCAAGAAATTTGACAGGGCTCCCTCAACCCTCCACACTGACTAGCTTTCTCTCCAGGTAAGGCCTCCCCAAAGGAAACAAGGTTAGGAATGTAACAAACCCTGAGCAGACTGAGGAGAACAGAGGCCAAGGGAAGGGAAAGAGCAGATAAAAGTGGGAGCAGGAAGGGGGAAAACAGGAGAGCTCAGAAAGCAAATTGCTTCCTGTAACACCCAACAAAAGCAATGTAAGAGGGAGCTCCACAAAGCTGGCAAAGTTCTGTGAATTCGTCCACCTTCTAAAATTCAGGAAAACTAAATTCACATAAAAATGAGTGATCACAAAAGATATAGGTCAATGTCCATAGAAAGTGACTATCAGAAACAAATGAAATGTTTATGAGAATAACATGACAACTGACAAAAAGGTATGCCAGAAAGACATATTAAAACTTGAATATACTCTTCTAAACACACCAAAGACATTAAGAAAAATGATACAAGATTTGAAAGAACAATAATTCAGGATTAGAAAAACTCAGAAATGAAGTGATAAAACTCATGAAAAAAAATTATACATAAAAAGTCATTTTAGAAATAATACTGAATTATAAGGAGCACAAGAGCAAATAAATACAATAAACACTGCCTTCAGAAGATAAAAGGGAGGCTTTTTCATTAAAAAATTAATGTATAAAAAGATTTTTAAAGAATCAAGAGAAATTAATACTGAAGATAAGCAAAAAAAATATAACATGTGGATAGCAGTCATCCCCAGAGTAGAAAACAGACTAAGGGAGCAGAATAAATAACAAAAATCATAACTCAAAAAACCTTTTCTCAAAAAGGAAAGGTGTAAACTCTATATGTTTACATATTGAGAGAACTCTATATGTCTTTAAGAATATCAACCCAGAAAGATCAACATCAAGTGAAACTTTAATAAAATTGCTGGACTTGAAAGAAAAAAAAAAAAGTCATTTGGACATTGGACAAAAGAGCATGTGACTTAGAATAAAATTAGGTTTTCATCAGACAATTACTATACTATTGTCAATGT
This sequence comes from Capricornis sumatraensis, assembly GCF_032405125.1. NCBI lineage: Eukaryota > Metazoa > Chordata > Mammalia > Artiodactyla > Bovidae > Capricornis > Capricornis sumatraensis. Next base: position 80,248,310 of record NC_091081.1, read on the forward strand.
TTCCCAGGTGGCACTAGTGGTAAAGAAAACCACCTGCCAGTGCAAGAGACATAAGACATGAGAGTTTGATCCCTGGGTTGGGAAGCTCCCCTGCAGGAGGAAATGGCAACCCACTCCAGTATTCTTGCCTGGAGATGACCCATGGACAGAGGACCCTGGCAGGCTACAGTCCATAGGGTCGCAAAGAGTCAGACACAACTGAAGCAACTGACTGACTGACCATAGCAACTCTTGTGACTAAGGAAAATAAGGAAATACATTTCAGATACTCAAAGAATGAAAACATGAGTCAAAAATTTTATACCCAGAAATCCTGACCTTCAAGTAAATAGGGCACAAACTCCTGTTAACACACAAACCTCAGAGAACCATGGTTCCCTGATGCAGCCTTCTGAAGGAATACATTAGAAAACAAGATTCAAAGAATGACTAGAGGGACATCAACAGAAAGACCTGTGATGAGCATAAACATGGAATAAATTAGCAAATTGAGACTAAAAGGGAATTTAAAGGGAGAGACTGTATTAATAATATGCAGCAGTAAGTGATCTGGCCATGTAAGTAAAGCACAATAATTTTTCAAATGGAAGAAGAGTAAGGATAGCATATTTCCTGTAAATTGGCAGAAATCTACAAGTCTGTATCCAGAGACTTGAGCAGACTCGGGCTTGATCCTTTTGAAAGACTATATAGATGCTGTTATTACATTAGGAAGAATATAATGTCTGAGTTTCTTTTTTTCTCCAATGTAAAAATTATTTGATTCTTTTTAGTAATTTTATTTCACTCTTTTCAGTAATCAGAATTGGTTATGTACTATTAGTATTGTTATCCCTGTATATTTTATGTGTAGGATGCAATAAAGCAGATGAGTAAATCCTGACAGGATTGGGAAAACAGCAAGATATTCCTATATTAGAACTGTGCTGTGCACCCTGGGATCACTCTGGACAGTGGGGCCTTCTTTACAGCCTGGAGACTGTAAGGACAGTTCTTTTCACATGTGCCATCTGCACAAGAGATGGAGTATAAATACACCAAGGTCCTAAAATCCCCAAACTACAAAATAGGAAGACTTACCAGAAAAGAAATACAGCTCCATGCAAGAATATTTATTCATGTTTACATTGCTGCAAGTTTAAATGAATGTTCCTCTTTGCTAGGTTTTCTCTTTAGAACTTAGGTCTCTGCAATACAAAGAAATAAAGGAAAACAATAGAATGGGAAAGACTAGCAATCTCTTCAAGAAAATTAAAGATACCAAGGGAACATTTCATGCAAAAATGGGCACAATAAAGGACAGAAACGTTATGGGCCTAACAGATGCAGAAGATGTTAAAAAGAGTTGGCAGAAATACACAGAAGAACTATACAAAAAAGGTCTTAATGACCTGGCCAACCACAATGGTGTGCTCAGTCACCTAGAACCAGACAACCTGGAATGTGAAGTCAAGTGAGGTTTAGGAACCATTACTACAAGCAAAGTTAGTAGGTGATGGAATTCCAGCTCAGCTATTTTAAATTCTAAAAGATGATGCTGTGAAAGTGCTGCCCCAGCAAATTTGGAAAACTGAGCAGTGGCCACAGGACTGGAAATGGTCGGTTTTCATTCCAATCCCAAAGAAAAGCAATGCCAAAGAATGTTCAAACTACCATACAATTACGCTCATTTCACAGGATAGCAAGGTAATGCCCAAAATCCTTCAAGCTAGGATTCAGCAGTACATGAACCAAGAATTTCCAGGTGTACAAGCTGGATTTAGAAAAGGCAGGGGAACCAGAGATCAAATTGCCAACATCTGTTGGATCATAGAAAAAGCAAGAGAATTCCAGAAAAATATCTACTTCTGCTTCATTGACTATGCTAAAGCCTTTAATTGTGTGGACCATAACAAACCATGGAAAACTCCTAAAGAGATGGGAATACCAGACCACTTTACCTGTCTCATGAGAAACCTATATGCAGATCAAGAAGCAACAGTTAGAACAAAAGACAGAACAATGGACTGGTTTCAAATTGGGAAAGGAGTACGTCAAGGCTGTATACTGTCACCCTGTTTATTTAACTTATATCCAGAGCACATCATGCAAAATGCCAGGCTGGATGAAGCTCAAGCTGGAATCAAGATTGCCAGGAGAAATATCAATAACCTCGATATGCAGATGATACCACCCTAATGGCAGAAAGCAAAGAGGAACTAAAAAGCCTCTTGATGAAGGTGAAAGAAGAGAATGAAAAAGTTGGCTTAAAACTCAACATTCATAAAACAAAGATCATGGCATCCAGTCCCACCATTTCATGGCAAATAGATGGGTAAACAATGGAAACAGTAACAGACTTTATTTTCTTGGGCTCTAAAATCACTGCAGATGGTGACTGTAGCCATGAAATTAAAAGATGCTTCTTGAAGAAAACCTGTGACCAACACAGACAGCTTATTAAAAAGCAGAGACATTATTTTGTTGACCAAGGTCTGTATAGGCAAAGCTATGGCTTTTTCAGTAATTATGTACAGATATGAGAGTTGGACCATAAAGAAGGCTGAGCGCTGAAGAACTGATGCTTTCAAGCTGCAGTGTCAGAGAAGACTCTTGAGAGTCCCTTGAACTGCAAGGAAATCAACCCTGAATATTCATTGACAGGACTGATGCTGAAGCTGAAGCTCCAATACTTTGGCCTCCTGATTGGAAGAGTTAACTCATTGGAAAAGATCCTGATGCTGGCAAAGATTGAAGGTAAAAGGAGAAGGGGGCAACAGAAGATGTGATGGTTGAATGGACATGAGTTTAAGCAAACTCCAGGAGATGGTGAAGGACAGGGAAACCTGGCATGCTGCAGTTTATAGCATCACAAAGAGTTAGACACGACTTAGTGACTGAACAACCAAAAGTTTGATACTTAAGGCAAGAATGAAGGAACTGGGATGGAAAGTTAGCCTCTTAGATACCCATGACAAGACGAATCTCAAACCCAAGTGATGAGGTGATTAGCAAAACCAGCTCTGTTGAATTAATTCAGTTAATTATATGTAGCAATAACACCTAGTCCCATTAGCTCTCACTGTGTGCCAGACACTGTGGGCTTATTTGCATTGCTTCCTTTAATCTTCGGAGAAGGCAATGGCACCCCACTCCAGTACTCTTGCCTGGAATATCCCGCCAGAGGAGGAGCCTGGTAGGCTGCAGTCCATGTGGTCAATAGGAGTCGGACACGACTGAGCGACTTCACTTTCACTTTTCACTTTCATGCATTGGAGAAGGAAATGGCAACCCACTCCAGTTTTCTTGCCTGGAGAGTCCAGGGACAGGGGAGCCTGGTGGGCTGCTGTCTCTGGGGTCACACAGAGTCGGACACGACTGAAGCGACTTAGCAGCAACAGCAGCAGCAGCTTTAATCTTCACCAACACCCTTTTGAGGTACAAACTATTTTTAAGCCCCATTTCACCAAAGAGGAACTGAGTCCAAAGATGGAGTAGCTTGCCCAAGGTCACACCATTAGATTCAGACTTGTGTTCTCTCACACCAAAGTCCCTCACTAGGAGCTCTCTGGTATAACCAAGGAGGAAAACTGCATCCTGTTAACTTGGGTTGTTATTCTGATTCTTCTTGATTTGTTTCCAAGAGTTCTGGGATAAAGCATGCATTTCGACATGGTGACACAGGTGCATCTGACCTTGGGTGGACCCAACAAGACCCTCAGATCCAACCAGGATGCTGGGGTGGGCACTCCAGTGGCATCCAGCAGGCCATTCACTGCCTGTAGTGCTAACAGTTCAGCTCAGTTCAGTCGCTCAGTCGTGTCCGACTCTTTGCGACCCCATGAAATGCAGCACGCCAGGCCTCCCTGTCCATCACCAACTCCCGCAATTCACTCAGACTCACGTCCATCGAGTCAGTGATGCCATCCAGCCATCTCATCCTCTGTTGTCCCCTTCTCCTCCTGCCCCCAATCCCTCCCAGCATCAGAGTCTTTTCCAATGAGTCAACTCTTTGCAAGAGGTGGCCAAAGTACTGGAGCTTCAGCTTTAGCATCATTCCTTCCAAAGAAATCCCAGGGTTGATCTCCTTCAGAATGGACTGGTTGGATCTCCTTGCAGTCCAAGAGACCCTCAAGAGTCTTCGCCAACACCACAGTTCAAAAGCATCAATTCTTTGGCACTAAGCCTTCTTCACAGACCAACTCTCACATCCATACATGACCACAGGAAAAACCATAGCCTTGACCAAATGGACCGTAGACGGCAAAGTAACGTCTCTGCTTTTTAATATGCTCTCTAGGTTGGTCATAACTTTTCTTCCAAGGAGTAAGCGTCTTTTAATTTCATGGCTGCAATCACCAACTGCAGTGATTTTGGAGCCCCCCCAAAAAAAGTCTGACACTGTTTCCACTATTTCCCCATCTATTTCCCATGAAGTAATGGGACCGGATGCCATGATCTTCATTTTCTGAATGTGGAGCTGTAAGCCAACTTTTTCACTCTCCTCTTTCACTTTCATCAAGAGGCTCTTTAGCTCCTCTTCACTTTCTGCCATAAGGGTGGTGTCATCTGCATATGTGAGGTTATTGATATTTCTCCCGGCAATCTTGATTCCAGCTTGTGTTTCTTCCAGTCCAGCGTTTCTCATGATGTACTCTGCATAGAAGTTAAATAAGCAGGGTGACAATATACAGCCTTGACGTACTCCTTTTCCTATTTGGAACCAGTCTGTTGTCCCATGTCCAGTTCTAACTGGTGCTTCCTGACCTGCATACAGACTTCTCAAGAGGCAGGTCAGGTGGTCTGGTATACCCATCTCTTTCAGAATTTTCCACAGTTTATTGTGATCCACACAGTCAAAGGCTTTGGCATAATCAACAAAGCAGAAATAGATGTTTTTCTGGAACTCTCTTGCTTTTTCCATGATCCAGCAGATGGTGGCAATTTGATCTCTGGTTCCTCTGCCTTTTCTAAAACCAGCTTGAACATCAGGGAGTTCACGGTTCACATATTGCTGAAGCCTGGCTTGGAGAATTTTGAGCATTACTTTACTAGCATATGAGATGAGTGGAATTGTGCAGTAGTTTGAGCATTCTTTGGCATTGCCTTTCTTTGGAATTGGAATGAAAACTGACCTTTTCCAGTCCTGTGGCCACTGCTGAGTTTTCCAAATTTGCTGGCATATTGAGTGCAGCACTTTCATAGCATCATCTTTCAGAATTTGAAACAGCTCAACTGGAATTCCATCACCTCCACTAGCTTTGTTCGTAGTGATGCTTTCTAAGGCCCACTTGACTTCACATTCCAAGATGTCTGGCTCTAGATGAGTGATCACATCATCATGATTATCTGGGTCGTGAAGATCTTTTTTGTACAGTTCTTCTGTGTATTCTTGCCACCTCTTCTTAATATCTTCTGTTTCTGCTAGGTCCATACCATTTCTGTCCTTTATCAAGCCCATGTTTGCATGAAATGTTCCCTTGGTATTTCTAATTTTCTTGAAGAGATCTCTAGTCTTTCCCATTCTGTTGTTTTCCTCTATTTCTTTGCATTGATCGCTGAAGAAGGCTTTCTTATCTCTCCTTGCTATTCTTTGGAACTCTGCATTCAGATGCTTATATCTTTCCTTTTCTCCTTTGCTTTTCACCTCTCTTCTTTTCACAGCTATTTGTAAGGCCTCCTCAGACAGCCATTTTGCTTTTTTGCATTTCTTTTCCATGGGGATGGTCTTGATCCCTGTCTCCTGTACAGTGTCACGAACCTCATTCCATAGTTCATCAGGCACCCTATCTATCAGATCTAGGCCCTTAAATCTATTTCTCACTTCCACTGTATAATCATAAGGGATTTGATTTAGGTCATACCTGAATGGTCCAGCGGTTTTTCCTGCTTTCTTCAATTTCAGTCTGAATTTGGCAATAAGGAGTTCATGATCTGAGCCACAGTCAGCTCCTAGTCTTGTTTTTGTTGACTGTATAGAGCTTCTCCATCTTTGGCTGCAAAGAATATAATCAATCTGATTTCGGTGTTGACCATCTGGTGATGTCCATGTGTAGAGTTTTCTCTTGTGTTGTTGGAAGAGGGTGTTTGCTATGACCAGTGCATTTTCTTGTCAAAACTCTATTAGTCTTTGCCCTGCTTCATTCTGCATTCCAAGGCCAAATTTGCCTGTTACTCCAGGTGTTTCGTGACTTCCTACTTTTGCATTCCAGTCCCCTATAATGAAAAGGACATCTTTTTGGGGTGTTAGTTCTAAAAGGTCTTGTAGGTCTTCATAGAACCGTTCAACTTCAGTTTCTTCACCGTTACTGGTTGGGGCATAGACTTGGATAACTGTGATATTGAATGGTTTGCCTTGGAGATGAACAGAGATCATTCTGTCATTTTTGAGATTGCATCCAAGTACTGCATTTCGGACTCTTTTGTTGACCATGATAACTACTCCATTTCGTCTGAGGGATTCCTGCCCACAGTAGTAGATATAATGGTCATCTGAGTTAAATTCACCCATTCCAGTCCACTTTAGTTCGCTGATTCCTAGAATGTTGACGTTCACTCTTGTCATCTCTTGTTTGACCACTTCCAATTTGCCTTGATTCATGGACCTGACATTCCAGGTTCCTATGCAATATTGCTCTTTACAGCATTGGATCTTACTTCTACCACCAGTCACATCCACAGCTGGGTATTGTTTTTGCTTTGGCTCCATCCCTTCATTCTTTCTGGAGTTATTTCTCCACTGACCTCCAGTAGCATATTGGGCACCTAATGACCTGGGGAGGTCCTCTTTTGGTATCCTTTCATTTTGCCTTTTCATACTGTTCATGGGGTTCTCAAGGCAAGAATACTGAAGTGGCTTGCCATTTCCTTCTCCAGTGGACCACATTCTGTCAGGCCTCTCCACCATGACTTGCCCGTCTTGCATTGCCCGGCAGGCATGGCTTGGTTTCAATGAGTTAGACAAGGCTGTGGTCCTAGTGTGATTAGATTGACTAGTTTTCTGTGAGTATGGTTTCAGTGTGTCTGCCCTCTGATGCCCTCTTGCAACACCTACCATCTTACTTGGGTTTCTCTTACCTTGGATGTGGAGTATCTCTTCACGGCTACTCCAGCAAAGCACAGCCGCTGCCCCTTACCTTGGACGAGGGGTATCTCCTTACCACCGCCTTTCCTGACCTTCAACGTGGGATGGCTCCTCTAGGCCCTCCTGTGTCTGCGCCGCCACTGTTCCTTGGGTTGCTCCTCCCGGCCCTGGCCTCGGGCGTGTGTGGCTCCTCCCAGCTGCCGGCCCTGGCCTCAGGCTCGGGGTGGCTCCTCAGGGTCACCGCCCCTGGCATCGGGCACGAGGTGGCTTCTCCCGGCTGCCACTGACCTTGGACGCGAGGTAGCTCCTCTCAGCCGCCGCCCCTGACCTCGGATGCAGGGCAGCTCCTCTCTGCCGTTCCTGCGCCGTCGCAGCCTGGCACTCTAGGCCGCTGCCCCTGACCTCGGACGTGGGGTAGCTCCTTTCAGCCGCTCTTAGTGCGCCGGCTTGCCACCGCCCCCTGCACTTAGTGCTAACAGTGGGGATGGGAAAGATGTAAAGAGACGCAAGTTCTATTCCTGGCTTGGGAAGATCCCCTGGAAGAGGGCATGGCAACCCACTCCAGTGTTCTTGCTTAGAGAATCCCTGGACAGAGAAGCCTGGTGGGCTACAGTCCATGGAGTTGCAAAGAGTCAAACACAACTGAAGCAACTTAGCACACATGCACTTAACTTCTCTGTTTTCTTAGTGATAAAACAGCAATCTAAAACATCTCAGCACACAATAGTTCTTGGCAAGATTAAATAAGGTACTATGTGTACAACAGTCTACAAACATTCCAAATTCATCTCCCTCATCCCACGTCCTGCAGAACCACCATGGACTTCAGTGTCACAGATATACAACATCAGTCCACAGTGGGAGTGCTGTCTGAGTGCAAGGACACTATTACATTTCGTTTGGTTTTGCTGCTTTTAAAGCATCCACCCATCACCCCAAGTTCAACATATCTGGAATATTTATCCTTACAGCATTTTCAAAATTCGTGCTAACTCTCCAGTGGAATCTGTCCTGGAAAGAGTCTCTCTCTCCCCAAATAAGTCATGGTCATGAGAAGACACAGACTGTTAGAGCCAGACTTCTACAAATACTGTCTGGAGAGTGGGCCTTTGAGTAAGAAGACTGAGCTCATTCAAAAAGGGTCCCCTGCCTCCTGCAATGGGATGGAAAAGGGAAATAGCAGCCATGCAGATGCTTCCCTGGGCTTCCTTCCTGTCTAGGCTGGGTGGAAGAGAGATGCAGGAGAGAGATTTCTTTGTCCTGCACTGGGTGCCCCACTGGGGAGGAGCAGCAGAAGAGGCTAAGAAGGGGCTGCCCCACCTGTCCTGCCCAACGAGTCCTGGGAACATATGCATCCCCTGGGGCCCAGCCCACAGCCCCCTCCCCAGCCCTGCTCTCCTCAGATTTCACCATCCTGGGAGGAAAACAAGGGAGATGTTAAATGCTATTTAAGGTCTCTCTGTCTTACCAAAACCCTTTGTAGGAGGTTATTAATGTCAAAGGAAAACCAAACTTATCCTCATGCCTTCTTTCCCCCTGAAATCAGACAGGCCTGTGCTGGGACTGCCTACATCATGGAGCACCCAGGTAAGGTGGCCACAGCCTCCACTCCCACCCAGGCACCAAGGGACTTTGCAACCCACTCTAGAGAAAGGAAGGTTTCTCCCAACCACGCCAGAGGCATGCAGGCTCCCTGGGTTAAAATACAATTACTAGTCAGGCTTCTTATAGGTACAGAACTCGAATAAGAGAACTTACAAACCATACTACTCATATTTTAGCTTTGGGGGGTCTTGAAAATGCCCAATTTTATCTTAATGAGAAGATTCCTTGTGGGGGGCACTCCGCTAAAAGAGAGGCAGTGGAACTTCCCTCAGCAAAGCCGAGGGGGTCCCGAGAAGAGGTGAGCCTGCTGTCGGCCAACCCAGGCCCTCGGCGAGCGAGAAACAATCAGAGGCGACAGGGGTTCTGTCTAAGCAGTTCCACTTTATTGCCACAAACTCTTGGTTTATATAGGCAAGCAAGGGGGTTTTGCGAGGGTTGCACCAATCATGTTAAAGGTCAAATTGTAATATGCCATAGTTGCACCAATCACGTTAAAGGTCAAATCTTAATATACCATAGTTGCACCAATCACGTTAAAGGTCAAGTCCTCATGCGCTTCATTGCAACAAGAGTCTATGGTGATCACCTGCTGTCCACGTGCAAGGAAATCAAGAGAGCCAATGAAAAGTTTTAACAAACAACTTAGGCCACGCCCTCATCTCTTCCACCAGGCGCCATCTTAGCTCTAAACCGCAAAGCTAGCCCTTCTTTTTTCAAGGTTTCCCATTTAGGGCCCCACAATTCCTAACTCAGACAAAACTTCCTCTCAAACTCTTACTACTTGTAACCCATAAAGGATATTTTTAAAGACTTGGACAGAAAAGCATTATAATTCCTACATAGGGTTTAACTGAGAAAAGGGTATTTGTCGGTCATTCTCTCTTCCCTCTCTTTGTGTGTGTTTGTGTATAAGTGATGCAACTTTAAAACAATATACTCTAACAGTACTGGTTTGGAGACTCCTCACCTTCCAGGGGGCAGTCTTGGCTCATTCAGGGTTCACATGTCAACAGTGGTCCCTGGGAGGCTTTGATGCTGGCACCACACCCCCTAACCCCTCACTGCTGTGAGCCGGGTGCTGTCATTGCTCTGCGTCTCTGTGTCCTTCCTCTGAAATCACCACTTATTGCTACATCACACTCTCAAATCCTCCCTGGAGGTTCTTGGACTTGGCTTTGTCTCATGGATAACACCTTAAACAGCCTTGGCTGCTCTGCTGAGGCTCTGCTATCTCCCCCACGTGAGCTGGGGACGCAGCCCCCCACCCAGAGAGTCGCTAGATGTTATGGCCTCCTTGCTCCCCTGACCCAGCAGAAAGCCATGGAGCTACTCCTCGGGGCTCTGGTTCTCATAGGCCTGTCTTGAAGAATTCCAACTCTGTAGGGTGCCAGTGTGGGGCCTGGTGCGCTCCACAAGGAATTCTCAAAGAAGATGGCAAGTCCAGGAGTAGGTGTCATGGTGCTGAGGCCCAGGGTCGGCCCTCCAGGGGCCCTGACGGACACAGGCCTGCTGACCACAGTGGCTGTGATCCTGGAGGGAACTGACATTAAGTCTCCCCAGGGCCCCTCTGTTGCCACCAGGACCTCCGGTGTGCGCTCAGGTGCTTGTCAGACTCCAGGTCACCACTCACCCCGGGGCCGTGATGGGTGACTCCCTCATTCCCCAGTTCCCCAGCATCCCCAGAAGAACATCATCAGCCCATCAGCCTCCTTAACTCCCAGAGATGCCTTTGTCACTTGCTATGACTGCATCTCACTCTCTGATTGGAATAAGTTCTCCTGCCATTTTTCCTCTGCTACCACTCACGGCATGTTTCCAGTTATGCCAAATGGAAAGGACACTGCAAACCCTGCTTTGCTGGGAACGTTCAGTCTCTGTCTAAAGTCTGAGAAACCACCCTGGGGAGGCACGGCGTGTCCTACCCATGTTAAAGCATCAGACATCTCTGGGAGCTCCAGCCAACAAGAGGCTGAATTACAATGAAATCCGCCTGATCGCTCTGCTCCTTGACACTTCTGTACCACACATTAATGACGTGTGTCCGACTGCAAATTCAAAACCACCTAAAACTAGATTCTCCTCTGCATGAGTTTAAAGCCTTGAGGCTCTTCTTCCAATGTTGATTTCCTTGGGTTTGCTATAACCAAGATATAAACACAGGATATAAAAACAAGAAAAATAATCTTTTAAGGTTAATAGCTTTGAACAATTAGTATAAATATCACACATTTGATATTTTCCACAATATTAATTTTAAAACTGAGCAAACTATTTTGCTAAGCCAAAGTACTCTGCTGACTAAGAATTACTTTTTTTAATTCTCATTCCAACCAAGAAAGTGAATATATAACATTAACTGTGTCATTCACCATGTTAGACCTCAGCCATTTTGGTCCCTCAGCCATTTTGCCCCCATTGGCACTGACATTTAATGGTCATCGCTACATGAGGCTAAGGAGTCCAGCCATGTTCATCATCTGACCAAGAAGCAGCCTTCCCTTCCTTAAGCTCCAACTATGCAGAAAACACTCAACAAGCATTTGTGGGTGGAGTGGAGCAGAACGTTTCAAGGGCTTTAAGAAACAACGTCACCCGGATGCTTTTAGCCCCAGGACCTAGCACAGTGAGTGGACGGTAGTAGGTGCTCAACACTCGACTTGACTGTCGAATAGGCAGCATCTACGTGGACAAGCAGACAGAACATTTAGTCATTCCTGCCCACTGCAGCTGGCTTTTAACATTGTGCCAGAGATAGGACTTGCATTTTTATAGTTTCCTCTTCCCAGGATGAGGCAAATGCATCTATGTACTGTTCTTGTTCATGGGGCCATGAATAAACCCCAGTCTGACAACTAAAGCCTAGCGCTCAGGAGACAGAGAAGCCAACCTGAGGAATCGCCTGAGACGCCTGGCAGGTGGCTGGTGCCCCTCAACCGGGCTGGGACAGTGTCCACCCCTCACCCCAAGAGAGATAAGAGGGGCAGGCACGCACCCTCGTGTCTGTGGAGACGGCCGAAACCCTACAAGTGGTGGAGGAAGTGACAGCAGCCGTCCTCATATGTCTGAAGCCGAGTCCTTAGGGTGTAGAACCCTCAGGGAGATGTCCCTAGCAACAAAATAGGCCCTGATAGCTGGCTGCCAGAACTGCCCCCCTCAAAAAGCTAATCTACTAGAAAAACTCTCTGTTCTACATTTTTGCTGAAAGTTTGACTCTCCTTTTATAGTTTAAAAAGTTTTAACTGAAGTCATAATTGTTTGGTTTATTCCTGCTGGCAGCTAGAATGAGTCAACTAATTTCTAATAAATGAGAAAAAATTATTTTCAGGGAACATTCTATAATTCTTTTTGGAGATATAAATGTAATCATGGTCAAAATTGCTAAAAATAATGTTTCTGAATCCCAGTACCCTAAAAATATATTCACATTTAATAACTGAAGTGTTATATCTTAATTATTATTATATAACTATTTTATTCCATGTGTAGTCTCTAGACCACACATATTTTATCCCTATTATCTCTATTTTCTATAATGCAATGTAATATAAATGTAATGTTCAGTTCAGTTCAGTCGCTCAGTCATGTCCGACTGTTTGCGACCCCATGAATTGCAGCACACCAGGCCTCCCTGTCCATCACCATCTCCCGGAGTTCACTCAGACTCACGTCCATCGAGTCCGTGATGCCATACAGCCATCTCATCCTCGGTCGTCCCCTTCTCCTCCTGCCCCCAATCCCTCCCAGCATCAGAGTCTTTTCCAACGAGTCAACTCTTCGCATGAGGTGGCCAAAGTACTGGAGCTTCAGCTTTAGCATCAGTCCTTCCAAAGAAATCCCAGGGCTGATCTCCTTCAGAATGAACTGGTTGGATCTCTTTGCAGTCCAAGGGACTCTCAAGAGTCTTCTCCAACACCACAGTTCAAAAGCATCAATTCTTCGGTGCTCAGGCTTCTTCACAGTCCAACTCTCACATCCATACATGACCACAGGAAAAACCACAGCCTTGACGAGATGGACCTTAGTCGGCAAAGTAATGTCTCTGCTTTTGAATATACTATCTAGGTTGGTCATAACTTTTCTTCCAAGGACTAGGCATCTTTTAATTTCATTGCTGCAGTCACTATCTGCAGTGATTTTGGAACCCCCCCCCCCAAATAAAGTCTGACACTGTTTCCACTGTTTCCCCATCTATTTCCCGGGAAGTGATGGGACCAGATGCCATGATCTTCATTTTCTGAATGTGGAGCTGTAAGCCAACTTTTTCACTCTCCACTTTCACTTTCATCAAGAGGCTCTTTAGCTCCTCTTCACTTTCTGCCATAAGGGTGGTGTCATCTGCATATGTGAGGTTATTGATATTTCTCCTGGCAATCTTGATTCCAGCTTGTGTTTCTTCCAGTCCAGCGTTTCTCATGATGTACTCTGCATAGAAGTTAAATAAGCAGGGTGACAATATACAGCCTTGACGTACTCCTTTTCCTATTTGGAACCAGTCTGTTGTTCTATGTCCAGTTCTAGCTGTTGCTTCCTGACCTGCATACAGATTTCTCAAGAGGCAGGTCAGGTGGTCTGGTATTCCCATCTCTTTCAGAATTTTCCACAGTTTATTGTGATCCACACAGTCAAAGGCTTTGGCATAGTCAATAAAGCAGAAATAGATGTTTTTCTGGAACTCTCTTGCTTTTTCCATGATCCAGCGGATGGTGGCAATTTGATCTCTGGTTCCTCTGCCTTTTCTAAAACCAGCTTGAACATCAGGGAGTTCACGGTTCATGTATTGCTGAAACCTGGCTTGGAGAATTTTGAGCATTACTTTACTAGCATGTGAGATGAGTGCAACTGTGCGGTAGTTTGAGCATTCTTTGGCATTGCCTTTCTTTGGAACTGGAATGAAAACTGACCTTTTCCAGTCCTGTGGCCACTGCTGAGTGTTCCAAATTTGCTGGCATATTGAGTGCAGCACTTTCACAGCATCATCTTTCAGGATTTGAAACAGCTCAACTGGAATTCCATCACCTCCACTAGCTTTGTTCATAGTGATGCTTTCTAAGGCCCACTTGACTTCACATTCCAGGATGTCTGGCTCCTGATGAGTGATCACATCATCATGATTATCTGGGTCGTGAAGATCTTTTTTGTACAGTTCTTCCGTGTATTCTTGCCACCTCTTCTTAATACCTTCTGCTTCTGTTAGGTCCATACCATTTCTGTCCTTTATGTAGTGCAATGTAAATAAAGGAACAAAATTCTTAATAGACATTCATTTTTAATGCAGTGTAATCATTTCCCTAACTGATTAAGATCACAACTCTCTAAGGGCTTCCCTTGTGGCTCAGCTGGTAAAGAATCAAGAGCTGGGTTTGATCTCTGGGTTGAGAAGATCCCCTGGAGAAGGGAAAGGCTACCCACTCCAGTATTCTGGCCTGGAGAACTCCATGGACTATAGTGCATAAGGATTGTAACTCTCTACATGTAACTCTCCATGGGGACTACAACTCTCTAAATATTGCTAACACATGAGATCCAAGTCATACTAAACAGGAAAATAGGAAAAAAAGGAAAAGAACTGCCTTTACTGATGAAAAATATAAAATATTTTTTGCACAGAAAGAAAAGGTTACATCATTTCAGTTTTAAAACTTGAAAAGTAATTTCTGGAATAAAATTTGTGATTGAATTCAGAAAGTTTGTGATTGCATCTTTAAAGCAGTTGGTCAGTTTACTAGCAATACCTATAAACTTAGTCAATTCCCCTATCTTTTATCTTTCGAAGATTAAAGAATTCTGTAAACCTCAGCACGAATAAAAATTTGACCAGATGGGTTTTATACTGGGAATGCAAGGATAGCTTACTATTAAGGACTGTATTATATGACGCATCATATCAAAAGATCACATAAGAAAAACTTCACTCAGTACAGTCAATGCCAAAAGCCACTTGGGAATACTCTACTCAAGTCCTGTTAGAAAGAAAACAGGAGGAAAGAAGGAGCAAAGAAAGGAAGGACAGACTGGTAGAAGGATCCCAGTACATATCATCAATATAACAAAGTCTGTGTATCTCACATTACCAGTTAACACTTAATTACATAACACTAGAAAAACCCAGATAAGAATATCTGCTATCACTAACTGTGTAATATTCTGCTGGTAAATTCTAATTAATCAATAAAACATGAAACAAAAAATCCACAGAGGATATTTTATAGCATGATATGGAAGATGTTATAGATTATTTTTATATTTGAATACATTAATTATAGCAATTTGTAAATAATATGATTATACATACAAGAAGCAAGAAATGTTCCTATAAACCTTGAAAATAACACCATTCAAGAGTTCTTAATATGAGGTATATATACAATAATTAATAGCTTTTGTGTATTCCAGTAACAAACAGAGGTTCTAAAGGAAGGGAAGATCATGCACAGAAAAACTCTAGAAATAATCTTACGGTAATTGTGTGATATTTGTGTGAAAAAAATCTAAAACTTCCCTGATGCAAATAAAAGTAGAACTGAATGAGTACAGTGATAGAGCATGCTCCTCAGGAAAATACAGTAAAGATGTCAATTCTGAAATTAATTTTTATCTCTGTCAGAATCAAAACCAAATGTCACTGGGATGCAAGGAATGAGAGAGTGGGAGACCCAAACAAATGATTCAAAAAGATATCTGAAAGAATAAAAGATGCAAATGGCTGGGTAGGTTTTAAAGAAAACTAGCAAGAAGAATTTTGTTCTGTCAGATATTAAACCATATCATGAGGCAACTACCGCAGCATGAACCTGGCATAGTAACCACTGTGCAGAGCCGCAGACTGAAACGGGATGCCCAGAAACAACCCACATATATATCTGAAGTTCGTAAGTGAAAAGAAACCACCCCAAATAAAGGAGGCCGATTCAAAAACTCCCACCAAGGGGATTGGCTGTTTTGGAAAAAATCAGGCTTGAGCTGAAATTCAACTGTACAGCAACATAAAATCCAGATGATTCAGAAAATACAGAGACAGAAGGACCAGAGAAAAAGAAAGGAAAAGGGAGAGAAAAGAGAATGTGTCACAAATGTAGACAAATTCAAGATAGAGCTGGACTTTCTAAGCATAAAAGCAGAGAAGAAAAAATCTTTAAACAGACAAAAAGATCTGACCAGGTAAATTTTTCACAAAGCATTTTCAGCCTGTTTTTAAATATGGAAAAAAATGTCAACCAACAAATCAGGAAAATTATTTGCTGTAAGTCTAACAGATAAAAGTTACAGACCTCTGTTAAATCAATAGGATTTACATACATATAATAATCATATATCACTTTTTTTAATTCAAAGAAACTTAATAGAAAATCATAGAATGAAAATTTTAATCTCCAAAAATTATACTCAGTAACTAATGAGTACACAAAAATATTTTTAATTGGTGCTATTTTGCCCTATTGAATTGGCAAAAATAATTTTAAAGTAAAACAGTAATTTTAAATGCTGGCAAGTGCTCACACCATAAAATGGACATTCTCATACACTGTTGAAAAGAATGCAATGGATACAAACTTTCCAAATAGCAACTTGGAAATATCTACAAGGAGTTTTTGCCCAGTAATTATACTTTCGCAAATTTATCCTAAGAAAATAATCACAGATATGGACAGAGATTTATGTTCAGGAAAGTTAATTATGCATTATTTATAATGGTGAAAAATTGGACCTAATCTAAAAGGAGAAGGGTTGAATTTATTATGGCATATATTGACTGTATAATGAAATATAAGTGATATAATAGAGCTATGAAAAATCATGTTTCATGAGACTATATAACAGGCTGCTGAGAATATGTTACACAACGTCAAGCACAAAATTTTGTGTAAATACCAAATACACAGACACACAAACACATGAACTGGAAATAGAGATACCAAAATATAAACAATGGCTCCTTCTGAGTAGTTAGGTCATGGTTCATTTTCTTCCAACAGCTGTTGGAATTCTCTAAGTTATCTATGTTCTATAAGTTATCTAAAATAAATATACGTTACATTTAAAACATTGTCATAAGTAAATAATCAATGCTTCCTTTCTAGTCAAAGCATCCAGCATGTATTATCTCATTTAATTCTCTCAACAAACTTGTAAGTTAGATAATGAGTACATTATCCTCATTTTATCAGTTAAGAGCTAAAACTAAAGGAGGGTAAGTAACTCACCCAAGGTTACACAATAGATAGTGGATAGGCCGGCAGGTTGTGAGCAGTAAAGTGGGTAAACTCAGGCCCTATAAGTGCAAAGCCCACACACCGCTACATCAGTCTACATCAGTGATTGTCAGACATTCTGGTCTCGGATCCCTTTATGCTTTTAACAATTACCGCAGCTCCCCCATCAGAGCTTCTGTTTAATTGGTTATTTCTATTGACATGTCTCAATATCTACCATATTTTAAATGACAATTTTAAAAATTCACCTCAAAATAGCAACGACAAGCTCATCACATGTTAACATAAATAATACATTTTTAATTTAAAGAAACTCTAATTGCAAAACAAAAACAAAAAAAATGCAGTGAGAAGAATGGAATTATTTTATCTTTTTGAAAATCTCTTAATGTTGGCTTAATACAAAAGAACTGAATACCCATATCTGCTTCTGGACTTAATTTATGGCAAGTTACATGTCATGTTGTCTCTCGAAAACTCCACTATAGATTCATGAGAGAATAAGAGTAAATAAGCCAAAAAACACTTATTATTATTATTATATCCTGATCATAGTTTGGACCTTGTGGGCCCCTTGATAGAGTTTGGGGGACTTCTAAGGATTTTGGAACCACACTGAGAATCACTAGTCCACACTGAGTTCAAAAAAAGAAAAAAATGATAAATTGACTAAAGAGTGTTTATTGTATATTAAACACTCATTATCACTTCAGATTCTGAAAAGACGCCAGCACAACAGTTCACAGGGAAATAGGGATTCACGAGCCCAGGGCAAAATTATCTTCTAAGATGCCAGTAGCCTCCAACCCACTGGTTGAAGTGAAACCAAAAATTGAATAGAGTTCTATTCCAGAATAGAGTTCTGGAATTCTGTTAGCCTTGTACACATCTGATCAAAAGAGGCAGGAGACTGGGCATGCCAAGCAGAGAGAATCAGCCCAAAGGAGCCAACTCTGCTCCAAACAACCAGAGGAAAGCCGTGTGAGAAGCCAGTTCACTGCGTTAGAGGAGTAAGCTGTAACAAGTCATCAGTTCATTCAATGGACATTTCTTGACCAACCACTAGTTTGGGCATTGTGCCAGATGCTGAGACAGAAGGTGGAGAGGAAAACAATCTTGTGTTCATCGTCACTCAATTCCTAGTACCGAACACCGTACCTCCCACATGATAGGTGCTCAATAAATGCTGAGGAGAGATGGATGGATGGATGGATAGATGAAGCGGCCTAGCATCTGCCCTCAAGTAGCTCGTCGTCTATTGAGGAAGACAGACAAATAAACAAAGAATTGCAATACCTAGTAGCCAGTGCTTGAACTGAGGTGAGCAATAGATATTTAACAAAATGTAATTTCCAGCAACTGCCCATGAACACCACCACCTTGAAGATGCTGAGAGACGGCAAGTGGAGGAAGTTGAAATGGGCTCACTTCCGGGGGAGAAGTACTGGCAGGAGCCAGGCCACACGTGGAGGCCTGGCGCTGGCAGGATGAGGAGGTACTGGGTCATGGCAAGGACCCAGTCCCTAGAACTGAGCTTGGCATGGTGGCTCAGGCCTAGGGGAGAAGCCTAGTTACTATAACTATAGTAGAAAACTGGGAAATGAGGAGCAGCATGTTCGACCTGATCTGATGGAGTTAGCAGAATGCCCAAACCAGGCTTTCTACCAGCACTTCTGTGTGGTTTCCACAGCCAGGAACAGAGCTCAGCCTTCCGGGAAAGACCATTCAGTCACAGCACAGGGGGAAGCCTGGAGGGCAGCGGCCAGACAGAGGCTCTCTTCTCCTACCCCACCATCTGCCTCTCTCTAGGCAGCTCTCTATAGCTAACCATTAATATTAATGTTCAACCACTGTTAATACTCAGTTCAGTTCAGTTCAGTCACTCAGTCATGTCTGACCCTTTGCAACCCCATGGACTGCAACATGCCAGGCCTCCCTCTCCATCACCAACCCCCAGAGTTAATATTAAGTAATACTAACATAAATAAAATAAACTGTGGAAAATTCTGAAAGATATGGGAATACCAGACCACCTGACCTGCCTCTTGAGAAATCTGTATGCAGGTCAGGAAGCAACAGCTAGAACTGGACATGGAACAACAGACTGGTTCCAAATAGGAAAAGGAGTACGTCAAGGCTGTATATTGTCACCCCGCTTATTTAACTTCTATGCAGAGTACATCATGAGAAACGCTGGACTGGAAGAAACACAAGCTGGAATCAAGATTGCAGGGAGAAATATCAATAACCTCAGATATGCAGATGACACCACCCTTATGGCAGAAAGTGAAGAGGAGCTAAAGAGCCTTTTGATAAAAGTGAAAGTGGAGAGTGAAAAAGTTGGCTTACAGCTCCACATTCAGAAAATGAAGATCATGGCATCCGGTCCCATCACTTCACGGGAAATAGATGGGGAAACAGTGGAAACAGTGTCAGACTTTATTTGGGGGGGCTCCAAAATCACTGCAGATGGTGACTGCAGCCATGAAATTAAAAGACACTTACTCCTTGGAAGAAAAGTTATGACCAACCTAGATAGTATATTCAAAAGCAGAGACATTACTTTGCCGACTAAGGTCTGTCTAGTCCAGGCTATGGTTTTTCCTGTGGTCATGTATGGATGTGAGAGTTGGACTATGAAGAAGGCTGAGCACCGAAGAATTGATGCGTTTGAACTGTGGTGTTGGAGAAGACTCTTGAGAGTCCCTTGGACTGCAAAGAGATCCAACCAGTCCATTCTGAAGGAGATCAGCCCTGGGATTTCTTTGGAAGGACTGATGCTAAAGCTGAAGCTCCAGTACTTTGGCCACCTCATGCGAAGAGTTGACTCACTGGAAACGACTCTGATGCTGGGAGGGATTAGGGGCAGGAGAAGGGGACGACAGAGGATTAGATGGCTGGATGGCATCACTGACTTGATGGGCGTGAGTCTGAATGAACTCCGGGAGTTGGTGATGGACAGGGAGGCCTGGTGTGCTGCGAATCATGGGGTCACAAAGAGTCAGACACAATCGAGCGACTGAAGTGAACTGAACTGAACTGAATACTAAAATAAATGAAACAGTTGCATGCACAGCCCAGAGGCCAGAGCACAGGCACTTGACTACGTTTTAATTCAATGATATAGACAGATAATAAAAACATCTACTGTACTTCAAATTCCAAAAGCAACCAAGGCTGTAAATGTTCTTGGAGTCGGGGTATCAGTCAGTCATTTCAGTCGCTCAGTCATGTCCAACTCTTTGCGACCCCATGGACTGCAGAACGCCACGCTTCCCTGTGCATCACCAATTCCCAGAGCTTACTCAAGCTTATGTCCATCCTGTCGGTGATGCCATCCAACCATCTCATCCTCTGTTTTCCCCTTCTCCTCCCACCTTCAATCTTTCCCAGTATCAGGGTCTTTTCCAGTGAGTCAGTTCTTCGCATCAGGTGGCCAAAGTATTGGAGTTTCAGCTTCAGTATCAGTACTTCCAATGAATATTTAGGACTGATTTCCTTTAGGATGTGAAAATGAAGTCGCTCAGTCATGTCTGACTCTTTGAGACCCCATAGACTGTAGCCTACCAGGTTCCTCTGTCCATGGGATTTTCCAGGCAATAGTACTGGAGTGGATTGCCATTTCCTTCTCCAGGGGATCTTCCCAACCCAGGGCTCGAACCCAGGTCTCCCACATTGTAGACAGACGCTTTACCATCTGAGCCATGAAGGAAGTCCTAATATAGACATAGAATAAAAACATCTACTGTACTTCAAATTCCAAAAGCAACCAAGGCTGTAAATGTTCTTGGAGTCAGGGGATAAATAGGATGAAAAAATGTTCAGAGCTGTGTGGGCAGAAGCAACATAAAATTCTCAGTCTAAAAATAGTTGGCTTTGTTGCCACCGTGTTTTTATTTGGTTTTGTTTTGTAAGAAGTAAAATCCGTTCTCTTGCATTTCTAGGTATAAAAAAGGATTTGCAAACTGTAAATAAAATCTAATGAGCCCGAATGCTCACCATGTAACACTCTTCACACCAGATGTTCCGAGGTACCTCTCCTAGAAACCAGAACAGCTCAAGGGTGGCAAGTTAAATAAACCTATCTTAAGTTATGACCAAAAGTAGAAGCTCTCCAGCCACTGAGGTAAGAGGAAAAAGGAGTCTAGAGCCATCTGCACACACAACTAACCCATGGGGTTTTGCTCCCCTGTGTGTGGATCAACAGTAGGATGAAAGTGAAAGTGAAAGTGAAGTCACTCAGTCGTGTCCGACTCTGCGACCCCGTGGACTGTAGCCTACCAAGCTCCTCTGTCCATGGGATTCTCCAGGCAAGAATACTGGAGTGGGTTGCCATTTCCTTCTCCAGGGAATCTTCCCGACCCAGGGATCAAACCCTGGTTTCCCGCATTGGAGGCAGACGCTTTATCCTCTGAGCCACCAGGGAAGCCCAACAGCAGGATAGTGCTAGCGTATTCCAGAAACTTCTCTGGCCTCCCCCACCAGGAGAAGCACACAAGATGTCTATGTAGTGGGCTTCCCTGGTGGCTCAGATGGTAAAGAATCTGCCTGCAATGCAGGAAACCTGGGTTACATCCCTGGGTTGGGAAGATCCCCTCGAGAAGGGAATGGCTACCCATTCCAGTATTCTTGCCTGGAGAATTCCTGGACAGAGGAGCCTGGTGGGCTACAGTCACTCTGGAGTCTCAAAGAGTCAGACACAACTGAGCAAATAACACACACACACAGTGGATAACTAATTCTCTGGTCTGCCTTGCCAGGAGAAGCACTCAAGATGCTTATGTAATAGATTCACTGTGACGGTAATAGGAGTTGTTTTCAGTGCCTTGTAAGATCAATCAAAACTACAACAAATAAATAAATAGAGCTGATTATCAACTGAAACAAGGAAAAACAACTGCCCTGGCCAATCTGGCTTTTCAGATTTGAAAGCTTTATTAAAGTCTGTGAGGACACCTACCAAATGCAGAATACAGGCTATTAAAAAGTCTTCAAAGAGAGAAAGAGAGAGACCCCATTGATTGAAAGCAAGGCAACAGAGATCAAAACATGCCCCTAGAGACACAGGGCAAAGCATCTTACACTTCCTACTCTGTTTATTTATAAAGAAGCCCAGGCTATCACGCAGTGGACTGTATAGCCTGCCAGGATCCTCTGTCCATGGGATTCTCCAGGCAAGAACACTGCAGTGGGTTGCCGTGCCCTTCTCCAGGGGACCTTTCTGACCCTGGGATCTAACCCGCATCTCCTGCGTCTCTTGCATTGGCAGAAGGATCCCTTACCACTAGGGATCCCAGTAGGCACCTGGGAAGCCATAACGCAGTGAGCACAGCCACAGACTAGAAGGCCCCTCTGCCTCCATCATACTCTTCAGACATGACCACAGGCCCCAAATCTCAGCCTCTTAAGAGCTTAAGAGAGAACTTGGGGTCCCATATGGCAGGGAGGGAAGGAAAAAAGGAAAAGAAGGAATGAAAGAATTCTTTTCTATGCTGAACTTGAAAATCAAAGAAATTTTTCCCCTTTCAGGTGACCTCTGTCAGCTCTCTTTCCCAAGGTAAATTTCATCTCCACTAATCTCACAGGCTAATATTAAAATTAAAAATATGGCATACTGCTTCATATAACATTTCTCTCTATGTGGCAATTCTCAAGACTGTATATTTACCTAAGCAACTCCCATTGGAGTTTCACTTTGGGCCAGATCTAATAGTCCAAGAAAAGGGGATTACTACTATTTATATATGACTTAATCACACTTGCAAACTGCCTGTCCTTTAAGTATAACTCACTTCAGGCAGATGCACACAGAACAAGCCATCAGCTCCAAGATCTAAGCAAGATGCTTTCAATTAACTAAAGCTGCAGTACAGTAAATGATACCTTGGGAACCTCAAAGAGAGACTGCATCTTTCAAAGGGCCCCATTTATGGGAAGTGGGAGCATAATTTAGGCACTGGAAACACTCGGCTCAAAATAATTAAAGGAGTAAATGGGTTTGCAGAATACGCTTCCTTCAGATCTGCCTCCCAACTTGGACATGCTTTATTAGACCTAATTGAAATTGTGGGTAGATACTCGAGGAAAAAGTTTCCTGAAAGAAATAGGAAACCACATTAAATTAGAAAGGATTTAAGTATTTTCCTTTATATAGAATCCTGGTTTACTCTGAAATAGTGTAATATTAAAATTTGTAATAGTAAAACCAATTCTTGGAGAACTGAGTTTCGGAATGGAGGTGGGGAAATAAGACAAAGTGACCTAGCCAATTAGCAAGAATAATGCAGCAATCCATAAATAAATAAATAGGGAGGCAAAACTTTAGAACCAGTGGGGGAAAAAAAAAGATCAGTGACTGTCAGAGGTTCGGAGGAAGGCAGAGTTGAACAAGTGGAGCAGGGGTGAAACTATTCTAGATGGTGCTGTCATGGTGGATGCCTAACATTATGGTTTTGTCAAAACCCACTGAATGTACAACACAAAGCTGGAACCCTAATTAAACAGTGGACTTCAGCTAATTAATAAAATGTATCAGGACTGGTTCATTAATCTTAACAAAGTTACCACGCTAATAGTGCCAGATGTTATGACAGGGACCCCTGTGGGGTGGGGTGGGCTTCCCAGGTGTGGTAAAGAATCTCCCTGCCAGTGCAGGAGATGAAAGAGAGGTGGGTTCATACCCTAGGTCAGGAAGAGTCCCTGGAGAAGAAAATGGCAACCTCAGTATTCTTACCTGGGAAATCCCATGGACAGAGGAGCCTGGCAGGCTACAATTCATGGGGCTGCAAAGAGTCAGACACAACTGAGCAACTGAACATAGCACTGTGGGGTTAAGTACATGGGAACTTAGTACTCTCAGCTCAATTTTTCTGGAAGCCAAAAATGGCCCTAAAAAATAAAGTGTACTAATTTTTCTTAAAAGTGGAAGGGGAAAAGGGAAGACGGAAGTTAGCTGCAGTTAGGAGACCAATATAGAATCCAGATAGGAGAGAAAACAAACTGCAGATTTCTGTTGCTGGCGTACTAAATGTCAGGACAAAGCATGAAGATTAGCACCTGGGCGCCGTCCACATTCTGTTCAACTTTCTTCAGGCTAGTGTACTACCTCAGGGGTACGTATGGTCAGGATTAGGAGCCTTGCTGTTTTTGTTGTATACCTTTAATAGGGCAATAGTTTTTATTGATGCGTATACCTCAGAATACAGAAAAGAAAAACTGTGCCTCCTGAAGGTGATGCTTGGAAGAGATCAAACTTAATATCTACCTATTTTGGCCTAAACATTGATACTTGCATTATGAAAAATAAATACTTAAATGAAATGCCTACTTACTGGGGAAGTTGAAGACCCAGTTTTACAACATGCCCTGAATGGAAAGTCAAGCAATTTAAATAGCTGGAATTTTCTTTTCTTTTTTTAATTGTCTTTTTTAAAATTTTTATTGGGGTATAATTGATTTGGGCTTCCCAGGGGGCTCAGTGGTAAAGAATTCATCTGCCAATGCAGGAGACACGGTTTTGACCCTTGGCTTGGGAAGATCACCTGGAGAAGGAAATGGCCACCAGTATGCTTGCCTGGGGAATCCCATGGATAGAGGAGCCTGGGGGGGGGGGGGGGGGAGGAGGGGGGGTGAGGGGGGCGGCCACAGTCCATGGAGCCACAAGAGTCAGAAGCAATTTAGCAACTAAACAACAAAATAATTGATTTACAAAACTGTGTTAGTCTCAGGCATACAGCAAAATGAATCTGTTACACATATACCCACT
Source organism: Capricornis sumatraensis (assembly GCF_032405125.1). Taxonomy (NCBI): domain Eukaryota; kingdom Metazoa; phylum Chordata; class Mammalia; order Artiodactyla; family Bovidae; genus Capricornis; species Capricornis sumatraensis. The sequence continues at coordinate 80,272,953 of NC_091081.1, forward strand.
CTTTTTTAAGGTCTTTCCCACATGGGACATTAGAGAGTATGGAGTAGAATTTCCTGTTCGATACAGTAGGTCCTTATTAGTTATCTACTTTATACACAGTAGCGTGTATGTGTCAATAACAATCTTCCAATTTATCCCTCCTTCCCCCAACTTCCCCCCCAATCTGGTTAACCATAAGTTTATTTTCTACATCTGTAACTCTGTTTTGGTGTTGTAGATAAGTTCATTTGCAGTAGATAGAACTTTCTGATGGTTTTCTAATTTTCTCAAATTATTAATTTTTTAAAATTATTTATTTTTGGCTGCACCAGATCTTTGTTGCTCTGCACGGGCCTTCTCTAATTGCAGTAAGCAGGGGCTACTTTTCATTGTGGTCCACAGGCTTCTCATTGGGGCGGCTTCTCTTGCTGTGGAGCACAAGCCCTGGGGTGCAGGGGCTGGAGAGTGTAGGCTCAGTAGTTGTGGCGCAGCAGCTTGGTTGCCCCGTGACAAGTGGAATCTTCTGGAAGCAGAGATCAAACACATGTCCCCTGCATTGGCAGGCAGATTTTTATTCACTGTACCACCAGGGAAGTCCCTGATTTTCTCAAATTCTGTATAAGCTCGTGTCACTAATACACACTTGGGCCTCAATTACCTACTTTCGTTAGGCATTTTTAGAAATCTAAATTAAATACATGGATTGAGCCAATTTTTTGACCTAATTTTTTAAATTTCACTGTGAAGTTTATTGTAAACACTAGACAGCTAGTTTCTTCTATTTATTAACAGTGAAGCTAACATTTATCAACAATGATAGCTAACACTGCTCTAAACAAGAGAAACAAGTAGCCAGATAATTTTTTAAATGAGTTAATTCCTATTTTATTCTCATTACAAGAGGAATCATAAAAGAATAAGAGGCATTATTTTTCCCCTTTGCTTTTCACTCTGCCTGGATGGTGGTGGTGGGTGGGGTTCAGCTAAGCAGACTCTTACATCCCTCTTATTTGAGGCCCAGAGACACAGAAGTCAAGCAGGCACCTGGCCAGAAGCCCCTCACCCCCTAGGATCGCATCTGCACACAGAGACCTAAGAGGAGGGGTGCCTGCATGTGCTGCTGCTGGAGGCCGAGGTCCTTCTACCTGGAGCAGGGCACGCCAGAGGAGGGGGAAACGGAGATGAGCGGAAAAGGTGGGTCCCATGAGGGGCTGGGGCCTGTGCACAGTTCCCAGGAGGCACCCGATGAGCTGGAGTGAGATCTCTGTGCTCCGCTAGCCACCAGAACAGAACCAGCAGCCTGGGCCAGGACACCTCACAGGCACTGTTGGTGGCAGACTTCTAGAGCTTTTCTTCTGTTTTCTGGCACTTTGTGCAGATGGAACTTTTATGTGGTCCCGTGATGGGGGAAGGCAACCAGGCTCTACTGGCTCAGGAGAATCAATTGTTAAATTTTCAGGCCTTTTATGAGCTGGTTGGTTAAACACAGTCATTATTTTAAAATGAAATCATAAAAGCTTAAAACTAAATAAATTATATTAAATATAAAAAGCAATAAATACTTTAATCAATTCTTCAGTATTTGACTAAATTGGACTATAATTAAAATCTGTGCTGTTGGAGTCCTTTACCCTGGCCTATACCTGAATAGTAGAAATACCATCATGGGGACAGCCCTAGCCAACTCTGTGTGCAGTGATGCCACATTGGTAGCTTGGCACCAGCCTGGATGACAGTGTTTACACCGCAGAAATTAGCAACCCCTCAAATCAGGGCTTGAAGCTCTAAGACCAGGAATTAGCAAACTATGGCCCACATGACAAATCCGGCCCACCACCTGTTTTTATACATGAAGTTTTATTCGAATGTAACCATACTCATTCACTTATGCCTTGTCAATGGCTGCTTTTCCTGCTTCCTTTCTGCAACAATGGAATTGTGTAGCTGAAACAGAGATATATACACTACTATGTATAAAACAGATAACTAATGAGCAACTACTATATAGCACAGGACACTCCACTCAGTGCTCTGTGCTGACCTTAATAGGAAGTAAATCCAAAAAAGAGGGGATATACAGTTCACTTTGCTGTACAGCAGAAACTAACACAACATTTGAAAAGCAACTATACTCCAATAAAAATTAATTTAAAAGAAAGAAAGATGATATGGCCTGCCTACCTGGTCCTTTACAGAAAAATTTTGCTGACCCCCAGTTTAGACTTAAGAAAGTGATGGATAAAATGTTAATAATGGAAATTAAACTTAAAAATGTGTTTTATCTGTTGCCTGGAGTTGTGTCTGAGTAGCACAAAAAAAATTTTTTAATATTCTTTAATATTCAAAACTGTTTTCCAATTCAGTAAGGAAGATACTTATATCTACTGATGTTACAAATTAATGAAGTTCCAAAACACAGCTTTATTATATCACTTCCATATGACTGAGCAATAAAATTGAAACTATCAACTGACCCCTGTATCCAAACTAAATCCAGAATCCCAGTTGTTAAATATTTAGCAACAAGAACATCACTGCATCCTATGACTGACTTGCACACCATTTTGGTGGATGACAGGGATTTCTGCTGACTCTGTCTGGTTTTCAAAAAAAAAGAAAGGATTCTCACACATTTCTTGCAATTAAGTATTGTGGAACATATTTATAAACTGCAGTATTTAATATGTCATTGAAATTTCACAATAATATGATAAGTCTGGAATTATAAAGTCCATTCAATAGGTGGAACAGAAATTAAAAAGGTTAAACAACATCATACAATGGTGAAGCTAGGATTTGCACTATATTTCTTGAAAATCTGAACACACTGACTTCAAATTATACCTTTAGAAGGTACTGTTAGAGAAAATACACCATCTTTTCTTTTTAAGTAACAGTGAACTCAGTTATACTTTAAAGTAAATTTGTATTTTATTCATTTCAATATCAATATACATGAAAAAGTTATATGTGGAACATTTATTCTATAGGCAGTGTTTGGATTCACCAACCCCTTGAAATAATTCAGCAGTGCCCACAGAGCTCTGCAGTCAAATGCCGGAAACTTTGGAAACAATCACTATCATTTTTCTTTTTAATAATATTTTATTTATTTAACTGCTGCATGCTGCAACTAAGAAACAAAAGATCCTGTCACTTATCCGTAAGATCCCTCTGCTGAGAGACCAAGTTCCCCACCATATACTTGACCCGACTTTGCTCCCTTCCCCATAAACTGCTATTCACAGTCCTTCTGGAATAGCCATTGGCTTCTTTGGATATTCCATCCAGCCTGGATTGCAGTGTGGCCCCTGTGAAATGTCTTTCATGCTTTGGGGACCCTCCAGGGCAAAAAATTGAGGGTGGAATGGCTGCTTGCAGGGGCTCAGTGGTGAAAGAGAACAGACAGACTCAGGAAGTGGAAAGCAAGTCGGAGTGACCAAATAAAGGATTTCAGAAGGGAGGAATAAGAGCCGTGGGAACAGTTTTAAGTGGATAAGTTACAGGGTCTGATTCATGTTGGTTTTCTTTTTTTTTTTTTTCTTAAATGATGTCACATCTGTGAACCACTGACTGTCAACATATCCAAAGCTTCACCTTCCGCCCAGAGACAAGGAGGCCCACACCAGAGGGCAGGAGAGCAGAGTGACCAGAAGCTTCTACAAAAAAAGTCAAGGAGGAATCCGAGTGTGACAGGCCCCAGCAAGTGTGGGGCCATGAGCCCACAGCCAGGGCTCAGAAGGCAGGTGCAGGCGACGCGGCGTCGCCTGGGGATCTGGGCCGGGTGGCTGACCGAGGGGCTGCTGTTGCCAGCTCTATCTGGTGTGCAGCCCAAGAGCCTGAGCAGAAGAGCCAAGTGTAAAGGGATATTCTGGACAGCAGTGAAAACTCCATTATCCAGAAAATCAAATTCTTGGTTTTTCTCTTTTGCTTTCTTGGGTCATTAATAGGTGTGGTTTTGACAACAATGGACTAAAATATATATATATATATAATGAACTCAGTAATGCTCAAAAATTATTTAATTCAAGAAGGTGAACAGTCCTACGGCAGGGTCTGGGGAGGGGCAGCAGGCACCATGTTGGGCCGAGAAGGTGGCAGAAGAAGCCGCTGAAGCAGCTCAAGAAGCAGGGCAAGGATATGGACAAGGAAGACAAGGCATTCAAGGGAAAACAGAAGGAGGGGCAGAAGACCCTCAAGGAGCTAAAAGCAAAGGCCGCGGTGAAAGGCTCCCTGGCCACGGGTGGAATTAAGAAATCTGACCAAAAGTAAGCTGTTCCTTGTGCTCGAGGCTATGATGACCCTTAGTTCCATTCTGTTTAAACATCTGGATTCCCAGCCATGATATCTGTTGCCACCTATAGCTGGAATCCAGTGTTATCTTGGCACCTACTATACATTTAAGAACAAGCTTTTGTTTAAAGAAAAAAAAAAGGTGAATAATCTGGACAAAAGAATCGTGGAGGGGGAAACAGCATTATTCTTTATATCTGTACCGTGTGTGATGCCAAGTCCTTGCTACACATTAAGCCCCCATTCCTCTGTGCGGTAGTGAAGTGCAGATGAGCGTTCATTTACTGCAGAGAGAACAGGAGGGCAGGTAAGTCCCCACCGCCACCCCTCCACCACCCTCCAGGAAATGTGGAAGGAAGGCAGGGAAGAGGCTCAGATGCTGGACTGCGTTATTGGGTGAGTAGAATCTTCTTGCAGTGGCACCCCACTCCAGTACTCCTGCCTGGAAACTCCCATGGACAGAGGAGCCTGGTGGGCTGCAGTCCATGGGGTCGCTAGGAGTCGGACACGACTGAGCGACTTCACTTTCCCTTTTCACTTGCATGCACTGGAGAAAGAAAATGGCAACCCACTCCAGTGTTCTTGCCTTGAGAACCCCAGGGACGGGGGAGCCTGGTGGGCTGCCGTCTATGGGGTCGCACAGAGTTGGACACGACTGAAGCAGCTTAGCAGCAGCAGAATCTTCTTGCGTATCTTACCCTTGAAATGAACGCACGTCCTGAACAGAAATAAACCTGGGCAAGGTGCTGTGCCCGCCTCAGCCGTGTTTTGCCTACCAATTCCCTGCTTCATCACTAGGGTCTCACACATGCTCCTAATGTTACACTGAAAACAACGTCAGAAGAGTCGCCCGGTGATCACCTCATTGCCAAATCCTCTGGCTCCTTTTAAGTTCTTATTCTCCTTCGTTTCCATAACACTAGACTACCTACCCTTGTAACCAGGCCTCTGTCAAAAAAAGAGAAACAGAATGATTTGATGTCTACAATATGCAGATTGAAGGAGAGGCAGGAGGCCAAGACAATATTAGTGTTTCAAGTGTGTGTGTCTGAAACGTGTTGCCAAAACAGAAACTGGGAAGTGGGGAGGGAAACGTGGTTCGAGGGGGAGAGTTGAGATCCGTTCAGCGGGTTCTTGGAGACAGAGAAATCCAAATCAGGGCAGGGGGGCCCTTGAGACAAAAAGAATTGCACAAGTCCTCAGAAACAACGCAGCCGTGTAGAGAGAAAAGATAGGCCGCTCTGAACTCCGCCCCTCTCCCCGCCGCCCACAGACAAGTCTTGCTGAAACAAGGCTTATTTTCTCTAGTTCGACACTGGCTCCTTGTTGACTGCATTCTAAAGGCCTCTCTGCCTGCCTACCCAGGTCCCATGAAAGCCTCTCATTTACCCACTCAATTGGAAGCTGCCCTCAGACAGCGGGGCCTGTGTTGGGCGGGGCATCTCTCTCACCTGGAGGGGCTCCCTTCTCTCCTGCCCAGAAGGTGGGTCTGCTTATTTCAACCTTCTCTCCCACCCTCCACAGCCTCCAGCTCGCATTCTTTCCCCCTGCCTTTTCTCGGGAATCAGCAGGAGCACAGAACTGATTTCTTCAAGACTTCCTCTGTTTTCCCCTCCCTTTGCCTGAGTGCTCACTTTTTCCCCAACTGTATTGACAAGAGAGCTGTCTTTCACCACATCTGTGATTCTCTGACACACCCTGAGGTCAAGCAAGCAGGGAATATATTTTTCGTTGATTGACTGAGAGCCTAATATGTCAAAATGTGCCTCGGTAAAACTAAAAAAAACTGATCATTTGCAGTATCAAAGGAGTTCCTGTTTGCAGAAATGAAATTATCCATTATATATTCTTTTTATTGTGATATAATAGAATAACATAAAATTTACCATTTTAAAGTGTACAGTTCAGTGGCATTGAGAACATTCACTCTGCTGTGCATATATATAGCCATCTCCAGAACTTCTTTCATCTTTCCAAATTGAAACTCTGTACCCATGGAACAATAACTCCTCATCTCTTCCCCACCCCAACACATCTGGCTGGGGCTATCTACTTTTTGTCTCAATAAATCTGACTCCTTTAGGTACCTCATCTATGCGGAATCACAGAGTACTTGTCCTTTTGTCACGGATCCATTCCACTTAGCATAATGTCTTCAAGATGATTGCATATCCTTTCAGCTAGCTCCCAGCTTGACTCAAAATTCATTCATTTCTAAACATTTGACAACTGGTATGGGAAGGACAGTGACCACATGGAAAGAAATTAGGACTAAACAGAACAGGTGTGGGCCACAAAGGACCCAAACCCCTACCCCATTTTCAAACTGGAACTCTTGCACAGCTTCTCAAAGACATATCTCCTTTGGAATATAAGGAAGACCATATCTGAAGAGATTGTAGTGGAAGAAACAGTTCTGTGCCCAGCATGGTATAAATTCTTTATCATCTCATTTAATCTTCAGGACAACTCAGTGAGTCACAACCATATTATCTTCATTTTACAGATGAAGAAACCAAAGCTTTAAGAGGCCAAGTAATTTGCCCCAAATCACAGCCAGTAAATACTGGAGGTGACACTCAAAACACTCACACTGATGTCTATTTGACCCCAGACGCCTCTCCTTTAAACACCCAATGCTTACTCCCCAGGGCCCCACTCCACCTGGAAGAAAGGAAAACCAGGAGATCAACTCGATAATCCAAAAGTGAGACCTGAAAAGAATGGCTTGTAGTATTTAAGAAAAGCATGCTGAGAAGGTGACTTTAAAACAGGCTGAGTGTATAAATTGTGATCAGACTATTAAAGTCTCTTTTAAAGAAAGAACAAATGTGCTTCAAGGGTAACAGAGGAATCTCATTATTAGATGGGTTATCATAAAGGTTGCGAGTCCCCTTCCCCCAGAGACTGCAGGAGGAGAGGCGGGAACCTGTCGAGATCAGGCTGCCTAGAGGCAAAGAGGTGAACCAGGCAGTCTAGGGGGACTCCCCCAGCATCAGAAGTCCCCGAGGTAATTCTAGTGAAGCTTTTGAGTTCCTGGAAGAAAGCCTTCCTAGAAACACTAGGTAAGTGTCATAAATATGCATGTGTATTTTATCCTCTGTCATCAGTATAGTCCTACCGGGTGGGGTGCTTGTCTGACACTTTCAAAATTTAAGGGGCAATGTCCCCTTTGATTGCAGGGCATTCTGCAGTGAACTAACTTTCAAACTAACTCCAACTTGCATTCGAGCAGTGTCTTTTAAATTCAGACTGAATGGTAAGTGTGCCTTGAAGTGAATATTTCACTGCACAGGGAAGATGCTAGCTTTTCATTTTAATGTCCTTACAGCTGGTTCGATATGCATTGCCTCAGAGGCTGAGTTTGTCAAGATATGTAAACAGCAAAACCCAATGTGCTTTTCTGGGAATGACCCAGGCTACTGAGGCAGATGAAGTGTATGGAAGGTGACTCCCAGGACATTTTACACACAGAACTTCTTTAAGAGGAAAAATGAAACTGAGAGCATGCGCATTCCCAGCGACAGGACACATGTAAACACAGCCGGCATTCTCAGGGATAAATCTCTGGTCAGAGATGAGATTTGTTTCTAGAGCAGACACATCACTTCTATCTTATATTCATTCTGACAAATTCTTTAAGCCTCTATGGCCCATGCTCAATTTCCACTCTTTCTGTGGTTGTAAAGGGATTCCAAGCGAGGTCCACCTCCTTCTACCAACCATTTAATTTGAGAAGGGAGCTTGTCGGCCACTGCCAGCACATCTGTCTCCTTCTGGGTCCTCTGCCCCACCCCCAAACCTCCTCATCTGTCTGCATGCTTCCTACGGCCTCTGAGATAACCTCACCTGAGGCTTTATCCAGAGTCTCATTGTTTAAAAATGCTATTTCTGATGTCATAATTATGTAAACGTCTGTGTGGATTCAGACTGATATTTGCTCATCTTTATGCAAAAATGGAACTGGCTCCAATGTAGTGCTGTTAGGGTAGGGCAGGGGAGGGGTGGAAAATAATAGAGTAATTTCTGTGAATATTGAAATGTGGAAATTCTATCTTCTACAAATGTGGTTATACTGAATCCCGAGGATGAATGTCTTTCTGGCATTTACAGAGCAACTGATGTCAACAATGTACTTCTCATCTTAGAATACTGTCTTTTTCAGGACATATTCATTGTATTGAGGAAAGCATAGGAAGCTTTTGAACTATCGGCATTTTTTTATTAAGAGAAGTCAGAATATATATATATATGTGTGTGTGTGTGTATATATATGTATATATATACACACATCCCCCAAAATCGACCACGCAAGGCAATCCAGTTATTTCAGCTACCTTTTCAATCATGAGGAACAGAGCAGCACCAGGAGAGAAACTAATGATATAGAAATACACAGTGACTATTAAGACGGACAGAAGATCAGACAGTTAGGTCATGACCCGGCCATTCTGGGGGATGCCTTCTATCTTCTCCCAAGAAGACATTAACACATTTACATTCATGTACCACCCAGCTATGGTTTTTCCAGTGCTCATGTATGGATGTGAGAGTTGGACTGTGAAGAAAGCCGAGCACCGAAGAATTGATGCTTTTAGACTGTGGTGTTGGAAAAGACTCTTGAGAGTCCCTTGGACTGCAAGGAGATCCAACCAGTCCATTCTGAAGGAGATCAGCCCTGGGATTTCAATGGAAGGACTGATGCTAAAGCTGAAACTCCAGTACTTTGGCCACCTCATGCAAAGAGTTGACTCATTGGAAAAGACTCTGATGCTGGGAGGGATTGGGGGCAGGAGGAGAAGGGGACGACAGAGGATGAGATGGCTGGATGGCATCACTGATTTGATGGACGTGAATCTGAGTGAACTCCGGGAGTTGGTGATGGACAGGGAGGCCTGGCATGCTGCGATTCATGGGGTCTCAAAGAGTCGGACATGACTGACTGAACTGAACTGAACTGAACTGAACCACCAAGCTGCTGAATGGCTATCATTTACACAGCTAGATTAAATGGGTAAAGATAACCTCCCAGATATTCACCCCAAAACCAAAGCCAAACTTAAAATGCATAGTTAGTGTTCATGGTGGGGATTGTAGCATTGGTTTCTGGTAGACTTCTAGACTTCCAAACTTGATGTTGTCTGTTCTATTATAGCGTCGTGGGGGAGTCATGACAATTACCATACAGAAGAAGGTAACAGGGACAAAATGGGGCTCACAAATTTGGAGACAACATTTCCTCTTGAGGTTGAACTATAAAATTGATATCTGCAGACCAAAGAGACATGCAGAGTCTCCTAAAACTAGAGAAAGAAAGACCCACAGGCTTGTAGGACATGACTGTCAACTGACTAACGAGGTTAAATATCTAAAGAAAGAATACATCAGTCAGGAGGGATGGACGGTCATGCAAAGATGGAAAAGAGGCTCCTGACTTGACTGAGAGGGGCGAGTTGCCTGGTCCAGACGCCCAACAGCCATCCCATGGGCAGGCCAGCTTCTCTGAGAAAGATGACTAGGGTGGGTTCTCAGAGCCCCTTGTTAGGAGTCCATGCTCACCTGCAATCTTCTGAATATAATGCACCTTCCCAGTCACAGACACATTTCCAAACAATAAATCAGCATTTTGGTCCGCACGTCAGCCTTCCAGATTGGGTTAATGTGGGTCCATCCCCATGAGACAGAGCCACTGGAAACTGTCTTCCTCCATTTTTCAGTCTTTCTCCATTTCTCAAAACAATGAACGCACATGATATACAAGAGTAAACATATAAGGCACTGTTGATTATTCTATACAAATCACTGTGACAATACCACAAGGGCAACAATAAGAATAAAAGTGTTCCGTTTGGGGGAGAAATGTCTAGTAAATTCCCCATTTCGTCATCTTACTGACAGTTTGAATGCAGGGCTGGAATTTTCTATTTTATGTTTATTTTGTCCTTCACAATGCCTGGCCCAGTGCTGGGTGTATGAGCTTGCAGATAGGTGTTAGTTTATCAAGTGAGTGAAGAGCAGCAGCTGAATGACATATTACCACCACTGCAACTGCATGACGCAAATTAAGCCTCAGACACCAGTGGCCCCCAAGGGATGGTCCTGACATCCAATCAGAACCCAGGCCACTGCTGTCCCCAGAGGGCAGACAGCTGGGTCACTCGCTGTGTTTCTCTCAGCCACATACTCTTTGGGCTCCAGCAGAGCATGTGAAGGAGGAGGAATTCCTGGGGACACAGGGGTCTGACGGTGAGCTCACACGTGCTCACCCCGGACGTCTACTGAGTCACTGCTGGTACGTGGCCATCTCTGCGTTTAGACGTGGCTGTAAGTGCCGCAGTGAGAAAGCATTGTCAGTTCTCCCTGTTCACTGGGCGAGAAAAGATTTTTCATTTCATACATCATTTACAACTTGCTGCTGTGATTCTAAAAAACCAGTGGGCTTTATCGAGTTAATGAGCAAGAAAAACATATTTGGTGAGCGTGTTAATTTTTTGAATGTTCTGTGGAGCCCAGGACATTAGGCAACGTGCACAGGGCAGCTGGGCACACCAGGGAGCCCCTGTCCCCTCAGATTCATTCCACTCGGCTACGGGGGCATCTGGCTATTTACCAATAAGTCAGAAAATGGGTCTTAATAGAAACTGAACAGCAAAGGCGTCATTCACTTTGCATTCTCTGCACCATCTCCACTTGGGAACATTTAGGACCTTGGGCAAAAGTCACCATTAACTTGAGGTTCTCTTCCACCTGCCAGTCTTCACAGCAAGAAAGAGGAACAAGTCAGCGGCTACGAGGACAAATCAGGTCAAAAAAGGGAAGAGAGCTCACTGACCCTCAGAGCTTGGGATCTGTTAAATGATATAAGGTAATCTGTCTAAAGAATGATGTAGTAATGAAGGTGAAAGCCCAGACAACTGGATGAAAGGGCTTTGTCAAAAGACCAGAATAAGACAGTGAAATAAGTCTTAATTTATCAGAGGATCCTTTTAGAGCTCTTATTCTTATCTATCAAAATCTCTGATACTCTGGCCTAGTTAAATACATCTCAGAATTAACCTGCCTGTAAAACCATTGGACCAAGAGCATCACATCACATTGTACAGTTTCTCTTTGAGTTTCAACTTAAGTTGGACGTTTAAGAATGATCCCCAGCAAGTAAATGGCACTGACAAAATGCATACCCAGAACCCACAGGGCATGGATATATTTTTCTCATCTCTTTCCACACATGGAAGATGAGTAGATTTGGGTCTTAAGAAAGATAGGGAGATGTTTGAGTTATTCCACTATTAAATGGAAACATAAAATGACAGCTGCCACTTCATGGCTTAGAATATTCACCATAAAACTGACAATGAGTAGGGACAATATTTTAGTGTTATTCAATTCATTTAAAGACAGTCCATTTGTGGACTGCCACCTATCACAAAGATAACCAGTCATAAACACATACATGTGTGCGCATATGCACGCACGCATACACACATACACACACATTTCAAAACTCCCAAAGAGCCTGAATATGGTAGATGGCAGGGGAGACAGAAACTGACTATTTTCTAGATAAGACCAAATGCAAAACAGTCTATTTCAGAAAAGACACAAAAGAAGTATCACTATTTGGGAGAGGAACATATTTGTGTTTTGTTGAAGAGTAGAAATACAAGAAACAGTTTTGTACATAATATTTAACAGCATTTTGTATTCTTTTTTGCTGCAATTGTGATAAACCTCTACTTAACAAGACACCCAGTTTGTAGTAACTGAGACCACAGCCAAGCTATTATCTCAGGAGGACTGGGACTCATTCACACCCTAAGAGGGGCTCTATCTTTGATGCCTGGTAAATGGTTAGGAATGTCAGTAAGAATATCTTTTTTGCAAATAATTTTTGGAGAAATGGGAAGAAGAGGGTTGAGAATGCAGCCAATGTGAATGAGGCCAAGGAGAGTGGACTCTCGGCACAACACTTCTGTGTGTTTGTGTGTGTTTTCAAATTTATTTTTAACTGGAGGATAATTGCTTTACAATATTGTGTTGGCTTCTGCCACACAACAACATGAATCAGCCATAGGTATACACGTGTCCCCACCCTCCTGAGCCTCCCTCCCTACCCCACCCCTCCAGGCTGTCACAGAGCACCCTGCTGAGCGCCCTGCGCTACACGGCCCTCCCACTGGTCGTCTGTTTTACATACCATAACGATCTGGTTCAGTGCTGCTCTGCCCATCCCCCACCCTCTCCCTCCTCTGCTGTGCCCACAAGTCTGTTCTGTCTGCATCTCTATTCCTGCCCTGCAGATAGGTTCATCGGTACCTTTTCTCTAGATTCCATATATATGCATTAATATACAATATTTGTTCTTCTCTTTCTGACTTACTTCATTCTGTATAATAGGCTCTAGGTTCATTCACCTCACTAGAATGACTTAAATGAGCTCCTTTTTACGGCTGAGTACTATTTCATTGTTTATATATACCACAACTTCCTTATCCATTCATCTGTCAGTGGACATCTAGGTTGCTTCCATGTCCTCACTGCTGTAAATAGTGCTACAGTGAATACTGGGGTACACGTGTCTTCTTCAATTAAGATTTTCTCAGGGTATATGCCCAGTAGTGGGATTGCTGGGTCACATGGTAGTTTTATTCCTAGTTTTTTAAGAAATCTCCATACCGTTCTCCATAGTGTATGCATTAATTTACATTCCCAACAAGAGTGTGTACATGGTGTTAAATGCTCTCCTCAGATGTCCCCCAGGGTAGGAAGGACCACACCACTCTCCCTGCATTATCCCACATCCCCTCACTCCACAGGCTGTACCAGAGGCAGGTGGGCCCAAGAGTCTGCCTTATACGTGGACCCAAAGGGACATATTACATGTCCTGCAGCACAACCCGCACTCAGGCACAAAATAACTCCCCATCTAAACCTCAGACTCACTCTTCTCAGCCCAGAGAAATAGATTCTGCAGATCTAAAGTATAAAAGTAAGGCCTGGCCAGGCCACTCTAGAGGAAACCTCAAAATTCCCAACTAAACTCACACAGGTGGGGAGAAACAGTAGTAAATCAGAGAGGGAAGACCCAGGCAAGAGAAAGCTGTCCAGAGCTGACCTGGTTGGGGAAAGAATATTCTGGTAAGGCTGGAAGAGGGCCTGCCTCCTTCTCTCACTGGAGCACTGGTCTGAAAGGTCAGCTAGTTCAACAACCATGAGGCCACTCAGCTCTCAGTTAACCTCCATGGTGGACATGCCCGTTGTAAACCCTGTGGGTCACAGACTCACGTGGTCCCCTTCCCTTGAGTGCAGGTGGAGCCTAGAATGTGTTTCTGGCCCACAGAGAAGAGCAGAAGTGACTGGATAGTCCTTCCTGTGATTCTGCCACATCCTACCTCCATTCTAGCCAAGGGAATGAGGTTCTCTTCATTGGCTTGGCAGGCAGAATGATCCCCCCTACCCCAGCAAAGATGTCCATGCTCTAATTCCAGGAACTCATTAGGTAACAAAAGAGACTCAGCAGATGCAATTAAGATTACAGACTTCTAAGGAGATTACCCTGGATTATGTGAGTGGGCTCAATCTCATCACATAAACCACTAAAAACACAGAAACTTCTCTGGCTGGAATCAGAGAAATGCTGCAGTAGAGAGGCAGGTGAGATTCAGCCAACAGGAAGCCAGAGAGGCTCCCAGAGTCAAAGGATTCAAGGCACTGTTGCTGGTTCTGAGACATAGGGGCCAAGCGCAAGGACCAGAGAAAGGTCTCTAGGAGCCGAAGATGGCCCCCAGTTGACAGCCAGCAAGGAAATGGGCTACAGTCCTACAACCACAAGGAACGGAATCCTGCTAACAACCAGAGTGAGCTTAGAAGCAGCTATTTCCCCAAAACCTCCAGAAAGGATCACAGCCCTTGTGATCCCAACATCTTGTGGGACCCAAAGTAGAGAAACCAGTTGATTCAAACTGTGCCCAGACCTCTGCAGAACGGAAAGCATAAAGTAATACATTGGTGTTGTTTTAAGCCACTACCTTTGTGATAATTTGTTGCAGCAGCAATAAGAACTGACAAACTGGCCTTGAAGAAGTACGCTTCCATGTTGTCAGAGTACCTACTAAGGAGCTGACAGTGTCACCAATTGACAGAAAATGGGACCCACAACCAACAGCAACTGAATTCTGCTAACTACCATGTGAGCTTGAATGAGGACTCTCAAGTTCCAGATAGAAACAGGCCTCACCTATATTATGACTGCTGCCTTATGAGACCCCAAGCAGAGGACCCAGGTAAGCTGTGCCCAGATCCTGACTGATGAAAATTATCGATGATAACTCTACTAAGCTTGTTGCTCTGGTTACACAGGTATTGGGAACTAACACCCTCTTCCAAAGCTGTGGGTTTATGCTTCTTCTGGACCACCTCATCCCAACACCTAAACCAACAGTTTCTAATTCAGGATTGAGGCCAGTGCAGAGACTGGTGTATAACAGATTAGAGTTTAGGATACAGATCTAACATGACTGGCACCTATAACATGCAAATATAGACTTTCTTATTTCCAACAGAATTAAAATCAGATCCCTCTAAGATGGAAGACCACGCTCTGCTCTTTCCCATTAACTACGGTATCACCCTACCTTCCGAAGGTGACCTGGGCTCTATGATGTGGACACAAAGAAGCGTTAATTCCTTTTTTACAAAACCATGTAGGAATATTAATCTATCGCTTTATTTCAAATGTTGCTTTCTAAAGTATTTTATCCCGCTTGACAATACTAACATGCAGAACCCTTTTATGTTTAAGTGATAGAAACTCCAACTCAAACAGGCTTAAAACATAAAAAGGGAAAGATTGGAAAGTCAGGTGCAGGCAGGGCTGCAGCCCTGGTCTCTCTCCAGCTCTGGGTTCTCCTCTGAGTTTGTGTTTTTCCCCAACTGGCTCCTCCCTTGTGGCAAGATGTCAGCCAGTAGCTCAAGAATTCACCCTCATTTCACCCCAGAGGTGGCAACACAGTTCAGGGCCTGACTCTCACTGGCTCATTTAGGCCGTGTCAATCCTGAACAATCACCATGAAGGATTTGCCGATGGGCAAAATCCAGGGGTAAAAAGGTGAGCAGGTCCCTTCCCATCCCTGCAGACTGAGAGCAGGGAGTGGGTGCTTTCCTTAAAGAAAAATTAGGGAGCAGCATCATAAGAAGGAAAGCAAACATCAAATGGGCAAAACCAAAGCTCTCTGTTTGGTGAGCCACCGTATTTACCAACTATGACTCTAACTGGCATTGGGCAATTTTCAAGCACCCAATGAATTTTCTAGGAGAAAAGCTATCCTACCATAAAGGCATTCATCCATATATGTTGTCTGGACTATGCCGTGTCCTAGAAGGTCCCTTCCACATTTATAGTCTGTGATTCTAATCTAACTGGAGCTTAATTGGAAAACCTGTCTAGTCTCCCAACATGAGTGTTTTTAAAATTATTTCGGGGGACTTCTCTGATATCCAGTGGTTAAGACTTCATCTTCCAGTGCCAGGGGTGCAGCTTCGATCCCTGGTCGGGGAGCTAAGATACCACATATGCCTGGTGGCCAAAAGTCCAAAACCCAAAACCGAAGCAATATTGTAACAAATTTAATAATGACCTTTAAAATGGCCCACATTTAAAAAAAAAAAAAAAAGGCTTTTTTAAAAAAATCAGTAGAATGAAATTCTTTTTGAAAGGAAAATTCACCTGACTGAAAAAGTAGCCCCATGACTTCCTAGGTGCCCCTCCTGGGTCAGCTCCTCGCCTTCTGTACATTCAGTCATCTGTCCCTTGGTCCACTGCTATGAACACTCAAGACATGGACTCTCTGGACGTCCCTATAAAGGGAGGGATGTGCCAGGTGGCTGCAGGGCACTGAGCCTGCACTTTCTCTGCTCCCCAAACTTTGTTTTTCAAAAGCCAATTTCTTCAAACAAAGCAGTTACGAGTCCTGAGTCAGTTGAAGTATAAAAGCAAAGATCCTTCTGAGTTTTCTAAACACACACTAAAAGAAAAGGTTGTTTTTTAACTTTCAAAAAAGAGCGATGAATTCTTTTGGTGTTCAAATACAGCCCAGCAGAATTTAGCTACAACTTTCCCCTGAGTGCTATTTTGTGACTGAGACCAGGCACCAAAATTTTTTCATGTGAAAGGATTTTTTTTTTCCTTTCAAGAAAGAAAGAGACATAGTTGGAAGAACATGAGTAAAAGAGCTAAACAGGAAGGCGCTCCCAACCATGGGAGTGCCTGATGTTAGGGTCACCAGCAAATGAACTGTTCAGACCTTCCCTTCCAATGTCATTTTTGGATCCGGATGATAATTTTAGCAGAAATCTCTCAGACTTCCTTGAAGTAGAACCGTCACTAAATCTTTAACCCGTTTCAGAGATACTTTGTACTGTTCTATTTTTAGTGCCCTGTGTCTTCTTTAGCATAATCTGAGGGGGGGAACCCTTAATCTCCCTGCAAGGGTGCCATATGTGTTATTTTCTAGTACCTATGTATAATTATCAGTGTTATTTTAATAATCAATTTCAGTGGAACGGCAGGATTTGCTTCAGTTGCATTAAATCCTAATAAAGCTCAATAAGAAGAAAATGAGAAAGAAAGAGAAAATATCGTTCAGAGGATTAACAGAACACTCCAACAAAAGGGACCTTTTTAATTTTCATGACATGATAAAGTGATAGCCTTTTGAATAGACAATTAGGCTCATAAACCTGATACACCAAGGGCTTAATTCACAAACACACGTTGCCACTAATATTATACATTTGCAGAGAGCTGTATGCTTAACAGGATTAGGATACAGCAAATCATTCATTATTAATGGGAATCTACACTGCCTGGGTCTTCATCCCTAGACAGACCAGTATTTAAATCAAATAGTTTAGCACAATTTCAGGAGCTTAATTCACACAGAGATTGCTCATGGGGAGATCTGGATTTCCTTGCACAGAACGGGAGATCTTTCCTGCCTGCCTCAGTTCCTGCTGCCAGAGGATTTAGATTCTGGAAGATTTGTCCCTTGCTCTGTCCACCCCAAAATAAGAAATAACCACCCGGCTGGCCCACCTCAGGAGGTCATTTGCTTCCCCCAGAAGACTGTAATCTGCACCAGATTCCAAGCACACTGTTTGCACTTCAGCTTGGATCGGCAATTCTGTAAATGGGAGGCACACACCTCAGGGGGCTTCAGACGCAACCTGGTGTAGATCAGAGGGAACTCAGAGAGTTGTCATT
Organism: Capricornis sumatraensis; assembly: GCF_032405125.1. Taxonomy (NCBI): domain Eukaryota; kingdom Metazoa; phylum Chordata; class Mammalia; order Artiodactyla; family Bovidae; genus Capricornis; species Capricornis sumatraensis. The sequence goes on from NC_091081.1 coordinate 80,290,486, forward strand.
TCAACACCTCTGTCTCAAAGGCATCATCATCCATGGGAAGGGTGCAGAAGACTTCCCTCCTTTGCCTCGAGGAAAAGCTGGCTCCACCGGTGAGTACCAGCACGATGAGACTTGAGGGAAGGCAACAAGGCGGGTTAGTCATCTTTATTACTGAGCGGCTAACTTGTATCAAGCACAGAGTGACCAAATGTCCCAGTTCTGTTGGGACTGAAGGGTTCCCAGGGCAAGGGATTTTTAGGTTTAAACCAGAAAACTTCTGGGCGAGCTGGTCACCCTTGTTGTTCACTCACTCACTCATGTCTGACTCTTTGTGACCCCATGGACTGCAGAACTCCAGGCTTCCCTGTCCTTCCCTACCTCTCGGAGTTTGCTCAAATTCATGTCCATTGAATCAGTGTGCCATCCAACCATCTCATCCTGTCTCTCCCTTCTCCTTTTGCCTGAAATCTTTCCCAGCATCAGGGTCTAGCCAAGCTATACTCTCTCCCTTATTCCATAATGGAGGTTCACTGTGTCATAACATTAATGTTATTCTCAATTGTAAGAGAAAGATGCTCCCATTTCGAAATGAAGAAAATCAGCCTCAAAGGTGTTAAACAATTCACTCAAAGTCACACCCAGGAGAGCTGGGATTCAATTCCAGATCTCTCTGGGGGCTCTGAGGGTCACCTCCAGCTCAGGCCACCAAACACCAGCTAAGCTGGAGTGCTGTGCTGTGCCCCAGGGTCACAGGCTCCACCACATGGGCACTCGAGGCTTCCTAGGTCTTAGATTAAAGCTTCAGATGATCTGAAAACTCAGCAGGCCCATCAGCAAGGCCAAAGGAAGGGCCAATCCAACCAGCATGTCCCCTCCGGCTCCAGGGCCCAACAGAGATCATCCTTAATCTGGAAGAGCAGGAAACATCAAAACCACCAGCGATATTTTCCCAAATAAAACTCTTTCCTCCACCAGTGGGGGGGATTTTGAGTCAATAGGCTTCATTATATGAGAAGCAGATAAAAGATCCCAAATTCCCCCAGATGGTACACAAAGCCATGAAAGTTCCTCCATCCTGCCACCCTGGGCCAAGGACTTCATTCTCTAGGATAGGCAGCCACTGCGTCTCGTAAATGTGACTGGGGGCGGGCCTGGCAAGCTTCCTTCAGGGGTCAGACAGACCATATTGGAGGCATACTTAGCGGGGAGAAAAAACATCCCAGCTCTGCTACGTGACCCTGGATGAATCAGTGGATCTCCTGGGGCACCCACTTCCTGTCTGCAGCGTGGGGAGGACGCTAGCACCTCTGCCGGGAGAATGGACGTGAAGTGCCGAGCCCACTAGCTCACGTGTTGGTCCCCATGCCCATTCCTCCACGGCTCCCCGCTCAGCCTCAACCGAGATGCTGAGCAAGCGCATTGTTTTGTTTGGGAGGAGGCTCCACCCGGGGGACAGACATCAGGGGAACCTGCCCTTCGGCTTAGGCCAGTGCACAGCTGCCCATTTTCATTTCACTCTGCATCTCGACTACCTTGGAACAACAGCATCCTTCGTAACCTCCCAGGAGTGAGTCCAGTGAGAGAGGCTGGGTACAACTGAGAGGTGAAATGATAAACTTGAGAAGGAAGACATCAAGTGGCTGACTTCCCTCAGAAAAGGTGTGTTCTCTTTTCAAAAAGAGATTAATCAAAGTTTCTTTCACTAGTAAGAGCACAAACTGCATGAATCATTAATTATGGGTAACACTGGGTAGTAGCAAATACTCAACCTCTAGGAGCCAGAATCCTCAGGTCTGTCATGTCCCCGATGGGAAACTCTCCAGTTTGTGGAAGAACACGAGGGTTGATCTGTGTAATTCCCTCTTCAGCCTCCTTTTCAAGTTTATTGGCCTCTGGAGGTCAAGACTGAGTTCAAGTTCTTCTTCCCTCTTATCCAGCGTTTCTTCATTAGCAGATCGGGTCTAAACCCAAGCTTCATTTCTGAGGCTCAATTGCCATTCTTGACTTGGAGGTCTACAACCACCTCAAATGCAGCATGCCTATTATGGGTTTACCTGGGTTCCCCCCACCCACCCAACCCCCCCTAAAAAGATATAACCCCTAGTACCTCCAAATGGGACCTGACTGCAGATGTCAGTGACTGAGGAGAGGTCACAGTGGAGTGTGGTGGGCTCTGAATCAACATAACTGGGGTCCCTGTGAGAAGACAGAGATGGAAAGGCACAGAGACTCAGGGAGACGTCCCAAAGACAGAGGCAGAGGGTGCAGCAATGCTCCACCAGCTACGGAACACCAGGGGCCACCAGGAGCTGGAAGGGGTGAGGAGGGGTCCTCCCCGAGGGACTTCAAAGACAGCACAGCCCAGAAGACACCCGGATGCCAGACTTCTCTGCTGGCATCAAATAAATGAATTGCTTTGCTTTAAGACACCCTGGAGCAGGACATGGCAACCCACTCCAGTATTCTTGCCTGGAGAATCCCATGGACGGAGAATCCCATGGACAGGGAAGCCTGCCAGGCTACAGTCTATGGGGTCGAAAGAGTAGGACATGACTGAGCGACTAAGCACACACACAAAAGACACCCAGTGTGTGGCACTTGGTTCCAGAAGGTCTAGGAAGCTTACACAATGCCTGGCCCAGGATTCCAGTGTCCCCTCAGTAAACAGGGCTTCCTGCATTTGGCTGTACCCACCAGGAGCAATATAGGAGACCTGGGTTCAGTCCCTGGGTTGGGAAGATACCCTGGAGAAGGGGAAGTCTACCTACTCCATTATTCTAGCCTGGAGAATTGCATGGACTGTACAGTCCACGAGGTCACAATGAGTCAGACGTGACTGAACGACTTTCATCTTCACCAGGAGCCTGGGCCACGTCCGGGCCTGGCCGCCTCCCTCACTGGCGCCCTGAGCATCCAGCCCAGCCCAGCTCTCTGCAATCTCCTTTTGCAGCCCCACCACCTCCACCTGGGGACACGCAGCGACTCCTAACTGCTTCCCACGTCTGCTCCGCCTGCTGTGGCCTCTCCTCCACGCAGCAGTCAGAGAGACCCTTCTAAACACGGGGCACCACCCTGCTTATGAGCCCTGGGTAGTTTCCATGGCAGGTCAGATGACATGGGCTGTGGAACCCTGGGTGACGTGGCTTTGCTGCCCTTTCCAGCTTATCGCCAGTCACCTTGATGGCTAACTGGATAACACTGGCCTTTAGGCCTTCCTTGGAGGGTGGGGGGGCCTCCCTGGATCACCTTCATTCACCACAGGTCTTGGGCCCAAGCTATTTCCTTACAGAGCCACTCCCCCTCTCAGCCCTCCTGTGAGAATCTCATCTCACCCTTCATTTTTCCCTCCTGCCATTTGTCACAGTTAGCCACACATTCATTCGCGTGGGGATTATTTGCTGTTGCTGTTGTGGTTTTTTTATGTCTTTCTCACCCTCACGGCAGGCCCCACGTGACCAGGGAGAAAGTCTACTTGGTGTTGGCGGAGTGAAGAACAACGCTGGCTCCTCAGAGGTGCTCTATAAATACTGAGGACTCGCCCGGCGTAAACACCTCTCTGCAGCGTGACGCGGGGCAGGGATGCGCTGACTCTCAGATCAACACGATCGACTGGGCACCAACACGAACTCACCGTGAGAACTCAGAGCTGCCGGGAGACCTGGCGTCACCGACTGCCACCTGTGGGGACACGGCTGGGTTTCCTGAGTTTCTACAGCTTAGAGCCTGCTCCAGGTCATGGATTCCTGGCTTGGGATACTGCCTGACTGGCTCTTGGCACTTGGCGAAGCTCTTCCTGAAGGGCTTCTGAGGTGATCTGAGGAGGCCGACAGCCACCCCCGACCCTGTGTGGGAGACCCTGGAAGTCTCATGTCAGGGGAGAACCAAGTTCCCACAACTGGCAGGGCTGGCACTGCCCTCCTCCCTGCTGGAGAGAGTCTCTGAGTCCAGCAGAAAGGAGCTGTCAGAGAATGCCTTCTGGATAAGCAGTGAAGACTTGAACCAGGCACTGGTCCTACCACACAGGGTGATCGCCAAGCGCTATGAGAATCTCTTCCGGGGTCACAGAGTGATTTCTGCCAGTGTCACCAGCCATCACAGGCAGGTGAGCATAACCCTCAGAACAAGAAGGGAAGCACGGCTGAATGTCTCCTGCCTGCCGGTCATCAGGGCAGTTTCAGCGATCCACTGAAAATTGGACAAAACACTGGATTCTGTTTTTTTTTCCTCCCCCACCAAATCTATAAGAAATTTTCATTCCTTCAATCTAGCAAATTCTAACGGAGCCAGGGTCTCCACCTCCAAACTGAAGCCACTGCTCTGGTATAGACAGTTCAACACTTGCTTGCCCTCTGCTCTTCCAGGCAGAAGATCTGAACAGACGAAGAAAAGCCGAAGTAAGAACGGGTTGATTTGCCAACTTATTTATCTGTGAAGCACTTGTAGTGATAAGAGCTGCACCTAAGAGCTACTCAGAAACTGGGATAGAGGCTGCCATGGTGACTGGCCTCAGCCTCGTGACAGGTTCATCACCACTGTTTGGAGACCAAAGGTGGTCACCCCACTGCACAGTGCTTTCCTGTGCTCAACGGGCTGCAGCGGCTCTGAGAAGTTTCTCCCTTTGAACAAAAAGCAGCTCTAGCAAGAGTCACCGGCTCCCTCCACACCTCTCAAGTCCAGCATCCCTGCCTCAGCCCCCATCACCATCTCCTGTGTCTGGGTCCCCAGCCTCCTCAACCCCCTCCAAGTCAGAAGGTCTTCCTAAATATAAACCTGACACCTGCAATTTCCAAGCCAAACTGCAGCTGAGGCACCTACTTCAACTCACACGGCTGCCACAGATGTTGAATTTTTAAGGGATACAGCAGAATTCAACAACTATCGTCACAGTGCAAACCATGAGTTCAGGCAGTTGTTTTCCTCGTGAGATCAGCCCACACTCCTTCCAAGGACAGCACATCTTTGTGAATCTGGGTACCCGGGCTGATGTGACAGAAGCGAGCATCTTGCTAAATACCCCAGAGACATGAAAGCGAGGACTCAGCAGATGCTTCTGCATCAGGGTTCACAGAAGCACTATTCACAATAGCCAACAGGGGGCGTTCACAGAAGCACTACTCACAACAGCCAACAGGGGGCAACAGCCCAAACAGAGGCACGTCCATCAACAGAGGAACAGCGGACAAAGCGCGGCGCACGCGTACAGAGGGATGGTGTTCAGCCCTAAAGAGGAACGCAGTGCTAGCACATGCCACAACACGGATGAACCTTGAAAGCATCACGCTAAGTAAGACAGCAAATACAAAAGGACAAACACTGTATGATTCCACTTTTCTGAGGCAGCTGTGTGTTAGTCGCTCAGTTATGTCTGACTCTTTGCGACCCAATGGACTGCAGCCTGCTAGGCTCCTCTGTCCTTGGCAAGAATACTGGAGTGGGTTGCTATTCCCTTCTCCGGGGTATCTTCCCAATCCAGGGATTGAACCTGGGTCTCCTGCATTGCAGGCAGATTCTTTTACCGTCTGAGCTGAAGTAGCTAGAGTAGCTAATTTCTTAGAGTCAGAAAGAATAATGACTGGTCCGGGTTAGTGGAAGGGAAGATTGGGGAGTTAGAGTTTAATGGGTTTGATGGTGGTGGTTGCACAACATTGTGAATGGGCTTAATGCCACTAAGTTTTACACTTTGAAACGGTTGCAATGGTACATTTTATGTTTTGTCTGCATATGCGCTGTCACTCAGACATGGTCAACACTTTGTGACCCCACGGACTGTAGCCCAGCCCTCCAGGCTCCTCTCTCCATGAGATTCTCCAGGCAAGAATCCTGGAGTGGGTCGCCATTTCCTTCTCCAGGGGATCTTCCTGACCCAGGGATCAAACCCACATCTCCTGCATTGGCAGGCAGATTCTTTACCACTAAGCCACCTGGGAAATCCTGTGTTTTGTCTATTTTACCACACAAAAAAGTAAAATCTTGCAAAAATAAATATGAAAGAGGAAATAAGGGTGGTGATGTCCAATAGGATTCCAAGGTGTGAGAAGCTTTTCCATGCTCAACTAGTAAGAAATTGTGCTTTAAAATGCAATGAAAATTTTTTTCATTCAATTTATGCATATTAATTTTCAAAAGGCCACTAAGTTGCTAGAGCATAAATATTTAGTAGGCTGTTTAAATATAACTACTCAATCAACTGAACTGTTAAATATTCTTTGGGCACCATGAAAAATTACTAAGATACTAGAAAGCCCTGAACCAACACAGATTCTATGAGGTCCACTCACTCACAGGACCAACCCTGAATTTTATCCACCCCCAATTTACAGGAATTAAAGAGAACAGAAGAACATGTTAAATGATACCACTGTGAGCAGTCAGTATATCTAAACTGTGGAGAACACTATAGAACCCAAAATAGCATTCTTCAACCAATATACTGCAGAGAAATACAAGAAGAAATAGAGAGAGAGATGAAAGGGGTACAGACTATAAAATACTTAAGAAATATCAACAATTGTAACATACAAACATTACTGGATCAAAAAAACTGTAAGAAACATTTTATACAATTTGCTCATTTATATATAAAATCAGTTTGTGTATATATGTATGTGTGTGTATATACATATAGAAATAAGGAGAAATTTAAGACTGGGTATTTAGTTATTTGGGGCTTCCCTGATGGCTCAGGCAGTAAAGTGTCTGCCCACAATGTGGGAGACCTGGGTTCGATCCCTGGGTTGGGAAAATCCCCTGGAGAAGGAAATAGCAACCCACTCCAGTACTCTTGGGGAACTTCCCTGGTGGCTCAGATGGTAAAATGTCTGCCTGCAGTGCAGGAGACCTGGGTTCAATCCCTGGGTCAGGAAGATCCCCTGGAGAAGGAAATGGCAACCCACTCCAGTACTCTTGCCTGGAATATCCCATGGATGGAAGAGCCTGGTGGGCTACAGTCCATGAGGTCACAAAGGATTGGACATGACTAAGCGACTTCACTCACTTACTTAGTTATTTAGTGTTATTTAGAACTGTTACATAATGATGCTGTTTAGTCAGCAAGTCGTGTCTGACTCTTTGTGACCCCACGTTCTGAAACGCGTCAAGCCTCCCTGTCCTTCACTATCTCCTGGAGTTTGCCCAGGTTCATGTCCACTGAGTCAGTGATGCTATTCAACCATCTCATCCTCTGCCACTTTCTTCTCCTTTTGCCTTCAATCTTTCCCAAGATGATACCATGGTTATTTTTTAAAGGAGTTCTTATCTTTCAGAGACACATATTAAAATGTTTACAGAAGAAATGACAAGATGCCAGGGACCTGCTTCAGAATAATCCAGGTAGGGGTAAAGGAGAGTGAGCAAGAGAAGAAAGAAAACCAAGTGAGCTGCGAATTGGCCACTATCAAATGTGGGTGATGGGGGACTTCCCTGGGGGTCCTGGGGCTAAGACTCTGTGCTCCCAATGCAGGGGGCCCAGGTTCAATCCCTGGTCAGGGAACTAGATCCCGCACAGTGCAATGAAGATGGAAGATCCCATGTGCCACAACTAAGACCAACTGGGTGTAGTCAAACAAATAAATGTTAAAAAAGAAAGAAAGTGGGCGATGGACACATGCAGGTTCAGTTCGTCATTCCCTGTGCTTCTGCACAGGCCTGCAGTGTCCCACTTCCCAAGCTACACGCATGTCTTCTGGCCAAACTCTTCTGGTGCTGCCCTCCGCTCTGCCTTCCAGGAAGACTCCCTGAGCCCTCGGGATGAGCTTCCAACGGGCAGGTGCGATGCCTGGTCTCTGCTCCCCCTCTGCCCACATTTCCCTCCAGCATAGCCAGACTTCTTCTCTTCTCCTGGCCCCCGCGCCTATGGTGGCACACACCTCCCTCCTCCCCACCTGCCAAACCCTCTGCCTTAGACAGCATCTTCCCCACCTCTCCTGGGCTGCTCTCACCATGCCCCCTCCCCAGCGCTGGATTAGGAGCTTGTCCTTGATGCCTCCAGAGAAACATGTTTTCCCCACCATAGAACCTTTTAAACAACAGTGCTGTTTAAGTCCCCTACATACGAACCTTCAAGTGGCAAACTTTCAAAGAGGCAAACGTGTTTCCACATCCATCGAGTAAGATCGAGTGAGTGAGTTCTCGTGTCTGGCATGCGTTGTCCCGTGCATGCATGTTCTACAGGGGGCTGTGCGTTCGTGTACTTTACGGTACAGTATTATATACAGCCGTGCATCATCAAGCACACAATGTCTGGAAGCAAGGGGGTTGAAGACTGATTTGAACCCAGCAAGGAACCAGAACGTGTGCCATCAGCGTCAGGTGTGACTGAAACTGCAGCTTGCCCTCCATCTCCTGTTGCTGACAATCCTTCAGCTCTACTATCTCCCACGTGAGTTGCTCTTCTTGCCTGTTCACTGACGCTGGCATCTGTATGCCAGCTATTGTACTGTACTTTTCAAGGTACTATCCTATAAAATTGAAAACATTTTTTGTGTTTTTATGTATTATTTGTATGAAAAGTATTATAAACCTATTACAGGACAGTATTATAAGCTGATCATGTTAGTTGGGTTCCCAGGCTAACTCTATTGGATTTATGAACAAATTGGACTTACAAACATGCTCTCAGAATGGAACTTATTTGTATATAGAGGATTTACTGTCCTTCACTTTCTCGTTATCTCATTGAACTGAGCGTCCAGTACACACTAGTTACCCAATAAGCATCTGGTGAATAAAGAAATGATTCAAAAGCAGAGACATTACTTTGCCGACTAAGGTCCGTCTAGTCATGGGGTCGCAAAGAGTCAGACACGACTGAGTGACTGAACTTAACTGAAACTGAAAAAATATCATTATCACTTATTGTTCTCTCTGGGGCAGTTTGCCAGCTACAGGGGCCCCATTATAAGGCTTTTTTGTTATAGGAAGCTTATTTTTTTGTTATAGGAAGAAATGGATCTCCCCTCCTACTTGAGATGGACTTGCATCAGCATCTGTAAGAATGAAAATGCGTGCCAAGTGTCAGGCCACCTCCATGTGTCAAAAGCTGGAGACATGAGAGATTGAGCCAACCTTGCAGTTTCAGGAAAGCAAGACCCTAATATTGTCACCCTGCTTATTTAACTTATATGCAGAGTACATCATGAGAAACGCTGATCTAGAAGAAGCACAAGCTGGAATCAAGATTGCCAGGAGAAATATCAATAACCTCAGATATGCAGATGACACCACCCTTATAGCAGAAAGTGAAGAGGAACTAAAGAGCCTCTTGATGAACGTGAAAGAGGACAGCGAAAAAGTTGGCTTAAAGCTCAACATTCAGAAAACGAAGATCATGGCATCTGGTCCCATCACTTCATGGGAAATAGATGGGGAAACAGTGGAAACAGTGTCAGACTTTATTATTTGGGGCTCCAAAATCACTGCAGATGGTGACTGCAGCCATGAAATTAAAAGACGCTTACTCCTTGGAAGAAAAGTTATGACCAACCTAAACAGCATATTCAAAAGCAGAGACATTACTTTGCCAACTAAAGTCCATCTAGTCAAGGCTATGGTTTTTCCTGTGGTCATGTATGGATGTGAGAGTTGGACTGTGAAGAAAGCTGAGCACCGAAGAACTGATGCTTTTGAACTGTGGTGTTGGAGAAGACTCCTTAGAGAGTCCCTTGGACTGCAAGGAGATCCAACCAGTCCATTCTGAAGGAGATGAGCCCTGGGATTTCTTTGGAAGGAATGATGCTGAAGCTGAAACTCCAATACTTTGGCCACCTCATGCAAAGAGTTGACTCATTGGAAAAGACTCTGATGCTGGGAGGGATTGGGGGCAGGAGGAGAAGGGGACGGCAGAGGATGAGATGGCTGGATGGCATCACTGACTCGACGGACGCAAGTCTGAGTGAACTCCGGGAGTTGGTGATGGACAGGGAGGCCTGGGGTGCTGCAATTCATGGGGTCGCAGAGTCGGACACGACTAAGCGACTGAACTGAACTGAATGAAGCAACAGGACCAGGACAGGCCCCTGTCTGGTTCTGGGAACCATGACTCCAGAGAAATCCCAACCCTCAGCCCCTAGACACTCACCCAGGTCTGCAAGTCATTCCTCCTGGGCCCCCAGTTCTCTCACTCGCCTCCTGAATGCTTCTTTTACGCCTCATGTCTTGAGATTCTACCCCAGTTTCTGGATCTTTCAGACATCGACAGTCCTTCAGTTGTTCATTTTGCAAGAACTTCTCATTGATCACTGAAGGTCTCCAAGCCCCAGACTATGTGTGGGCCAGGGAGACAAATCCCAGTGTGAACGTGGCTCTCAAGATCTCACAGAGGAAGATAAGAATGGGCACAGAAATAACGACATTGTCACACAGAACGCGATTAGTGACGAAGAGGGGATGAGGCAAGATGCATGGGAGGTTTTAACTGCACCAGAGTTCTTCCAGATGGGGCGCCTTAGGAGGAGAAGCAGGACTTGGGAGACAGCACTAAGGTGGGTGGGGTTTGGACCAGTGGAGTGTTGGTTAGGATGCTTCACCTGCAAGGGACAGCAGCTTCAGCTGGGTGCTAACCAGCCAGGGAGCTCGTTCTCTGGCTGAACCCAGAGACAGGTGTTCTCAACAGCTCAAGCCAATGGGTCCTCCCTTGCTGCTGTACCCAAGTGGGTTCGTCATAGAGCCCCTCTCCAGGAACAACAAAGTTTAGAGGCCCATTCCTGAGCCAATCCTGGGCCTGCCTGGTCACCAGGGTTGGAGGGCAGACATAGCTGCCATCTGGCCATTTCCACCTTCTGGACTAGTCAGGTGGACGTCTTTCCCATTCTCACCACCACTGAGGCAGGCTGTGGACCAAACAAATGGCCAGTCAGGTGGTTCCAAGCAGAGGTCTCAAGACAAGACAGACCTGAATTCAATTTCTACCACGCCTTTCCTCTACCCCAGTGGTGCTGAGTCCCGGCCACATGTTAGAATTACCTGGGCCTCACCCCAGAGCAATTAAATCTAAGTCTCCTGAGGTTGGGAGCCAGACACCTGTGGGTTTTGTTTTTTTTTTAAGTCTCCCAGCAGGTACGGATGCCTGGTGAGGGTGAGAAACGGGACTCTTGCTCAGGGGTTCTCCAATTTTAGCAGCAACAAAATCATCCGGCGGGCTCGTTAAAACAGAATGCCTCACCCCCTAACTGAGTTTTGCCAAGAATTTGTTTCTAACAAGCTCCCAGGCAATGCTGCTGCTGCTGTCTGAAACCACGCGGTCCCTGATCTTGATCAAGTCGTTATCTGTCTCAGAGCCACAGTCTCCGTTCTCATCTGTGAAACAGAGATAATAATATTAATAGCCACCTCACCGCTATTATTGAAGGGATTGGAGACAAAGTCCACCAGGACAGAGCACGGGGCTCACAGGGCTGCTTGCTGATGCTCACGAGACAGAAGACACCACCACGAGGGACACTGCTGTTGGCATGCCAGCCAGCGGCCTGGGTGTGACCCGGGGCTGAGGCAGCGCTCCCTCCCTCTAGTATTTGTTAGCACCAAAAAGAGGTGCATTCGCACACTGGTTCTAATTCTCCAGAGTTTTCTTACAGAATGATGCTTATCAGAGGAAAAACATCTGCTCCACTTTCTTTAATCTCTAATTTATCTAATCTCCCTTTGTAAAAAGGTATATTGCTAATGAGTGAATTTCTGCCAAGGGAAAAAAAATGTTTGTTTCAATTACTTAATTCTTCTCATTGACTTTACCCTCTGTGCTATAATATCACACAACATAAATATAATGAATAGGCCACTTTTTCCCAGCATGTCCATCACTGGCCACTGATAAAGGGACCTTCAGAAAAGACAGACGTCACTTTCCATGTTTCGGCTGGAAGCACCAAACACACACTGTTTGAGTACATCTCTTCCTCGGACAAGTGTCCCTACTCAGCCCAAGGCACCGACTGGGGAGAACCCTCCAGTGACAGCGACCATGGTGGAGAGCGGCCACCAGAGGGCACCCCAGAGCAGCGCAGCCTGCCCCCTCCAGGGCCGGGGACTCTGGCCACCTGGGCACCGGAGCACTCTGGGGTGTTTATTTCTTCCTTGGAAAGGTTGGCTTTTTTCCCCCAGAATCTGCAGACATCTGCATGTGTGTGTGTGTCACTTTTTAAAATTTTAGTAACCAAATAATATGATGTGCTCCTATGTGTTTATGAAAATAAATGATGAATAAAATAGAAGAATAGAATAGAATCAAAAGAAGGTAAATGAAATTTTAGAACTGTACTTCTGCAGGGTGGAATGGGGAGTTGAAGGGATGAACCCCTCATCTGATGGAGAGACACCTGAGGACCAGGGAGTTCACACCATCCTCACTAACAAACCGAGGCCAGACCGCTCCCAGACCACACCTGACTCTGAGCCTGTGTCCTCCTCGCCACAACCCCAGCCACAGCCAGAAGATGCAAAGGCCACCAGAGACACCGGTTAGCCCCAACCTCCTCTTATTCTGTCCACTGGTATCCCACTAAGCAAATCAAAAAGCTAACATTTCATATCATAACCTGAGTTTGTACCAGATCTTGCAATGTTAATGACGCTTGCATTCTTTTTTTCCCACAATTTTTTTTGTATTGTGATAATATAATATGTACCAATGTTAACCATTTTCAAGTATCCAGTTCAGCGGCATTAAGTAGATTCACAACGTTACACATCACCACCACCATCCATCTCCAGACTATGTCATCTTCCCAAACTGAAACTCTGTCCCCATTGAACACCAACTCTCCTTTTCCTCCTCCTCCAGTCCCTGGCAAACACCCTTCTAGTTTCTGTCTCTATGAACGTGCCTGTTCTAGGCACCACATGCAAGGAGGATGATAGAATATTTGTCCCTTTTGTGCCTGGCTTGTTTCATTGAACATGATGTCCTCAGTGTTCAGTCATGTCTCAGCGTGTACCTGGGTTCCCTTCCTTTACTTGGCTGAATAATACTCTAGCACTTTCATTCTTGTAGCTGACACCCAGAAGAATGGTGCCAGGAAAAAAATGGAAGGCAAGCCACACCCTCATGTTTCCGACAAGGAATCTGAGCTCCTGGCTAATTCGTTGCGCTCTCACGGTGCAGGTCTTAGATCCACACGAGGGCTTCTTGCTCACGTCCAGAGCTCTTGGCTCTCCTGGGGTGCAGGAGACAGGCTTTCCTGTCACTCCCCTGCACACTGATGTGGAGAGACACTTGTTTCTGGGACACAAATGTGACCCCCCCCCCCAGCAGGGAGAGATGAAAAGACCAACTAGGCAGAAACAACCCCTCACACTAACATTTGCAGGAACTGACCACAAAGCTCTTCTACAGACCTGGTTTCAAAGGTAAGGAAACTTGGGTGGGGAGAGAGGGTGGAATATTCCAGTTCATGCCAAGTGAATTGGACTCAACAAGCTGCCAACTGCACCAAATCCCTTTAGGCTTTGAAACCCCTCTCTGGCCAGAGGTCCGACTGAACAGGACTTGGGACAAAGCTTGCAGGGGGCACAGGTGCTGGACGCCCTTATTCTGGTGAAGTGCCCTGGGGCAACAATTCACACAAGAGAGTCCAGTTAATAGACAGCTGCATCCTGAGTTAGACAGGGCTCCAATTACAAGTGGATCTTGTAACCCACTCTGGGTGTGATGATGGCCCCATTATTGAGCTACTATTATAACTTGCCTCTGTGCTTTTTGCACCCTGCATCACTCAATTCCAATACACACTCCAAAGGAAACAAAAGCTTAAACCCCAAAACTTGCTCTTGCTTGGAATTCCATGGCTGGCAAACATAGCCAGGACTCCCAAGTGGGGTCTTCTGATTGGGGAACCCACACTGGCCCTTGCCGAGCTCACTTAGCTCCTGCAACTCATCTCGCCCAGCCAGCAGGGGTAGCCGTCCTTGGCAGGTGGGTACTCCCCCTGCAAACCAAAACTTAGGCATCCTAGGCAAGTCAGTGAACCCCAGTGGGGCATGTTCTCCAGGCTGGGCCCTGTAGCAGGTGCTCTGAGGCACCAGGGTGAGGCAGGCCTGGATCCTCTGGAGCTCACATCTCATAGACAGATACTTAGTGAGTCCTCTCTTTGACTTATCAGGCTTCAGTTTGGAGAAATATGGAACATCAAACGTGGTAATTCTCAGGTGTGTATTAAAAGAAATTGAGAAGTTTTACTTTACTGGATGGCAACTGATGAGAAAACAGAATGCCTTGATTTTTACTAAAACACTCTGTGCAAATCTTTCCGAACTTCACGTAAGATTGTGAAGACATCTGACATTCCACGACATTTGTCCTTTTGGTCCCCATAACTTCCAGTACTGAAGGGTATTACCAAAAGAAGAAGGGGTATTGTCTTGACTCTGGCCAAGATATGTTTTAAAAATCAAATGGTGAGTCTTCTCAGACCGTATTTACTCTAGAAACACTGGGAGAAACAAAAAAAGAAGGCTCTGATCCATCCTGTTTTATTTGATAAATACTGAATTTTCTTGAACTCCAAAAATTTACATAAGATGAAGCAACATTCAGAAAAGGCTGGCTGATCCTAAAAGGATTAAAATCTGTCTCAGTGGTCCAAGAGCCCTTTGTAATTTCAGCTGCTCATCGTCCTTGACGACATTTGCCAATTTTCTGATGTGAAAACAGCGGAGGTGTTCAGTGCCGCGCCTGGTTCGGGAGTCAGCAGACACGGTGGTGGAAAGAGATGCTGTCTGACTTTTACACATTGATTCCCCCGGCTCCCACCCCAACGCGTTACCAAGGAAAAGGAGGCGTGTTCTCTAGTTTGTGGAGAGGCAGGAACACTTGTATCAACCACCTGAGAAATACAAGCAAGGGGTGCTTTTCCTTCCACTGGAGAGCCTGAGACAAAAACAGGAAAAATTTATTACCCATGGACGTTTTAATATCTATGTACTCCATGGGTTAAAAAAGAAAAATGATGACATAAAGAAAGTTACTCTCAGGTTAACTTTTAGGTAATACCTTAAAAGAAATTGGGAAAAGAATTCTGTTACCAATGATATACTAATTGTCATACCAGCTGCCTACTTGGTAGAATGCAACCACATGGATGGTCCCATGGTATCTCAAACAGAACATACTCAAAACCAAACTCGTGATATTTTTTGGCCAAAATGGTGGTATCTTGCGTTCCATTCGTCAGTGATTCATATTCGTTCAGTAGCATCAGGCAGAATGGAGGGGTCATCCTTAAAACTCACTCTCCCTAGGGCCCCATGTCAATCACCAAGGTTACTCATTTTATCTTCAAAATATTCTCACACACACTTCTCCCCGCGTCCACTGCCCCCTCCCCAGTGCAGGCTCCTGTCATTGCTCACCTGGAGCATTCAGCGATGACAGGCTTGCATTGAGGAACCTCGGCATCTGCTTTAGTCCAGCCGCTGCACTTTCCAAAATAGTCTGATTATGTCCCCACCAGCCCCGTCCACACAGAAGACTCCTCCAGGGCCAAGCGAAAGGAGGCCTAGTCCGAGTTACTGCTGCCACTCTCAAATGTGCGACCAATAGACCGTGACCAGTGGCGGCGTGTGCCGTGGCTGAGGAAAAGTCCCAAAGGCATTTGGGGCTTTATTTCTGCTCTTTGCACTCTGCCTTGAGAGAGGCAGGACCCCCTATTTTGAGCTGCTTCTTCAACTTGAGTCCTGCAATGTAGTAAGGACGTTAAAGTGCCCCATAGAGCACAGCTGGCCCACAGTCAAGACATCACGCAAGCAAGAAACACACACTTGTTACCTGAAGCTATTGAGATATTAGGGTCTGTTTGTTACACAGCATTAGCAGGTGAATGCTAATACATGGGGCTTCTCATTACCTTTAGGTTAAAAGGCAAAACCCACAACTTGGCTTCAAATCCCTACTTTCATTTCCTTAGATTAGCTTTGCTTCCCTACACCAGGCCTGTGGTACCTGAGATTGCAGCTTAAAAGTCACTTCTTTAAGAAGATGTTAAAGAAGTGAAAGCCACTTTTTCCGGAAGATTTCAGACAAGTGACCTGATCCCTTAATCTACCACATACTTCTCCTTCATAGGTTGTATCAGATCTGTGGTCTTACATTTACTTGCTTAGTCATTTGCATGCCCTCTCTACTTCTCCTTAAAGCATTAATCACAACTGTAATTTCTCTGATTATTCATTTAATGCATAACTTTCCTCCAACCATCACACATTCCAATACACATTCTTGAAGTCGCCTAAGAATACTTTCTGGTTTTGCTAACCATGGAAATTAAGGACCAACAAATTGGCGGCAGGTAATAGATGTCCAGAAAATTTTTGTGGATGAACGAAATGACTCATAGGTGACCACGCACTGGTTAAAAGTATATTGTGAAAAGCAAATGTGATAGTTATTAAAAGCATTTGCCGAACAGAGTAAGATGATGACATGCTATTTCATCTACGAGCGGTAACCAGATTACTGTAGTTGAGATGCCTCTGTGCACACATATCAACTCCATCCCAGCCTGCGAAGAGCAGGTAGTAAGTAGTATCTCAGCCTTGTATCAGGTGGCCTTACAGACGTGGTTCCCAAACCCTTCCATGCATCTGAATCACCTGAAAGGCTCATTAAAAATACAGATTACTAGGTCCTACCCTACCTCCAAGAAATTCTGGCTTAAGAATATGTACCACTAACAAGTTCCAGGCAGTGCAATGTTGAGAGCCTGCACTGAGAAGTACTGCCCTGGAATTCACAAAGAATTTTCACTAGGGAGATGGGAAGAGAGGACAAGCAACTTCCGTGCCCCTGGGATGCTGTGCCAGTCATCTTGTGGCTCCTGAACCCGCCGTGGTGGATATCTCATCTGGGTCCACCTCCACTCCACAGCCCACCCACCAGCTGCTTCTACACCAGCAGCCAGAACCTGAGCTCAAAAATGTCCATTCTCAAACACCACGTCGTCACAAACAAGCCACAGGAACACCAGGAATCGCAGCCCAATGTCCCCGTTTCTTCTTTTATATTATACCAGTAATAGGTAAGTGTGCTCAGTGAAATTGGGAAAACACTTTTAATCAGTAAAAGTGATTTCACCTGTGCTTTAAGAGTGAGCTATGAGCATGAAAAGTGGCTATCCTCAAAGAGACCACAAATAACAAATGTAAGGATGCTGAGAAAAGGCAACCCTTGTACACTGTTGGTGCAGCCACTGTGGAAAACAGTATGGAGGTTTCTCAAAAAGCTAAACACAGAACCACCATAATGACCCAGGAATTCCACTCTTGGATCCATATCCCAGGAATATGAAAACAATACTTCAAAAAGATACATGCACTCCAGTGTTCATAGGAGCACTGTTTGCAACAGCAAAGACATGGAAGCCACCCAAGGGTCCATCAACAGACGAATGGATACAGGGTGGGGTCCCGGCTGAGGACAGGCTTGGAGGGCCTGGTGGGCCCCCACATCACCAAAGTTGTGCTACCTGCTGGTAACAGGAGCATCTCCTGTTTCCCCTTCCCTCTAGGGCTGTCTAAATGTCACGGTCACTGGCTGTTTGGTTACTTTTGTCCAGTCACTGTAATGGGCTTAGTTATGGCCCTCAAAATTCATACACTGAGGTCCTAACCCTTGGTGCCTGAGAATGCAACTGGATTTGGAGATGAGGTCTTTCAAGAAACATTAAGTTAAAATAAGGTCACATGGGTGGCTCCCAACCCAATATCGCTGGTGTCCTCATAAGAAGTGAAAGTCATTCAGTCATATCCGACTCTTTGTGACCCCATGGACTATACAGTCCATGGAATTCTCCAGGCCAGAATACTGGAGTGGGTCGCCTTCCCCTTCTCCAGAGGATCTTCCCAAACCAGGGATCAAACCCAGCTCTCCTACATTGCAGGCAGATTCTTTACCAGCTGAGACACCAGGGAAGCCCAAGAATACTGCAGTGGGTAGCCTATCCCCTCTCCAGGGGATCTTCCTGACCCAGGAATTGAACTGGGGTCTCCTGCACTGCAGGCAGATTCTTTACCAGCTGAGCTCTGAGGGAAGCCCGTCCTCATAAGAAGAGATGAGGACAGAGGCGCACAGAGGGAAGACCCTGAGAAGACGGCCGTCTGTGTGCCGAGGCGGGAGGCCTCTGGAGAAAACAACCCTCCCCGCCCACACCTGGACCTCACACTTCCAGGCCCGGAATGGTGGGGAAATTAACGTGTTGCTGAAGCTCCCCCCACACCCTCAGCATGCGATACGTGTTTACAGCCGTCCTGGCCTCCATGTAAAGTGGAGTCATAAGACGGGGCGGCGGTCACTGGGCGGCAGTGGGGGAAGACGCAGCAGAGAGGCAGCCCTGCCCGCCCTCGCAGGCTGAAGGGCGCGGCCTTCAGCATAAACATGAGAGGGGGGTCTCTGCACATTGCGAACCCGAGGTAGGCAAGGGCCACGCTTTCTGCAAAACGGACTGAGGCAGGGTGACAATGCTGGCACCCAGGTTCCGGCGAGCCTCTCTCCCCCGGGAGGTGCCCACTCGCCACTGAAGATGATGACTGGTGACGAGGCGGGTGACGCTATCAGGGCCATCAATAACATGTCAAGCACTGACCAGGATCCACACAGTCATCCGAAAGACGTGTCAGGCAGATCCGTAACACATCAAGGAGACTACCCTCACAGAAACCCTGACGGGAAAAAAAATGATTTTCTCAGGAAGTTATCTACCAGTTATTTGTCATAGAATTACAACATCAAAGGCAAAAACAAAATCTCAATAACGCCTTAATTAAATAAGCAAACACTTCAGCAAAGTAAGAAGGGAAGAAGTAAAAATTAGCTGCCCTCTCAGTCAGGACGGAGGCCCGAGGCTCCTCTGGAGGGTCAGCCTCACCTCCACCAGGCGCTCGGCTGGTCCTCTGCTTCCCAGCATGGAGCCCCTCCCTGCTCTCCTAAGCACCCAGAGCCCTGCCTTTCTCTGAAACCACCATGGCCCCCGTTCACGGCCAGGAGATGCGAGGCCCTCCACGGTGGGGGAGCTCCTCCTGGACCTGCCAGGATTCGGCTTCACACAGGACCGCCCCCAGCAGTGGACACACCCAGGACACCCGTCAGCCACAGAGAAGCCAAACAGCCAACCCTGCATAACAGAACCACGGAGCCCTGCAAGCCACTGCGTGCAAAGACCGGGTAAAGCAAGGGCAGGGGCAGCATTTAAGGACAGCCTCTGGGGCCTGGAATCCTTAGTCACTTGTGAAAACATGCTGAACTAATCTCATAGATGCCATTCCCTTCTCCAGGGGATCTTCCCAACCCAGGGACTGAACCTCGGTCTCCTGCACTAGAGGCAGATTCTTTACCATCTGAGCCACCAGGGAAGCCCCCTCATAGATGCTACAGGTATGTATCTGTGGCTATTCCTGGCCCCAGGGTCCTCTCTCTGTTAACATTTGAGGCATAATCAGAAAGATGCCTCTTCCTGAGCCCCAAGGACCACATTGTTTCCCACATGTGCTGGGTGGCTAGGGGCACTCCATCCACCCCACCCACTATGCCTGCCTCGCCACCTTCCACTGGTGGTGACAGAATGGCCAGACCCCCCAAGAGAAGGTGGCGACAGGGAAGGGCATTGCTAGGATTGCGCTCTGATCAAAACCCATTTCGATCCCTGAAATGTGCGTTTGTCACTGAATCCCAATGATTCACACTTGTCTTAGGATATGATTTAACATGAAACGTGCAACATTTACTTTGTGACACTCGGGTTCGGTCTGTACACTGATTCCATGGTGCGAATCCCCACGGCGGGCAGTGGTGGAAGACTGGGGCTGGCAAGAAGCACGTTCCTCCCTGGAGAGCAGCAGTCCCTCCCAGAGAAACCTCCTCAGGGGAGAGGAAGCTGGGGCACAGCGCAGGAAAGTGGCCGGACCCAAACTGGGGCCCCCAGGAGGCCTGTCCTGGGGGCGCAGCCCCACACCACAGCGCAGTAAGCCCCAAGTCGCCTCCCTCCTCTCTGACAGGCAAGAAGACAGCCCCCTGCTCTTGTTTCATCCTAGGGTAACAGTGGCTGAGAACACAGATGTCAGAGTCCTGTATTAATTAGCTCAAACCCTGAATCTGCCATTTCCTATGATACTCTGGACCAATCCTCTTCAACTTTTAGTAGACTTAGTTTCCTCCTCTGAATATTAGGATGGCAGCACTTAACCCCTAAAGTGAAAGTGTTAGTTGCTCAATCATGTCCAACACTTTGCAACCCCATGGACGGTAGCCCACCAGGCTCCTCTGTCCATGGGATTCTCCAGGCAAGAATACTGGAGTGGGCTCCCATGCCCTCCTCCAGGGGATCTTCTCGACCCAGAAATTGAACTCTGGTCTCCTGCATTGCAGGCAGATTCTTTACTGTCTGAGGCACCAGGGAAGCCCTTAACCCCTAAGAGTTTGTGAAAATTAAACAAGGTAACTTGTGTGAAGTACCCAAGATGACGATGGCTGATAAGTGACCGATCAACAGTAGCTGCTGGAAGCATCTTATGGTTATTACCATATAGGATTCTTACACAGATTAAATAAGGTGATGAGCCCTGTTGTGGTCGTTATGAAAGACAGAAAAGTCGACTAACACTGCACTCATTTCACAGGTGAAGAAACAGAACAGCCAAGGGAAGGGCACAGGCACGTGGCACATCAACACGGAAGGTCAGACCCCGGCTTCCTAATCCGCACGCGCTGTCCCCACTGCGAGCCTGTGCTGACGCTCTGGGGGAGCCCCAGGGAGAAACCCCACAGCCACTGCAGCAGGCACAGCAGCGGCCCTTCTCATCAGCTCTGCTGACGGTGCCCCGGGGAACGCTGAGGCTGACACGTGCCTCTCTGCTGAAGTTTCTACCTCGTGACTGCCGGCTTGGTCTGTACCCCGACCCCACAGTGCAGTTAAACCAAGGCAGACCAGGACAACACGTCACAGCTGGGACTAGGAATTCACACCTGATGCCACTGCCTCGCACTGTGCGGGGACCCCACCCAAACGCGATCACATACGATCCTGGGAGGGATGCTCCCTGGAGTTGTGCAAACTGTGGCTTGAAGGGGTTAAAAAAAAGAGAGAAATTACTTCTTTCCTCCTGAAAGAAGATGGAGACTGAACAGAAGAGGGACAAATGAATGGCCCATGGAAGCAGGGATAATCAAGGGGTCTTATGAACGAGAAGCGCTAACACTCCATTCCTAGTTTGTCCATGAGACTCAGTGGTGGTGCAGTTCCGCACTGGTACCACACCTACACCCATCTTTGGGTTGATGGCACTTTGCTGCATGGAGGGATTAGGGCACAGGTGAGCTGGTAAATGCTTAACAACTTGCTCTCAGGAAAATGAAAGCCTTGGTAGGCATTATTTCCAATTCCCGTGCTGTAAATATTTCCATTATGGTCATTTCTAAGCTACCAATATGACCTACTGAAGCAGAGCTGGGAAGGAATGCACATAATTGGGAGCCAGGACTGCAAGAACGCAGAGACAAAAGGGGGAAAACAACAAATACAAGAGCTAAAAAGACAGGAATTCAACAAGATTAAAATCCAAAGACAGGATGACTACAAAAAATGAAAGCAACTCTCAAGAATCTGTACATATAATTGAAAAGATGTTGTTTCCTGCTGTGTGTGTAAGTGAGCTAAAAGAGGTGGAGATATCCAAGAGTCACCCAAACAATGCGAAGAGATGGAACCTAGAAGCCAAAACGGCAGCAAAATCTCAGCCAAAAGCATTCATGAGTGGCTGAAGAGAAGCGGTCTAAAACATGTTTCTGGTTTATGAATGTAAGGAAAACTGAGCTTCCCCGGTGACTCGGCGAAAAAGAATCCACCTGCAATAGAGGATATGTGACAGGAGCTATGGGTCCCATCCCTGGGTCAGGAAGATCCCCTGGAGGAGGAAATGACAACCCACTCCAGTATTCTTGTCTGGGAAATCCCATGGACAGAGGAACCTGGCAACCTATAGAACACTGGGTCACAAAGAGTCAGACACAGCTGAGTGAGTAAGCATGCACACAAGCAAAAGTACTGTAAGAAAAATCAAAGGGTGTAAGACTTTCTGAGCTTAAGAATGGAGCATACAAACCCAAACCCTAAGATACCTTCAGTTGTCTCTTGTAAACCCAGATGGTTTGATCCTCCTGCCTGTTTCTTCCTCCTTGAGATGAGTGTGTTAATGGTGAATTTCCCAGGCCATAGCAGTGTACATCTACTTGTTAAACAAGCAGACGATAGAAACTTCACTGAGGGCATTCTTCCACCTAATATTGTTAAAGCTCAAGGTTCAAAAATTGCTTTTCTTTCAGAAAGATCAATTCTCAAATCCCTAAAATATTGACCCCAAAAAAACCCCTGAAAAAACAATTTCAAAGAGTGCCATTTGAAGGTATTCCTACAATGAATAAATAGTTTTTCAGACTACATCTCCCATCAACAGCTAGAAAATGTGGGAAAATACGAGAAATATCTGTTCAAAGGTACTAAGAGGACCACCAAGGAAGCAAAGACTTAAAAGACCAAAATCATTCAGGAGAAAGCTAGCCACTTTTTCCCCGCAGATACTTTTATTCAAATGTAACAGCTGAGAAGCTGAGCAAAGATTTCAAGGGTCAAACAGAGCTGGAGAGACAAAGATTAAAATATAGGACTCATGAAGACAGAGTGTCCTTTCCAACTGAATGAGG
Source organism: Capricornis sumatraensis (assembly GCF_032405125.1). Taxonomy (NCBI): domain Eukaryota; kingdom Metazoa; phylum Chordata; class Mammalia; order Artiodactyla; family Bovidae; genus Capricornis; species Capricornis sumatraensis. Next base: position 80,313,143 of record NC_091081.1, read on the forward strand.
CTTTCAGTTGGGACCCTTAAAGTATTATTCTTTGAAAAATACATGCTTTTCCATGTAGAAGTACATGTAAATATATTGTCGTTGTTGTTGCTGTTCAGTTGCTAAGTTATGTCTGACTCTGAGATCCCATGGACTGCAGAATGCCAGGCTTCCTTGCCAGTCAATATCTCCTGGATTTTGCTCAAACTCATGTCCATTGAGTCAGTGATGCTATCTAACCTGCTATCTAAGCATCTCATCCTCTGCTGCCCCCTTCTCCTTTTGCTTTCAGTCTTTTCCAGCATCAGGGTCTTTTCCAATGAACTGGCTCTTCACATCAGGTGGCCAAAGTATTGGAGCTTCAACTTCAACATCAGTCCTTCCAATGTATATTCAGGATTGATTTCCTTTAGGACTGAATGGTTGGATCTCCTTGCTGTCTAACAGACTCTCAAGAGTTTTCTCCAGCTCCACAGTTCAGAAGCATCAGTTCTTCAACATTTAGCCTTCTTTATGGTCCAACTATTACATCCATACATGACTACTGGAAAACCCATACTTTTGACTGTAGGAACCTTTGTCGGTAAAGTGATATCTCTACCTTTAAGATGCTGTTGAGGTTTGTCATAGCTTTTCTTCCAAGCAGCAAGTGTCTTTTAATTTCATGGCTGTAGTCACCATCCACAGTGATTCTGGACCCCAAGAAAATAAAGTCTGTCACTGCTTCCATTTTTCCCCCTTCTATTTGCCATAAAGTGATGGGACCAGATGCCATGATCTTAGTTTTTTGAATGTTGAGCTTTAAATCAGCTTTTTCACTCTCCTCTTCACCCTCATCAGGAGGCTCTTTAGTTCCTAATATATAGGCCCTTATAAAGACAAAGCTGAGCTTGAATAAGCTCAGTCCCTACACTTATTGCTGTAAGAAGCAAGAGTAAATTCTCTTGGAAGGAAAATAAAAGCATTGAAGTCTCAAGTAATCTCCAAGATTTTATGTATAATGTTTATAATTTAATCAAAAGTAACTAGGAAGATTCAATCAATAAAAAGACAAGGATGGACAAAAACCAGAAGAAACGAAAATAGAAAAAAACCCACAAGAGACTGATATTCGAATTATATGATATAAACATGAAAATAACTATGATTAACATGTTCAAGAAAGTAAATGAGAATATAGACAACACCAGCTAAGAACCAGAAATTATTTTCTTAAGGAACAAAGATAAATCTTGAACAGGAAAATCAAAATTAAGAATCCAGTGGATGGATTTACCAGCAAATGCAAAACGGTAGAACAGACATTTAGTCAAGCAAGATAGTTAATAAGAAAATATCCAGACTGAAGGACAGAGATTCAAAAGAAAGGAAAGTACAAAATATAATCCATGGAAGAGATATGAGACAACAAGAAAATGTCTAGAACTGGAGCTCAGAAAGAGAAGAGTGAGAGAATCATGCATGAGATGAGATGAATTTATATCATGCCAACTTAGTACTCTTGCCTGGAGAATTCCATGGACAGAGGAGCCTGGTGGGCTGCTGTCCATGGGGTCACACAGTCGGACACGACTGAAGCAACTTAGCATGCATGCGTGCATTGGAGAAGGAAATGGCAACACACTCCAGCGTTGTTCTTGCCTGGAGAATTCCATGGACAGGGGAGCCTGGTGGGCTACAGTCCATGGGATCGTGCAGTCGGACACGACTGAAGCGACTTAGCATGCATGTGTGCATTGGAGCAGGAAATGGCACCCCACTCCAGTGTTCCTGCCTGGAGAATCCCAGGGGCGGGGGAGCCTGGTGGGCTGCTGTCTATGGGGTCACACAGAGTCAGACACGACTGAAGTGACAGCAGCGGCAGCAACTTAGCCAAGTTGGAACTAATTTTGCTAGAACATTCCTCCCTGCATAGCATGGATTAATAAAGGTTATAAGAGACGCTGTGTGCAAGATTCAAAAGACAGAAGCAAGTTAGCCACCCTATTCCTCTCACAGCCAGAAGGCCACAGCAGGGCGCAGAGCACCAGTGCAGCTCACACACCTTGCCATTGCCAGCCGACTCACTGCAGGCGGAGGTGCCAGCCAGCTCCTCTGAGAGCTCCTTCTGCAGTCTCTGTAACTCCTGGGGTGGGCACATTCTAGCTCTATGTCAAAGGATGCCAGCTTCTTCTGCAGGGCACTTCAGCATTGAAGTTGGGGTCTTGGAGGTAGTATGAGACTGATACGGGTTCCAGTTCTTTCTTGTGGATTCCCAGTTCTTCTCTTCCTCTCTATCTATCCTATTGACTTCAAGCTACAGTGCCAGGAACAGAAGCAACAACTTCCTCTATTGAACTGGTTCAGGCAATTTCATAAGGCAATTTCAAACCCCAATACTAAATCTGTTTGTGTGTGTGTGTGTGTGTGTGTGTGTGTGTGTGTGTACATGTATCTCCTAGTGGTCCTGCCTCTTTGATTGAAACTTAATGCAGGATAGAAACAATATTTGAAAAGATAATGGCTGATACTTTCCCAAAACTGATGAAAGACACCAAAACACAGATTCAAGAAGCCTGACAGATTTGTTCCCCAGCCTGACAATTCTAAAGATGCACACATCATGGAAAATATTTCCAGAAACAAAAAACAAATAGCATATCTTAAAAAGCAGCAAAAGAACAGCAAATTCTGGCAATGATGTGTAGCTACTGCTGGTGAGAATACAAAATAGTATGGTCAATTTGGGAGAAATTTTGGCAGGTTTTTACAAAACTAAATATACTCTTACCATACAATCCAGCAATCATGCTCTTTGATACTTATCTGAATGAACTGAAACTTATATCCACACAAAAACATACACATAGATGTTTATAGAAGCTTTATTTATAACAGCCAAAACTTAGCCACAGCCAAGACAGTCTTCAGTAGGTGAATGGATAAACTATGATAAAACCAGAAAATGGAATATCATTCACTGCTAAAAAGAAATAAGCTATCAAACCATGAAAAGACATGGAAGAAATTTTAAAGAATAATACTAAGTGAAAGTCAGTGTGAGAAGACTGTATACTATATGACATTACATGTTACATGGCATTTTGGAAAAGACCAATCTATAGAGACAGTAGTGGATTGACTAGTCCTTAAATCTATATGTAACATACTTTTTAGTCCTCATTTCTTCCTAATCTGATGATCTGGATTCTTTTTGATTAACATGTGAAAAATCCTGTTTGCTTGTTTGGAAAAAAGAAAAAAAAAAAAAGATCAATGGTTGCCAAAAGACAGAACGGAGGGAGGGGTGAAAAGGCAAAGTACAGAGGGTTTTTAGGGCAGTAAAGGTTATTCTGTATCATACAATAACACTGGATGCAGGTCATTATGCATTTTTCCAAAACCACAGAATGTACAACACCAAGGATGAATCCTAAAGTAAGCTATGGATTTGGGTGATAATGATGTACCAGTGTAGGTTTGTCAATTGTAACAGATGTACTACTCAGATGCAGAATGCTGATAGTATGAGAGAGGGAGATGAGAGGTATATGGGTACTCTGCACATACTCAATTTTGCTGTGAAGATAAAAAATAAAATCTACTACCAAAAAAAGAAAAGGCATGTTACCATCAAAGGAGCAACAGTAAGATTGACCACAGACTTTTCAATGGAAACAATGCAACTCAACAGACAATAAAATAATGTTTCAAAAAGCTGAAAGAATACAACTGTCAGCTTCTAGAATTAGAGGTTGTTATACCCAGGAAAAAAAAAATTTTTTAAAAAGCAAGATGCTTGGGGATGTATTAATAGAAAGTTACAAAGAGCATCACTTCCTCACCAAAACAAGGAAAACCTGGACAATGTGAAAGCTCATTACATTCATCAGAGAACTCAGGCTGCAAGGCAACGAAATGACTCAAATTTTAAGGAGATATATATATATATAATATATACACCTTCAGTAAAAGAGTTCTTGTTTGCCTGGGTAGATGCAAGTGGAAACTAGTGAGCAGAGTTCAGCTACAGAAGCTGATGACCTGCTGAAAACCAAGGTGTGTATACCAGCAAGGGCACAAGGCCCCAGGGAGTCCAAGAAATTGGAGGAATCAACACCCTATTCAGGGGTTTTGTCCATGGACCCTACCAGGAGTTCACAGAACTTGCCAAGAGTCCCACAAAAGTGCAGACCTGGAGGAGAGGTACAAACCCCCCACACTCTTCTGTTCTATCTCCTCTAGGAAACAAAAGCCTTCATCTACGGAGGCAAGGGCAAACCAGTGCACTAGTGAAAACACACCGCAGCTCAAGGAAGGGAGCTAGGCAAACAGTGCCCCATCGCAGTGGGGAGAGTTGGGGGCAAGAATATGTGCTGGGCCCAGAACTGTAGTTAGAGGATGATACAGGTGTAGCTCTCTCACTGTCTCTCCCTCTTACTCCACACATTAAACACTTAATGTTTGTTTGATTAACACAATCCAATTATCTTCCAGCTTTATTGAGGCAGATTGAGGGCAAGAGGAGAAGGGGGTAGCAGAGGTTGAGATGGTTAGATAGCATCACTGACTCAAAGGACGTGAGTTTGAGCAAACTCCAGCAGGTGGTGAAGGACAGGGAAGCCTGGTGTGCTGCAGTCCATGGGGTTGCAAAGAGCTGGACACAGCTTAGCGACCAAACAACAAAGGTGTCCAGTGTGATGATTTTCTATACCTATATATTATGAAATAGGGTGCTCCCTTCTGCACTCAAGCTGGGCCCTGCCTGAATTTGATGGAACACCCCCCCCCCCACCCTTACCTCTGAGGCAGCCCACGTGTTTCTAGGATTGCTTCAGCTCGCTGGAAAGTTCTTTGTTTCTGTAATTGCAGGTCATGGTCATATATAGCAATGTCAAATAAGATTTACTCACATTTTAAATGGCCATAAGCAAATGTGTGTACCCAAGTCCTATCTTAGTGGCCGCTGAGCGTGGCCGCTCCTGGAACAACAGGAGCACACAGGAAATGCATTTCACAGCACAATGAATTACACACTTAAGGGGAAGCAACTGTTCCTAAGCACTGAAAGGATGCATGTCACACTAAGAAACATCCCACGCACAGCCATGAACACTTGCATTACGGCCAATTAATCACAGGCGATAGAAACTCAGAGTGGCCCTGAATTTGCTCTCAGGGATAAAAGTGGAGGTGGGGGAAGTGAGGAAGGAGAAAGGAAAAAACATGGCTTTGTCTGCTAAATGGAAATATCTTATAGGAGACTCCAATGGCTGACTGACTTTGTTAAGAATGAGTGACCCCACACACACTTTATTCAACTGAATATCTTTCACCGTCTAAAGCACAAGAAACAGAAAAGAGAATGGACAGGGGATGGTTTAAAGATAAGGTCATTGACACTGCAGAACAGAGCACCATGAACAGGACTTACCAACGTGCAGGCATCAGTGGGGCTTACTTGATTTCAGCCAAAGTAAAATTCAGGCAGCATCCTAACATCCCAGCACTCTCCACTCCCCTCCAAACAAATCCAGGGAGGGGAATGTACAGGGGGCAGGGCACATGGGGGAGAAGGCAATTGAGGTGTGCTATGAAAAAGGGCGCTGGTGCCTCCGGATGTTTTTGATCACAATATGCTTGACTTTTATGGGTTTCATACTCTCCTTTGATAAACGCTTTGTGGCCATTATAACCCTCTCTTCTTCATTCATTCCACATCCACCGTGTGATTACATGAAATCTCTGATCACGGGTACTTCTCCATCACAGAGGATAAGAAGTCCAGGGTAAGAGAGGAGGCACCCCACCTGAGCTCTCCCTTCCTAACACCCTCCTGGCTACAAGACACATTTGCTGTTCAACCCAACCAGCATATCTTAAGGCCTACTGTGGCCAGACATGCTGGGATCTGAGACTACAGGGAGCAATAAGGTCTGACCCTCATCCTCAGGCAGCTCTTGGTCCGAGAGGAGCAACAGACACACCAGCTGACTTCGTGGTGGCCGTGAAAGGGTGACTAGTGTGGAGTCACTTTGTTCAGTGACTGAGAAGACACTGAGCACCAACCGTGACCGCCTCTAATGGCTCCAACAGCAGCTCACGTTTTCCCTGCGGAAACCAACTCGTCCATCCTTCCTACGCTTCCATCAGCTGCTGCTGCTGCTGCTGCTGCTGCTAAGTTGCTTCAGTTGTGTCCGGCTGTGTGTGAAATTCTCACACTACTGGCAGGAACACAAAATAGTATGGCCTTTGGAAACTGTTTTGCAACGTCTTTAAATATATACTTACCATATGACCCAGCAATACTAATCCTAGATTGGTACCCAATGGAAATGAAAACTTAGGACCACAAAAACACTTGTACTTAAACGTTCATAGCAGCTGTACTCAAAGTAACAAAAATTAGAAACAAACATCCATCAACTATTGATAAACATTTACAGAATACTAACCAGGAAAAAAAAATAACAAACTACTGATACACACAACACAGATGAACGAAGACATACACAGTTTCAAGAAAAAAAGTATTAAAGTATATAAATGATTTTAGGTTTGAAATCGTTGAGGATACAAAAACTACATGAATAATTCAGAGCTTGTTCCTAAATGATGAAACCAAGAACTTTCCCATTTTAGAACCAGAATAGCATCAGAATAAAGACCATAATACAGGTAAACTCAACTGGACCCACAGGTCAGCCCAGGTTTACTTTATGATTGATGTTGATGGTGTTTTCCTAAAATTGATGATAAGCCCATATTTGTTGTTGTTCAGTCACTAAGTCATGTCCAACTCTGCAGCCCCATGAACTGCAGCACACCAGGCTTTCCTGTCCATCACCAATTCCTGGAGCTCGCCCAAACTCATGTCTATCAAGTTGGTGATGCCATCAAATCATCTCAACCTCTGTCATCCCCTTCTCCTCCTGCCTTCAATCTTTCCCAGCATCAGGGTCTTTTCAAATGAGTCAGCTCTTTGCATCAGGTGGCCAAAGTACTGGAGCTTCAACTTCAGCATCTGTCCTTCCAATGACTATTCAAGGTTGATTGCCTTTAGGATTGACTGGTTTGATCTCCTTGTAGTTCAAGGGACTCTCAAGAGTCTTCTCCAGGACCACAGTTCGAAAGCATGAGTTCTTCAGTGCTCAGCCTTCTTTATGGTCCACCATATAAAACTGATGACAGGCCCACACTCAGGCTATTTTAAGGAGACCAGACCAGTGCCCACCAAATTATGAAATTAATTCATGCGACAGTGTTAATGTGATACTGATCCTGGGTGTTTTTAGAAACAACCCAAGTTAGGGCTGACACCCAGTCCTTTGCCTCTATAAATAACATCAACGACAGCAAAGAATCAAGGCATTAGAAGACCTGGACTAAAGATTTTCACTTCGCTTTTTCTCTGATCATTATAGTTTCAAACAAAAGTCAACCCACACTGCTGAAAGATAGAGTTTTGTTTAGTTTTTTTTCAAATGTCTAAATTGTCCTGGCCACTTCAACTGGTGCAGCTTAACTTAGTCTTAGGAGGAAGACACAGAGGAGCTTTCCATGGACTTGGCCTGGCAAGGTTCCAGGTGGGGTGGAGTAGAAGGTTCTAGTTCCTTTTGTACTTCTCTGAGGGAAGAGATAGGAGTTAAGAGGAAATTAATCCCTGTTCTTCAACTGAATCATATAACATTTTCTGTTAATAAACAAAGAAGAACTTTTAAGAAGGAAGTTTGCAGACATCACTGTTCTCTCATGGCGCAAGCACAAGTATCTTTGGAAAACAGATCCAGAGATCTTGTAAGAATGGTGACTATTTTCTTTGTTCCCAAAAGAATCCCACCCCTCAAATAATTACACAGTCATTAAAGAGGATCTCAGGATTTTTTCATGGATTTCCAATAACATCGAATATCTGCCTATTTTAGAATACTCAGGGTAATAAGAAACTATTAACCTAACAACAGGCATTTGGGGCATATTTGCAGCCTATGGGGCTTGGAGGTTATTTAAGAATAAGCCATTTTAAATCCCACCTATAAACTGAAAAATAAATATATTAATTCTTCTGCCATAACCTCACCTCAAGTGACTACCCAGCTCTGAACCAGTTAGTTCTCAACCCTAGAAAAGTCACTAACCTCTTGGGTTACAGTTATCTTCACTATACAGTGAAATTTAGACTGGATTAACATTTCTCAAATGTTCACATGGATCAGAATCACCTGGGAGATTTATAAAATGAAGATTCCTGGGCTTCTACCCCAATAACTTGATTTATCTGACCAGGAATGGAGCCCAGGAATCTATATTTTATGCAGTTTTCTTAGGTGATTCTATGCAGGTGGGCCATGGATCTGAAACACTCAGTTAAGATATCTGATGTTTCTTTCCAGCTCTATTATCTTATGATAATGCCATTTACAAGCAAAGCTACAGATGGAATTGGTATCAGTAAAGCCAATATTGCTATCAAAACCTGAGCCAGAACAAAACATCTATAAAAAAATAAAAATTTTAGAGAAAGGACATTGAGTCCATAGCCGAAAACAGATTAATTTTTCAGCACTTTACATTTAAACAACTAGACAATTTAAAAACACATTATTTGAAGTGTCATCATATTCAATCTTTATAAGTGAAAGATTTAAGCAGAAAATATGCATTTCACCATAAGGATGAAAAATGACATCCTTTGCACAGTTTTCCTCAGAAACATGCACATTTGTATATTAGATATTTAACAGAGAATAAAAATCAGAATCAACCTTTATGAGATGGGGTAGGAGGTGGGAGGGAGGTTCAAAGGGAGGGGCATAGGTATACCTATGACTGATTCATGTTGATGTATGGCAGAAACCAACAACATTGTAAAGCAATTATCCTCCAGTTAAAAATTTTATAAAAAGAAAAATCAACCTTAATGGACATGGAAAGACAATGTGGTTTAAGACCACCTCCATGCCCAACTGCTCCAACTCCAATGGCCAACCACACCATCTCCGAAGCCCAACTACTTACCCTTGCCCCCTCGTAAAAATGACCTTCCTAGCTGGAACCTGATATTCTACAATGGAAGTGTTATTCTTTCGCTTTTAACCCATGCCCATGATTCCAAGCTGGCTGTAAATATCCATGAGGGACTGAATCTGGGGTGGCAAGAAGGGGCTCCCAAACTACCACGCCCCAGCCCCCCTCCATACAGATGCTGGTCACTGACCCTGGCCGTCTTCCCTCTGAGCTGAGAAGAGGCTGCAGAAGCTTCTTCAGCGCAGTGCTCGGGGCAGTTGCATCCATTTGACTAGAGTTGCCCTCAATCTTCTCTGTCACTTAAAATCTTCATTCAAAAAACATTTATTACACAACACTAGGTGACAGGCAGGAGGCCTAGACGATCTTCTGAGAAGAGGATAAAGAAAGGTAGAAAAAATATACTAAAGTCATCAAAAACAAACTCCATCCTACTTCACAATTTTGCCAAGACTTGGGCATGGTAAAGTTATAGATTGTGCCCACTGATGGGGAAACAGATACATAAACTGTACTATATCTAGAGTAGAACAATACCCAGCAGTGAAAATTTAATAATAGCTACAAGCTACAACAAAGATGAACCTTGGAACATGAGTGATTTAAAAAGGAGGACGAGGAGGAGAAGAAAAAAGGCTATTCCCTTTTTTTGAGAACTGTGGAATGTAGGGGAAAGGATGGGAAGAAAGCACCTAAGGAGACCAAAGATATTATCAGTGTTCCATATGTGGGGTTGGGTGGTGGACGTTTAGGTATCCATTATATTCCAGTAATTAATAACATCCAGACATGGATTAGTAATGAGACTATGGCATGAAGCAAGGATTACGGTTAATCCAATTCTGTGCACTTAAGTCCATTTAGAAAGGGCACACTCCAGCAAGTTTGTCAAGAAAGTGGACTAAGAATCACAAAAGCTACTGTTTACAGACTCCTGGGCCCAACGTCAGGAACCCACCTCACCCCAGGAATTCTGTCAGGAAAGAAAGCGATACGGACAGGATGCACTGCAGAATGGGCAATGTGTGAAGTTCAACCGACTGGCTTGGGAAAACGTCTAGAAGCCAAAAAGTCTTGAACCATTTTGGTGAATTGAATTCATGCTACTCATATTTTCTTTAGTTTTGAAAGGAAGTCTGGAATAACCTTAGGGGCACTTCAGTTCTGAAATTGCTGGAGTCAATGAAAGAAATGTAACATAACTCATCCTAAAAGAACAAGAGAACTATATTAACAGATTGACAGTATTCATAGGTTAATTAGGAAATCTGTTGGTGCCGTTAAGAAACTTGGCACATTTTAATTCACATTGACGTTCTCAAGGTATAGGTATAAGCGATGCTCATTCACTAATCGTGGGATGTCACTGAGCCTGTGAGAGACCAACATCTGAAGAGTGCCTACAGTCAGGCAGTGTGGGAGACATGTTCTGGACCGCTATGGATGTTTTCCAATCAAACCAACGTCTTTGAAATTACTCAGGGTACAAAACTGATGCACACTTGAGTAGAGATGAAAGAAAAGACTTAAAAGAAAAGGGCTATTAAGCTGGTTTGAAATTGGTTAAAAAGGAATCATCTAAGCATCTCTGTCCCATGGCTAACATTTTAAATATGGTCACCACAACTGTAAGGCGAGGTTAGAAAAAGCTCCCTTAATTATTTAGTATGTTATCTATTGAACTGAATTTTAAAGAGTCAGATAAAAGAATAGATAACTGGCATGAGCACTGAAAATACAGTGACCTAAAAACTGAGAGATGGCTTTCAGAACGGTTGCATCTTCTTTTTTGTGTTTAGTTTTATTGAGATATAATGGCACTAGTGGTAAAGAACCCGCCTGTCAATGCAGGAGACACAAGAGATGCAGGTTTGATCTCTGAGTTGGGAAGATCCCCTGGAGGAAGGCACGGCAACCCACTCCAGTATTCTTGTTTGGAGAATCCCATAGACAGAGGGGCCTGGTGGGCTACAGTCCATGGGGTCGCACAGAATTGGACACGACTGAAGTAACTTAGCATGCACGCACTGTGTAAGTTGAAGGTGCATGGCATAATGATCTGGCTTATATATGTTATGAAATGATCACCACCGTAAATTTTGTAAACATCCATCATATCATAGAGTGAGACAGACACACAGCTAAGAGGAGAGCTGACCCCAAAGCCTGGGACCCCCATGGTCAGGACAATGGGCATCAGAGGCAGAGCACCCCCCAGAAAGAACCTTCTAACTGGACGGCACTGCCATACCGGGGGAGAGGAGCCCTGCAGGATGGTCTGTATGTTGGCTTGGGCTGGCTTCCTCATGTGCACTGTGGCCCCGCCTTCAACTGAGCTGGCGCCCCACTCCCGAGCACGTCTAAGATCTCCACTTTGCCTCTTGAGACTGGAGAACTCTCACCTCCTGCTCAGGATTCCCTGTGGAAGAAGAGATGGGGTTGTGACGGGAGGGTTTGAACTGCTTCAGAGAAAGACTTTCAACCAATCCTGGTTTTGTCCCCACCTATCCCTCCAGAAAGTTGCTGGAAACTCCAGTTTCTGAGGCTTCCTCAGATCTGTGGCTCAACTCTGCCTGCGTCTGGCTATCTTCCTTGGCCGGCTCACATCCGCAAAATCAGTGACCATGAGATATCTGACTTAGAGCCTCCAAAACGTGGTTGCTTGTAACTCGTGTCCTCCCCGGTTCTTTCTGCCCCGTGAGTCTAAGCCTTTCTCTGCCTTTATTATCATTTTAATGCAATTTTCAGAGGAAGTGACTACAAAACACATTTGTTCCATCTGCCATGCTTAACTGGCTCTTTGGAAACAAAAATACGTTCACAGGCAAGAAAAACGTGTCTAAGCCCGTATGTGATCTATGAGTTTTACACAGGATATACTTGCAAACTGCAAAACCTCAGGACCCACCAGCTCCGACTAAACAGGTGAGCTGTGCCCCCACTGCAGAACATTTCTGTCAAGTCTGACCCCTTCAATTATGCAGTCTCTTTTCATGCTCAGGGAAGAGTGAGAAAAGCCAGCCAGCCATCCTCAACTGTTCGTGTCTCCAGTAACAAGGCCATCATCTGAGCGGGAGTTAGACCATTTGTTGCAAGACTTCACCACTGTTATTTTAGGGTGAGACTATGAAATGGTGCAGCCTACTAAACTGTACCATTGCCAGAGCTCTGGACACTCTGTAACTTCTAAATTTTGAAACTGTAAAACAGAGGAAGAATATCTCACTTGTAAAGGAAACGGATGTGATTTCTTGCCCTAGTCTTTAACGAGGGCAAGTTAACCAGTTAACCGAGCCAGTAGTCCGGGCTATTTCTGCAGCCCAGAGGGAGAGCTGAGCTGATTTCTGATACTAACTGGATGAGCCATTACCTCATTTGACCCAGCTCTCTGGTGTGGGCACTAAGATGATGGGCAAGAAAAGAACTGGATGAAGTCTTTCCCACCCAAAGCTGATTTAATAAACTTCACTCCAAACTCACCCTAAGCAAAAGATTAAAAAAGGTTTGTGATAAACTGGGTTGGCAGATAAATGCAAAGCCTGAAGTCCTGTCTGTTCCCTCACACCCACCAGAAAAGAAAACCTGTAACAAAAGCAGTTTCCTAAGATGTCACCTTCATTGCTCATCCCGGTGTGGGAGACCCTCAGAGCTTCTCTGTCCTGAGAGCTTCTTTGTCCATTCCCCAGTCCCTTCTTCATTTGAGACCTAGACCATCTCATTTCCCAAAGAAAATTTCTATAAATTAAAATAAAGAATAGGAATAAAATATGAAGACAGTCCACACATTTTTAACATACTTTCTTGTAACAGATCTTAGGCACGCTGGCTACTTTGCAGTATTTTCACTAGAGAACAGAGAAAGCCCGCCTCTCAGAGCCCCTACGGGTGAAAGGAAAAGTCATACATGGATTTCATCACTGCCAACTATCTCAGGTATAGAGAAAGAAGTGGGTAAACATGGTCCACGTCATGGCTTCAGGGAAACACAAGTTAAATCAACAACAAGGTACCACTACCACGGAGGCGTTAGGCAGTTTCTGAACACAGCTAAACATACGCTTATCGTATGATCCAGCAACATCACTCCTAGGTATGTGCCGAAATGATATTAAAACGTATGCCTATGCCAAAACCTGCACATAGATGTTTACAACAGTTTTATTCAACCCAAAAGTGTCTGTTTTATTTGTTTGTTTCGAGATTTTTCTTTTTTTCGGTCACACCTTGCAGCATGCAAAGATCTTAGCTCCCCAATCAGAACTCAAACCCGTGCCCTCTGCAGCAGGAGCAGAGTCTTAGCCCCTGGACCCCCAGGGGAGTCCCAGCAGCTTTACTCGCAGCTGCCAAAACCTGACAGTAACTGAAATGCCTCTTGGGAAGTGAATGGATACATAAACAGTGGTACATCCAGAAAACGGAATATCATTCACCAATTAAAAAAAAAAAAAGAAATGAACTCTTAAGCCATAAAAAGACACAGAGGAAACTTAAATGTACATACTAAGTGAAAGAAACCAATCTGAAAAGACTACGTACTGTATGATTTCAACTACATGACATTCTGTAAAAGGCAAAACTATGGAAACAGGAAATAAATAAACAAGATTTGTGGTTTCCAGGGTTTGGTTGGAGGGAGGAATGAACAGGAGGAGTACAGAGGATGTTTAGGGCAGTGAGATACCCTGTATGATACTACACTGGTAGATACACCTCATTTTACGATTGTCAAGACCTACAAAAACCACAGAATGAACAGCACCAAGGCTGAACCCTAATGTAAACCATGGACTTGGGGTGATAATGACATGCCGCTGCAAGCGCATCAGCTGTAACAGATGCACCACTCAAGTCGGGGATATTGATGGGGGGAGGCTCTGCACGTGGGGAGGCAGGGAGTGTGAGAAATCTGTACTTTCTGCTCAGTTTTGCTGTGATCCTCAAACAACTCTAAAAAATAGTCTGTTTTTTCTTTAAGTGAATTCATCTCACCACAGTGACCAGGTTCCATCCACACAACTTGGCCAAGCTTGGTCTCCTCTTCCCCATCCTAGGGAGGGAAATCAACACTGTCCAGACTTTTGAAAAGAGAGAACAGATGGAAGGGGGAAGAAGGAAGGAAATGAGTGAGAGAAGAGGAAGGAACCTCACCAGCAGAGGGCTGAGAAACCAGGATGGGCTGCAACTAGTTATTACTATACTGGTTTTCCATTGCTGCAAAACAAATTAGCACAAACGTAGTAGCTTTAAACAACACACATGTATCACATCACAATTTCTCTATGTCAGGAGTATACCAAAGTGCAGCTGGTTCCTCTGCTCAGGGTCTAACAAGAGGGCAATCAAAGTGTCATCTGGGCTACATTTCATCAGAGGCTCAACTAGCAAAAAATTTACTTCCAAGTGCCCCCAGGTTGCTGTCAGAACTAGTCTCCTTGAGGCCATGGAACTCAGAGGCACTTGCTCCTTCAAAGCGAGGAGGAGAAAGAGTTTCTGACCTCAGGAAGGGTCCTAGACCCTTCTTTAAGGACTTCTGCCTGATTAGATCAGGCCCACCCAGGATAATCTTTTTTATTAACTCAAAATCAACTGATTTGGGACTCTAATTAAAAACCCGTCCATCTTTGCTATATAACATAACCACAGGAGTGACAGCCCATCTCCTCTGCCATGTTGTCAACCAGAAGAAAGTCACAGTTTCAACGAACACTTGCGGGCAGGTGATTATGCAAAGATGTGACTCACTGGGAATCACCTATGGTATGTTCACCACAATTACCCTACATTTTCCTAAGCAGAAAGTAAAGGGAACTGTTGGAAAGGATTTTTCACTTATGTCAACCTTTGGGGTTTATGAATCATTTCCTTATTAAACTATAAAAAGAACAGATTAATTAATTTAGGGCCTGACTAGGAGAGGGGAGTGTCTCCTAATCTTTGGCCAAGAATTACATTCAAATATGTTCATTTGAGGGCTTCCCTTCTGGCTCAGCTGGTAAAGAATCTGCCTGTAATGCGGGAGACCTGGGTTCGATCCCTGGGTTAGGAAAATCCCCTGGAGAAGGGAAAGGCTCCAGTATTCTGGCCTGGAGAATTCCATGGACTGTATAGTCCACAGGGTAACAAGAGTCAGACACGACTGAGCGAGTTTCACTCCATATGTTCGTTTGAAGAGTGCGGAACACAGTAAATACTCTGGCGGCATTTTCATTGTCAGTCACGTGACCCAGTGACAAACGGCTAGACAACACATTTCTGAGACAAACAGGGCAATACTTTAAAATGAGTCATGCACTTTTCTTTCCACCTTTCTAAGCACATACCTCCCCCTAGCCTACTCTATCTGAAGCATCTGTCTGCCTGCAGGATGGCTAGGACTTGGTACCAAAAGGATGCCAAGGGAAAGACCTTGGCTTTTAACATGCAGTAGGGATTCTTCAAGAAACTACCTGAAAGAATAGGGTACTGTGTTAGGAAAGGTTGTCTGTATTCCTTAACCCCCCTGTTAGGCATCAGGGGCAGTTTGGAGTTTTGGTAGACAGGCTCTGGGCTGAGAGAGTACGGGCCACGTGTGGAGCCTGAGAAGTGGGAGGAGGTGGCCCACAACAGGCCAGACGGAGGATGCAGCTGAGCGCCTCCCAAGTCAGAGAGGAGAGCCCACCGGGTGAAGCTGTCCCCACCACAGACATCACTGTGCAAGGGCAAGCTGCTGTCACCTGCCACAGGGCCACTGCCCCGGTGCCAGAAGAAGTAAAGATACTGGTCCCAAAGACCCCAGCTCTTCCCAGCTGCTCTAACACAGAATAAGACATGTGTCCACTCATATACCTGGACATTACCTTAAAAAGAGAACAAGAAAAAGTGGAGGATGAGAAATTGACCACGTGGAAAGAACGATCCCATTTATATAAAACAATAAGCCCATAAAACAATACTATAACTCCATACATGTAAGGTTATAGAAATGTGTGTGTGTGTGTGTGTGTGTGTGTGTAACTCAGGAGGGAAGGGCATGGGCCTGAGAACAGGATGAGGGTACAACTTTATCAAATGTAGATTTTAGGATTATGCATGTAATCAAAGCTTATTGTACAAAAGAATCATTTGGGATACTTTTAAATACACATTCCCTGGCCCTACCTTAGATCTTCTGAATCAGGCTCTGTGAGTGAATCAGAAGAAACCTCAGGGCCAGGTTTCTAAAAGGCATTTTTAAAAGGCATCTCAGATGACTATGCTGCAGAGAGAGACCAACACCCACCTGCAGACCTGCATTTCAGAATTGCTGCACAAGATTTTGTTTGCCCAAGTGCTGATTAAAATTTGTCAATAGCAGACATGAGGTTTGAGTCATATTTGAAAGATCTCAAGATCTACCAAAGCAGAAAAACACTTGCCTCCAACTCCCACACTGAAAACCTTCACTAGACTGTGAGCTCTGTGTGACCTGGGGTTTCATCTCTTCCACTTCACTCCATACAGCCAGTACCCAGAACAGGAGCTGTCACACCAAAGGCCCTCGATAAATACATAGTGAGTGAATGAATGAGTGATAATGGGCCTGCAAACACATCTGCATCCCTAACAACAAACAAAACAGCCAAGTGGAATGGAAGACCCATCATGTCATCAAAACTCTAAGGACTTCATTTCATTCCCTTTTTTCTCAGCTCAAATACAAATAAAATAGCTTCTCCTTCTAACGCAGCCAGGTCTCAAGAGCAGCATCCCTTCTTTCCATGGCTAACCTGGCACTCTGCCACATGCACCACAAAGAAACATTAAACTGGACTCCGAAAATCCCTGCAAAGCCACACTTCTACTGATGACTCTAAAGGAATCCCCAAAGGGAGCCTCACATGACATACAAGGAGCAAACTTCCCCCAAATCACATTTCCCGGCTCCCCCCACTCCCCCCAGAAGCCTTCACCCTGCACAGCCACACCCCCAGCCCCGCATCATTCCCCCCAGCACCCCCAGCCTGCCCTGCCTCCTTCCTCCTCCTCCTCGCCCTTCACTCCTGCCTCCTCTGGCCTTCCTGGTCTTTTTCACTCCTCACTGGGCTTAGTCACTCAGTTGTGTCTGACTCTTTATGACCCCATAGCCCGCCAGGCTCCTCTGTCCATGGGGATTCTCCAGGCAAGAACACTAGAGTGGGCTGTCATTCCCTTCTCCCGGGGATCTTCCCAATCCAGGGATGGATGTCGTCTTCAAGAGATCAACCTTCAAATTCCCTCCAGGAAATTCTCTCCACTCTCCCTGGTCACCACACCTGTCTGGCAGCCCAACAGGACTTGATTTCAATGCCAATGTCATCATCCTACACTTATTATTACACTGTCTGCAGTTGCTCCCAGTTTGTTTCATTCGTGTGTGTGTGTGTGTGTGTGTGTGTGTGTGTGTGTGCACTTCTCCCCCACAAGAAGATTATAAGATTCTTGAGGACAGACACTTTGCCTTTTTACGTCTCTTAAATTCCTTCCACAGCTGATCTCCACATATTTGCTGGATAAATATTTGCTAATTTCCTAAGGGCTTCAGGTAACACTTTTGCCTTTCTTTTCCAGAAAGAATATGCCTGTGGAGTAAAAAGGCAACCACATCATCTCTGAATACAAAGGACAACTGTGTATGTAAATATATGATAGGAATAGTCATTCAAACATGAAATTGATCCTGGAGGACTCATAAAATAAACTGTAGGCGACCTGAACGTCTCCTGTGGATTACCAGCCAATTAATTCTACTGACACTGTACCAGGAATGGTTTACATTAAAGTAGTTTTTGAAAGTAGGCGATGGTAAGTCATCGCCCATTATCTTCTTCCGCTAATGTGAGACGTGTGTCTGGCTACTGGGCCAGATTTGTCTCCGAGGCTATGCACTGCTGTAGACAGAGAAACCCAGCCAGGAGAGAGTATGCCTAAGGAGTCCAGATTCAGGGAATTTGTCTTTTCCCTCCAGCCCCCAAAAATACCTGAGAAAGAGCTACCAGAAGGGGAGGAGGCGATCGGTATGGCATAAAGGGAGATCTTAGCGGGGGTTTTAGGCTCATTAGGACCGAATGGTGCAAAATAGTCAAATGCTGGAAAGTAGGTCAGTGGAAAAGACAAGATAGACTCTCAGTGAAAATCATACGTGCTTTTCCACTCTGATGCAAAGCTATCCTGAGTCACAGCAAATGTTGCTGTTGTGGTCTCACACACTGTCTGACATGCAAATGGACAGCGAGTAGCTGTGCAGACCACCAAGAGTGGCCAGGACTCTCGGGCCTCCAGAACGGTGTCAAGTGCAGTTCACACAGAGCAAAATTAATGCTGGAAATGAAAGGCAAAGTTCACGTATAAGCAACTCTCTAATGGGCAATTACCTCTTTTCCTTCATTTCTCTTTCCTTTCCACCCCCCCCCCCCAACGTTAAGGTACAGTAGGCAGTAGAGGATATGAAGGAGACCGCAGTTTTATTTAGTCTGGCAAAGAAGGCAGCTTTTATGCATTTTCTGAGGTGTGTATAATTACAGGTGCAGTTAATGTGCTTAAGAGCTTAGGGGAAGCAATTGCATATGAAAGATAACTTCCTAACAGACAGCTTTATTACAGCCGGGCCGGCCGCCTCTCAGCTCTAGAATTACGCACACATCTCCCTATTTCCCATCCCTCTTGTCCTCGAGGTCAGCTCTGTTAAAGATGCGGGCACCTGTGGAAATATTTGGCAGGGAGTGAAGCTGGGCCCTGAGACTTACACACATGCTTAATACAGGTCCTCAAACCCCATGGAACTCAGTGATGAAGGGAAGCCCTCAGGGGAGGCTACGCCCAAGACTCTCACAACTAATACCTCACTGATACCTACTGGAAACTGACACTGAGCAACTGCACATCACTGCAAGAACACAGATGAGGTGCTCCCCTGGGGCCATTTTTAAAAGGAGACGAGATTTTAGTAGCATCAACCAGATAAGCCCATTGAACTGGGTGCCGGACAGAGCCCTGCTGAAGGCCTGCTGATGCCCTCTTATTCTCCTCCATTGGGCCAGACGACCAAGTGAGGAACATCGTGTCTATCAAGGGCCCGGGATCTGGGAGGAGGAATCAAAAATATACGGAAAACACAATGTGGGTCAATTCTTTCACAGGGCAGACATGGAGATCAAGTCAAAGGAGAGAAGGAACAGGAAAGAAATGAAGAGCCAGGAAGAGAGGGAGAAAAACAAAGGAGCTGAAAGTCAGCCGGTGACGCAGTCTCCTCTTGCTCCCCCCCATCTCTCCCCATCTTTCCCCATCTCCATGTGTCCTCTCCCTCTCTTTCACTCACACACATCCACACACACACACTCAGGGAGATGTGCCAAAACAGTCATACATAACTGGGACAAAACACAAGGATACAGAGAAAGATATACTGAGACACAGACATGAAGACACAGAGAAAAGCTACAACTTGAACCTCTTCCCTAAAAAAAAGAGGGTTGTATTTGTGTGAATGTAAGCACCAACAGTGATATCATCTCTTGGTACTTACTACATGTTCTGGCTGAACTGGAACTAAGAACACCCTGTCCCTTCCACACAGGTCGTTAGTGGTCTGGGAGAAGCAATGGCCCAAGGCCTAGATTACATGTGACACTTTACAGTCTGTATTTTCTAGTCTCTCTTACGATTATTCTCTTTAACTTTCTGGAGAGGCAGAAAGTCAAAAGCATAATGCCATTTTTTAGTCTTTTACCTTGCTCTTCAATTAACCGAGGCCAGTTGACATGGCTATGTACCATATGCCTCCCCTCAAAAAAATACTGGTCCTTAAAGTCAGCAATACTGTGTCAGAAGCTTCAAAGTTAAAGGGACTAGATCTTAATTGTTCCCACCACGAAGAAGAAATGAAAATTATGTGATGGAGCTGTTAATTAACCTTATGTGGTAATCATATTGTACTATATAAATGTATTAAATCAACAAGGTATATACCTTAAACTTACTCAGTGTTATATCAATGGTATTTCAATTTTTTAAATCTTGTTTTCACAAAGAATTCTTCAACACTCCCTCCTTTCATACCAGCACCTCCATGCCACAGTTGTTCCACTCTCTTATTGGGTTAAGCATTGTGAACAAAATGGCTAGGATGATGCTAGTCATCCTGCTGAAGCCAGGGGTAGAGAACCAACAAATACTGTTCTACTTCCCACTCAGTGCTATCTCATGATCCAAAGCAGCTGCTGGACCTCCAGGCAGCATGGCCACGTGTAAAAGCTAAAAGAGACCTTCTCCAGCTGAGTCAGCTCTCCTTAAGTAGCCTTCTCGGAAGGATCCTTGTAACTTTCCATATGAAAAATATGTGCTGTGCTGTGCTTGGTCGTGTCCGACTCTTTGCGACCCCGTAGACTGTAGCCTGCTAGACTCCTCTGTCCATGGGGATTCTCCAGGCAAGGATACTGGAGTGGGTTGCCATGCCCTCCTCCTGGAGATCTTCCCAACACAGGGATGTAACCCAGGTCACCCACATCACAGGCCGATTCTTTACCGTCTGAGCCACCTAGGAAGCTCATATGACACGTATATATAGGGTCAACACTTAGCCATATGATCATACCTGACTACAAGGGAAAGCAATCTGGCCTTTCTACTGAGTGCATTGCCATTACAAGTATGATTAGGGTTCTGCTTTTAAGGAAGAAGGAAAATTTGGATGTTGGGAAAATGACTGATGAAATCATGTATTACGTATACATAAATGAAATAGTTTCATTCATTCACCACATATTCACTGAATGCCACCCTGTGCCAGCTCTCTTCTGGCCCTCAGGGCACTTAGCAGACTGTTCTGAGCAGCCCCGTGCCTCCCGCCTCAATCATCCCTTGGCAGACATTCAGTTCCTGCCGCCCCAAGCTCCAGGTGACACCCATCAAGCCCTGTGATTCTCCTGAAGTACCTCCACCCCAACATGGCTATTGGTGTGGGGAACCACCTGTGTGGCAGGCTGGGGACACAGCACACTAACCTTCTCCCAAACAATCCCTCACTATCAGCCTTGGGCTTCTTGAACCGTCTTTCCCAGAATTCCCCTCCCTCTATGGTTCTGGGCTAGAGTTGGCCACAAGACAAAACTTGTACAAGACTCAGAAGGTGGAAGTGAAGTGGAAGTCATCATTTTTGGGTCCTGAAGACACTCTGGCTGGGCATGTAGGCAGCTCGCTCGTCTGTGGTCTCCCTAGCTGCCTAGGGGGCGACACCCACACGTGCAGCTCCTCTGGTTCCCTGGGCCCAGCAGGCATGCTGCTCCAAGGCAGAGGGCACTCCCTTTTCCTGCTCTGAGCTGGACTTGGGGAGCCAGGCGCGCGAACTGGTTTGGCAGGATTGAGTTTTCCTTGTGGCGGGGGTGGGAGGGGTGTCCCCGTTCATTCTGAGGGTGCCATTGCCTCTTGGTTCTCACCCACACCCACACTCCAACTGCCGGTCCAGCAGATCCTCCATAACTTCAGGCCCACGGGCAGATAAGGAGCAAGCGAGCAGAGGCTGCCCCGGGGTCTCCCCCAGCTACACCACATCCAGTCCGTAAGAAACCCCGAGGGCCCTCAGTTCTGCTCCTCTGAACGAACCCTGACCAAGACCCCTCCCAGTTAACTTCCACCCCCCTCGTGCAGCTGAGGCAGGTGTGCAGGGGGCCAGGGCTGGCAGGACCTGTGTCTTTACACTCCCTTTGCAAGTCCTGCCTAGGCCATCTAGCACCTCATTTTAGAACGCGGGTACACATGACAACTAATATTTGTTCTCAGCCTGTGGGGCTTCACCTGAAACGCAAGAGATGACAGAATGTCAAACACGATTCTTCCATGTGCTAACTGATGGATGATAGTAGGGCTTCCCTGCTGGCTCAGCCATAAGGAACCCGCCTGCCAATGCAGGAGACACAGGTTCAATCCCTGGGTTGGAAAGATCCCCTGGAGAAGGAAATGGCAACCCACTCCAGTATTCTTGCCTGGGAAATCCCACGGACAGAGGAGCCTGGAGGGCTACAGTCCACTGGGTCACAAAGAGTCGGACACGACCTAGTGGCTAAACAACCACAAGGACATTAGATCTAGATTGGCGAAAACACAGATACATCCCTCGAGCTTTTCTATCATGCTTTGCAGAGAACTCAGGCCATGGGGCTATGAAAAAGTCACACAGACTAATAATGAGGTCCCAGCCAATACAAACTCTCTTGGTTCAGATGTTATTATTAGAAATACGAGCCAAACCCACTTTATGCTAATCTTCCCCTACATTGAGTAATGTAATACTATAATGCTCAGTATAAAAATGTTCTAAACACGATCCTATTAAACCTCAAACATTATTTTTAATTTTAAAAAATGGAACTCATTCGTGGAATGGTTTTTCCTACCAATATGTGAACATTTAGATATTCACTTTACTTTAAAAATTATTTATTTAATAAATTTAAGTACTTTTATAGATTTTTTAAATTGTATTTTCTTTTGAGGAATTTTTCCATTTAATTTTACATATTAATTTAGCTTTAAGTATATGTTTGTAGCATAACAGTAAATGAAATATTCCTTATTTTGGAAATTAATGTAAACATTTAAATATTATCTTTACAAAAGCATATGCCCAATAGGACAGCACTTCCCAAGTCGAGTTTTATAAAATGGAGTACTAAAAAAGTGTTAATTAAACCAATAAAGTTTTGTTTGTTTGTTTTTTGTCCAGCAGATTTGGAATACATTGGGTTAAAAAGTTCAAATTGGTTTCTTTACCTCAAGACTCATCAGTGAGTTTCCTTTGCTGGCATGCTTAACCTCACCAAAAGGAGGAATACAATGTAGGATTTTCCAAATGTATTTACCAATAGAAACTTTTTTGGTAAAATATCTTGAGGAACCAGAATACTAAGGAACACACTTCAGGAAAGTATCCCCGGAAAGTTACACAGTATCTCAAAATAACTGGTAACGTTTATATTTGTATCATGTTGTATACAGACAAGATTTATGCCATACACTGGCTGCACATCTTGACTATGATTTACTGAAATCACTATTTTATCATGACACCTCCATATCTCCAGTGAAAAAGAATAGTAAGAATACCAAAGCACACTCTTAAGATTATACATAAATAACTAATGGGGGCGGGGTGGTTCACTCCTCATACACAGCAATTTCTACAGAACTGACTGATAATAACATGACTGGACTTTATTCATCCAACATTTCTCTCTAGCCTAGATGACTCTGTAAGACAGGGGTCTGACACGGACACCTGAGAAACAATGGTAATAATTCTATTTCTAGCTGTAAGATGGATAAACAACCTGAAAACCTTCCACTTGGAAAAACCTTCTCAAATACAGATGAAGCATAGCAAATATTCTGTTAAAAGGACAGCTGAACTTACAGTGTAGTAAAGCAACTCCCCAAGGGCTAGTAAAGAATTAAAAATTAGAAATCAGAAAGTTAAGGTCAGCTATGTTGAAGCAGGAGAGGCTCCAACCAAACCAAGAGACTTGGGTTAGAACATCTCACAGGAATAGATGACAAGACCTTAGTACCAACAAGACTGAAAGTTAAAACTGAGACCCATAAATGAAGCCAAGACTTTCAAACGACTACATTCCCCATGAAAGGATGAATTGGAGGGCAGAGGGGAATTCATCCACTGGCCGAGAGAAATATCAAGGAAGTTTTTAATTATTGGCCTGAGCTTTGGCTGGGAAAAGATTATGCTGAGAATTTGGGGGGGAAAAAATGGACCCACTTCTCACTCTAGTTTTTGGCTTAAATGTATAGGTTTACATGGTCCAGAAACCTTCAGGCCAAGAAATTAAGATGAAAATGTTTCCAAAATGCTAATATCTTTAAGGTGTCTGGCAGAAGAAGACTCAAAACTACCCTGAAGGAGTGCATCCCAAACTCAGGCCACAGAGAAATTCACAGATAACCCCACCAAAGACATACATGTGACCTAGAATTTAGAGACATGTGCCCGATGAGCCCCTATGCAGGGCAGCAATGGAGACAGACATAGGAAACAGGCCTGTGGACACAGGAGGGGGTGGAGAGGGTGGGATGAATTGACAGAGTGGCATGGAAACATATATGTTACCACGTGTGAAACAGGTAGCTGGTGGGAATTCGCTGTCATGACTCAGGGAGCTCACACCCGTGTTTCTGTGACAACCTAGAGGGGTGGGATGGGGTGGGAGGTGGGAGGGAGGTTCAGGACAGAGGGAACATATGTTTACTCGTGGCTGATTCATACTGATGTTTGGCAGAAACCAATACAATATTGTAAAGCAATTATCCTCCAATTCAAAATAAATAGATTTTTTTTTAAAAAGACAGTGTGAGACTCAGAGAAATAAAGTAACTGCCCAAGGAAAAAAAACTAAAATCTGGCTATATATATTTTTATACTAGTTATGCTTACAGAAAGGTTAGAAATATAAGAACAGAGAGAGGATACACCAGAAAAATACAAACCAAATGAAAGCTCGTATGTGTGTGTGCTAACTGGCTTCAGTAGTGTCTGACTCTTTGTTGATCCCATGGACTGCAGCCCGCCAGGCTCCTCTGTCCATGGGATTCCCCAGGCAAGAATACTGGAGTGTATTGCCATTTCCTCCTCCAGGGGATTTTTCTGACCCAGGGATCAAACCCAGGTCTCTATGTCTCCTGCACTGGCAGGTGGGTTCTTTACCACTAGCGCCAGCCGGGTATCATGTTCTGTTCAGGATACCCAATTAGAGACAAGGAATAAGAACGCTGGAGAGCTTCACTAAAGGAAAAAAGCACACATGAAAGCTTTAGAAAAAGCCTGCTTAAATTCAAACCAGTGGCCATGAGTTTACACGGCTTACAATTAAAGGGGCTGAGATGAGTATTTGTTTACAGTTTAGAAAGAGAAACAGAATAGGGTAAGAGCCTTCTCACCAAGAGTGATGTTCACCGAAGCAAACCAAGGACAAGGGAGAGAAGTTAAAGTAAGGTTACAGAAATGTCTCTCAGAAGCCAAGAGACCGCGTACAGTTGGACTCATCGTATCCTTGGGAACAACGCCACTCTCTCCACCTCTTGGGGCCCCCGTGGCTTGCATCCCCTTCCAGTCTCCTGCCTGTCCCCTCTCCTCTCCCTGAAGACCACTTTCTAGGTACATCCATCAGCTTGCCAGGGCCCCAAGACAGCCACTGCAGACGCTAAGTCTCCATGGCCTGCACACTGGCTGCAGTCTCTCTCATTTTCATAATTTCAAGCTACAGAAAAGAACCGAGCCACAAAAGACCTAAGTCCCCAGACAGCACGGAGCCAGGAGCCTCCTACCCTTGCTGGATCACCCCAGGCCAAGAGAAGTGAATGGTCTCTGGGGACGTGGCCTTTTACAGCAAGAAAGCCTGCGGGCAGAGAAGCCATAACAGGACTACCCTCTCCACTGAGAACCACTCTACTCAATATCCGACTGAGTCAAAGAAAACGAGGATGCCATTGGTGAGAGGAGACATTAAGGTTAATAAATAAGAGCTTACCTAGTGGAGGGAGGGGCTTCCCCGGTGGCTCAGATGGTAAAGAACCTGCCTGCAATGTAGGAGACCCAGGTTCAATCCCTGGGTCAGGAAGCTCCCCTGGAGAAGGGAAAGGCAACCCACTCCAGTATTCTTGCCTGGAGAATCCCATGGATAGAGGAGCCTAGCGGGCTACAGTCCAAGAGGTAGCAAAGAGTCAGACACGACTTAGCAACTAACATGGTTTTCACTTATCTAGGGGAGGAACGGAGAAAGCAATGGCACCCCACTCCAGTACTCTTGCCTGGAAAATCCCATGGACGGAAGAGCCTGGTAGGCTGCAGTCCATGGGGTCACACAGAGTCGGACACGACTGAAGCGACTTAACAGCAGCAGGGGAGGAACTGTGATCGCTTGCATATTCATTCAATGGGTGTTTATTAAACACTACAGGCCAGGAACTGAACCAGACCCAGGTGATACAAAGGTAAGAACTGCCACCTGCAAAGAACTCAAGGGTAACGGAGTGCATTATTAAGAAAAGCTGTGTCATTTGCTTCTCAGGAAAATTAAAAGAATGGTCCTTCTGGAGACCCCTGAATACAGCAGAGCCGCAGGCACACAAGCTATTCTTAAATGTCCTCTAAGTGACACCCAGCCCTTGCTTGCACGAAGCTCTACCCGTGAGCCTTAGGTTTCGTGTTACTTCTGGGAACATCCACTTCATCTTAGGAAATCACTTGCCAAAGGCAGCTAGAAATGAGTCAGTCACCTTTGTGGTTTGTGGTGTTTCTTCTAACCAAGTTCATGTACTATCCAGTTGGTTTTCTCTTTCAGCATAGAGACCTGGGATCTACCAGTACGTGGAATCAGAAGTTTTCTCCCAGCACAGAGACCCAGGATCTACCAGTAGGTGGAATCAGAAGCAGACAGGTATCTCCAGCGTGAGGTTACTTTGTTACCGCGGGAGCCATGTGTTCCGCTGACACAGGGCTGCTGGGTTTACACAGTAGCCCCTTGCTCTGGGCTGCTCAGCAAACATCACAAACATATTAGCCCTGATGCACTAGTACATTTCTACAAGGAAATAAAATACTATTCCCCGGTGGGAAAGTTAATACTCAGTAAGAGGACTTAACCCGCTGCATGGAATTAGCGATGAGCGAATTCTGAGCTCCTAATTCCCAGTCTCGTGTGGGAAACAGAAAACCCACAGCCCAGCAGTCGGAACTCTTCAGGCGCAATCCCAGTATCACCTGTTTCTAATTATCCCTGTTTGTGTGATGAGTTCCTGATTAGGGTCAGAGTCAGGAGAACAGAGCCAGGAGAAAGCAGAGGTCATAAATTTCTTTTGCTGTCAAGTGCCTGCAGGGCACTAGGGACCAGTTCTGCTCGATGGTTTGGGCCATCCCCTGGCACTGACAGTCCCTTCTCCACGGCTGAGCAAGCCTGCCTCGGAGGCACCTCTGGACAGCATCAGCCGGAACTGGGCTCACTTGGGCCTCGGGTTCTCAGCCATAGAAACCCCTCCAAGTGGCTTTATTTGCTTGTCATGTCTCTTTGATTGGCTGAGAGCAGTTAAAGGAGCTCGGTGGGGAAAGATAATCTGGGGCTTAATATAAATTCACTGGGGCTTTGGGGCATCACCCCGCTTGAGTGGGAAACCCAATCTAACCCCAGCCCATGCTGGCGCCCTTCCAGGGAGGTTTCATTACCAAAAGCAGCAGAAGGGCCACTTTTGAACAGGGCTCCTCTATAATACAGCCCTGCTTGGAACTCAAGGTCAGAGGTACAAGGATCCCTGGGCAGAGCCTTAGATGAAGTGCTGAGTGCTCTTCCATGAGGAAGACGTTCCTCAGAGTCAGCAGTTTTGAGAACGACTTTATTTCCACTGCTCTGTTCCTAGAACGCATCACTGTGAGAGTTTTTTCCCCCCAAAATAAATGGATCACTGACCTTTTTATTTTTTTTTCTCTCTCTAAGAATAGCTAACACGGATCTTGCCAACCACCTTTCTACCCAGGAAAAGTGAGTCAAAGTGCCCTGCGGCTCCAGGTTGCAGTCCCACCATACATGTTACATTGGCTAGCTGCGGGACCTTGGGAAAGCTAATTTACAGAAGCCTGTTTCTCCACAGCTAATGTAAAGGATGGTAGCATTCCCCAGGTCATGGTTGTAAACAGTGAATGAGACAGTGTAACCGTTTAGCAACCATCACAGTAGTAACTGTTTCAAGTGAAAAATCATCAACCAAGATGCTAACTTTAGTGACTAAAAGGATGATAAGGAACAGGATGATTACATAGTCTCAAAGAAGCTGCCCAGGCAATACTTACTAAACACACAGGGGAAAACAGTGGCTTCACAGAGAAGAAACAAGAAGACACCACCCTAGTGAAGGCACCAACAGCTACAGGGTCACCAGTAATGCGCCGCCCCGTGAGCAGGACTGAGAAGAACACAGCACAGCTGCCCACCAAAATCTCACGGTCTCAGTCTAGTCTGATGGAAACACCAGGCAAACCCAAACAAGACACAGACTGCAAACATCTGGCCTGTACCCTTCAACCCAAACCCTCCCCCCGCCCCCCCAAAAAGAAACCTGGCCAAAGGGTTTCTCTAGATATGGCAATTATCCTAGATGAAAGGGGTGATCCCAGTGTAATCGCGTGGGGCCTGAAAGCAGAGACTGCCTGCCCAAGGTGTGCTCAGATGTGATGACGAACGGCACATCAGAGTAATGCGGCCATTCAAGAGGGACTCAGCCCACTGGCCATTGCTGGCTTTGCAGACAGAGGAAGGAACCACATTCCAAGGAATGCAGGAGGTGTCCAGAAGCCAGAAAAGGCAAGAAAACAAGTTATGCCTTAGAGCCTCCAGAAAGGAGCACAGCCCTGCCGACACCTCTATGTTAGCCCAGAGAGACCATGTCAGACTTCACCCACAAGGCTATAAGACAACACACTTGGTTGTTAAAGTCACTAATTTTGTGGTAAACTGTTACAGCAGAGTGGGAAATTAACACAATGAAAGAAAACAAAGAAGGATGATCCGTTGCAGCTTAAAGGAAACTAAAAAGGCATGACAAATACATGTAATGTATGATCCTGGATTGAATTTGGACCAAAAATAGATAGCTGTACAGCTGAAAACTCTGAGATCTGTACTGCAGATAGTATAACTGTCTCAGCGTTAATTTTCTGATAGGTGTCATTGTGCTAGTCATGGAACAGAATGGTCTTATTTTAGGAAACACACACTGAAGAATTTAAAGAGGCATCAATATTTGCAACTTATTATCAAGTGTTTCAGAAAAAAATATATGTATGTGAGATATAGACAGATGATAGATAACAGGCAGACAGATGATAAACAGCAGGTAGGTTGATACATAGACAAAGATACAGAGAGAGATGACAGATAGATACATAGATGGATATATTCAGAGAGAGAAAAAGAAAGAAAGTGAAAGTGAAGTCACTCAGTTGTGTCTGACTCTTTGTGACCCCATGAACTGCAGCCCACCAGGCTCCTCCATCCATGGGATTTTCCAGGCAAGAGTACTGGAGTGGGTTGCCACTTCCTTCTCCAGAAGTCTGGTAAAATGTTATTATTTGGTGAATTTGGGTTGTGAACAGTATTCAGAAATCCTTTGTACCATTACTGTAACTTCTTCATATGTCTAAAATTTTTCAAAGAAAGAACTCTGAAATACTGAGAAGTAAAATATATATATATAATTTACTCAGAACTGAGCTGGCATCAGAATATTTCCAGTGAATCTAGACTTCTCTTATTCTTCCTGGGTTAGGCATCAGTGCCCTCCTTGTCCAGGGCAGGAGAGAACAAATGGGGTGCAGTAGTTAAGGGCATACACCTTGGAGCCAGGTTGGTTTGAATCCTGGCTTTGTCCCTGACTAGGTGTGTGACTTTGGACAAGTCACTTAACCCCTCTGGACTACACTTTTCCCATCTATAAAAAGGGGGGAATACCTACAGCATATTAAACAGCAGAGACATTACTTTGTCAACAAAGGTCCATCTAGTCAAGGCTATGGTTTTTCCAGTGGCTATGTATGGATGTGAGAGTTGGACTATAAAGAAAGCTGAGTGCTGAAGAATTGATGCTTTTGAACTGTGGTGTTGGAGAAGACTCTTTAGAGAGTCCCTTGGACTGCAAGGAGATCCAACCAGTCCATCCTAAAGGAGATCAGTCCTGGGTGTTCATTGGAAGGACTAATGTTGAAGCTGAAACTCCAATACTTTGGCCACCTGATGCAGAGAGCTGACTCATTTGAAAAGACCCTGATGCTGGGAAAGATTGAGGGCAGGAGGAGAAGGGGATAACAGAGGATGAGATGGTTGGATGCCATCACCGACTCAATGGACATGGGTTTGGGTGGACTCCAGAAGTTGGTGATGGACAGGGAGGCCTGGCGTGCTGCAATTCATGGGGTCACAAAGAGTTGGACATGACTGAGCAACTGAACTGAACTGAATCTACACCAAGGTTGGTGTAACTTAAAAAAATGATGTATATAAAGTACAGAGAACAGTCTAGGCACATAATAAGCTCTACATAAATAGGGCTGCTATATAGCGGAGCCTGAGAAGGTATCAGGAGAACCCTTGTCTAAAGAGTCATCTGCAGACTTCTCCAGCCTGCAGCTGGGGTTCTACTCCCACTCAGAATTTATTTACTGCCTAAATTCAGAGTCTTTTCCATTTTTTAGAGATAGGTATATAAACCTATCTGCTAGAGCTTTTCCTAAGAACAGATCCTATGATAACAGAGAGAGAGCACCCAACAAATAACGGGTCAGTAAGAACACAGAGACAAAACAATGCTTGAGCACTGCTGGTGGGAATGTAAACTGGTGCAGCCACTACGGAAAAGGGTATGGAAATTACTCAAGAAATTAAAAATACAACTACCATACGATCCAGAAATTCTATTCCTGGGTATTTGTCTCAATAAAACAAAAACACTAATTTGAAAAGATACATGCACCCCTATGTCCACTGCAGCACTATTTACAATTGTCACAATATAGACGCTGAGTGTCCACCAACAGACGAATCAGTGAAGGTGTGGCACACACACACACACACACACACACACACACGCATGCACACATACAGAACAGAATATTATGCAGTCATAAAAAGTATGAAGTCCTGCCATTTGCAACAACACGGGTGAACCTAGAGGGTACTGTGCTTAATGAAATAAGTCAGAGAAAAACAAATACCATAAATACCATATGATTTTATCTATATGTGAAATTTTTTTTTAAAAAATGAACAAACATAACAAAACAGAAACAAAGCTATAGAAAACAAACAGGCGGATATCTGAGAGGAGTAGGGTGGGGGAGTTAGACAAACAAGTGAGGGAGATTAACAGTTACGAATGCCCAGTTGCAAAATAAATGAGCCAAGGATATAAAACGGTACAGTGTGAGGGACAGAGTCAATAATTATGTAATATCTTTGTATGGTGACAATAACTAGATTTATTGTGGTGATCATTTTGAATTGCATAGAAATATCAAATCACTACATCATATGATAGGAACTAACATAATATCATAGGTAAATTATACTTCAAAAACAAGCAAACAAACCCATAGGAAAAAAGAGATCATATTTGTGGTTTCCAGAGGTAAGGGGTGAGAGGAGGGGGACTTGGATGAAGACCATCAAAAAGTAGAAATTTCCAGTTATAAGATAAGTAAATACTATAATGTATGTGCTAAGTCACTTCAGTCGTGTCTGACTCTTTGCAACCCCATGGACTGTAGCCCACCTGGCTTCTCTGTCCATGGGATTCTCCAGGCAAGAATACTGGTGTGGGTTGACAGGCCCTTCTCCAGGGAATCTTCCTAACCCAGGGATTGAACCCTCATCTCTTATGTCTCCTGCATTGGCAGGCAAGTTCTTTATCACTAGCACATACCTGGGAAACCCAGGGATATAATGTACCATGTGATAAATAAAATGAATACTGAAATATATTATATATAAAAATTAAGGGAATAAATCATGCATTGCTGGTAGGAATGCAAAATGGTTCAGCCACTATGGGAAACTATGGTGTTTTGATGCTTCCTCAAAAAGTTAAATATAGAATTACCATATGATTCAGCATTTCCATTCCTAGGTACATACCCAGAAGAATTGAAAAGAGGACTCAAACAGAAAATTGTACACCATGTTCACAGCAGCATTATTTGCAATAACCAACAGGTAGAAACATTTCAAATGTTCATCAACAGATGAATGAATGGGTAAACATAGTATATACATAAAATAGAACATCATCCAGTCATAAAAAAAGAATAAAATTATGATCCATCCTGCAATATGGATGAACCTTAAAAATGTTATGCTGGGACTTTCCTGGTAGTTTGGTGGCTAAGACTCTGCACACCCAAATGCAGGGGGCCCAGGTTCAACCATGGGTTGGGGAGCTAGATTCCACATGCCCCAGCTAAGGGTTCACATGCCATAAAAATCCCACATGCTGCAACTTAAGAAAAGACCCCACGTGCTGCAACTAAGACCTGGTGCAGCCAAATAAATATTTTTCACATTATACTAAATTAAATAAGCTAGACAACAAAGGACAAATACTGTATGATTTCATTTATATAAAGCACCTAGAATAGGGTTCAGAGGGACAGAAGGTAGAACGAGGATTATCAGGGGCTGGGAGGAGGGGAAAGTGAGAGTAAATAATGCTTATTAGTGCATACACAGTTTCTGTTTGGGATGATAACAAAAGTTCTAGAAGCAGATAGTAGCGATGATTGCACAACACTCTAAGTGCACTTCATGCCACTGGATTGTGCACCTAAAAAGGGCTAAATCAATTATACGCCAACAAGAACTTTTAGAAAACAAAAATAAATAGCTAAAATGCTCAAGTTTACATTATAGTTTACCACAATAAAAATGAATAAATAAAATCATGACAGAGACCAAAATGTTCAGCAGAAGGCTGACAGATGAAATCAAGGAAGTCTCCAACAAAACAGAGCAAAAGAACAAAGAGAAAACCGGGGCGGGCGGGGGGGGGGGGGGGGGGAGTGGAATCCAATATCCAGGTTAATATCCAAACAATAGGAAGTCCAGAAAAAAAGAACAGGAAAAATAGTGTAAAGAGAGGGTGAATTCCAATGAAATCATTCAAGGACTTTCCCTAAATCGATGGATATGAATTTTATATTGAAAGCACCCACTGAATATCCAGCAAGCTGACTATAAATGGACCACATCAAGGATTATCACAGGAAAAGTTCAGACCCCCAAGGGATCAAGAAACTGAGCAACCCAGGGTCTCAGTCCCCTTGGAATCTCTAGAATGGTCTGCAGACCAATGGCAAGGGAGCTGCTCTGTGGGGCAGGCTCAGCCCCAGTGCCTAAGGAGTGCCTGGTACAGGGCAGGCAGTCAATAGGTATCTATCTGCTGAATGCATGAACGGGCAAGTGCATATGCGCCACGAGGCACGTCAGAGTTCATAAGCATTCACACAAAGTCGAGATTACAAACTTTGGGGGACGGGTTGGCTCAATAAGCATGTTGAATAACATTCAAAGTGATTCTTACATGATGAAGACCATTTCAACAAGCACAGACTAGACAGCAATATGAAGAGAGGCATCTATTGGGGCAAAACAGAAGCAAGCCTGGGTCCCTAATCAGCCCAGGACGACTAAAGTGAAGGGAGGACAAAGATGGGAGACGTGGCTGGACAGGTGGCCCAGAGGTGATGGAGAAGAGAGTCCAGTATAGGTACCTGGGCCTATGCCAGCACCCCAGGTTGGCCTCTGAGCAGGAAAGCAGGACATACTAAGCAAGGAAGGATCTCCAGATTCCATCCAATTCACTCAGGTTCCAGATTTCAACACTCTGCCTTTCTTGATCACGTGCATGTGTGCACATACATGGGTGTTTAATGACGATGAATTCAGTGCCAACTTGCAGATTGCTGAATCAAGCACCATGCATGCTTACCTGTGAGTAATAAATGACCCTTGCCCTCAAGATACTCAGATTCCAATGGAGAAGACAGGCATCCTTTTCAGCAATAACAGAATAAACTGGAGCTGGGAGGAGGATGGGAAGCAGGAGAGCTGAAACAAAGTTAGCAGTCTCACATTCTCAAAACAAAACACATGATTAACAGCTCAGCATCCTTGGCACAGAAGATGTTGGACTCACTGATTCTTAGAAGCAGAAAACAGACTGGCTGCACTAAAAAGGAAGAAGTTGTAAATCCCTTACCAGTATCATGGCTGTGCTAGGAATCATTCCTGGTTTCTGTTTCAAGATATTTAATCCATAAACTGGAAAATAGGGGGGTCCTCCCCTCACCTTCCAGGCAAGGGACTAAATATTTCACCTTTTATATCCCTCTTTACAGTGCTAGGCACTCCAAACATATTCGTTATCTGATGACTCAGAGTTTCTGAAAAGATGGACAGACCATAAACAATCTCAGGCAGTAGGTTGAGCTAAAGATACTGCAGCCTCTTCACTGTGAGAGATCAATTATAATCTGTTAGTTCAACAATTCTCATCCCATCAAAATTAAAAGATAAAAATTATACATCACTAATGAGCTACTCTGCTACACTGGGTCACAATCTGCATTTTAAAGTATCTATATTCAAAAGTGCAGGGGTACACTGAACTTCACTGGTGTTACTGTTACTGACTTTCTGATAATTAATGGGAATTTTTCAAATTGTCTAAATCTCTATTTAAATGATTTATATAACGGACCTTCAAAGTTGCTGTTACAATCTATCACATTGTAATGAAGTAACTTAGGAGTGTTTATTACCAATTTATAGCAAATACGGCAGCCTGGAGGTGATAAAACTTTCTTTTTTTTGCTGCTTTCCTTACAGTTCTAACATTCTCTGTTAGAACGTAGCATATGACACATCTTAACACATGAGACATTTGTAGTTTGAAACCATAGATATTTTATTTGGGGAGCCGGCCAGTCCCTGGTGATTTATGACATTATTTCATTACAAATTGCTGTAAGGACAACCATTGCTCACCCACGAGGTGTTGTGCATTTACTCATAAATTTTCTGGAATGAGACAGTGTGTGTGCCAGGAATGATAGAATACTGTTTACTTTTCCCTCTTCCAATTCTCTTAAAACAAAAGGATGTTTTAGGAAATGTAGTTTAGAAGTCCCGCCTGAGTCCAAGCTAGCATGTGCATATCTTAAGTATAGGCCAAAGCAGAGACATCACGACCTCTGCTTAACTTTACGAAAAACAGGGATAATATTCATTCCATTTCTCTATCAGTGTGGCAGGTCATCTACAGTAATGAAGCAGAGTTTGTACAGAAATATGAGCTCCTTTAGGGCAAATAAAGCCTTATTCAAATTTGTATTCCCCCTAACTCTACTAAGTTCAATGCCTGGCAAATGGCAGTTGCTCAGTAAACACAGAATTTGAGTTAATCTATGTAAGTCTTTAAGTTGTGAAATATATATTTGGAAAATAAAATCAGTGACCAAGACACCTTTATTTGAAGGGTGCATACCATAGGGAGGTCTTTCACAATTATAAGATATTTGTAATAATATCTGAGGTTTTGAACATAATACTGCTTTGTATTCTTGATCTTTTATCTTTCATATTTCTTAAATATTGTAAATATGCAAAATGATTATCTTTTTCATCTGACTCATTTTGAGAGAACATAAAGGAAATAACTTTTTAAAACAAAGATTGTTTTGTAATCATTAACAAATACAGGTATTTCCTAATTCAGCAAGTTCAAATGTATGAAAGCAGAAACGTTTCCAACTCTATGGGAGTTCTCTATACCAACATTTTTGTGAATTGGAATTTTTATAGTAAAAATGTTTTAAGTTAGAACTATTGAGTTTACTAGTTGGTCGTGTTACAAAGATTCACCCAGAATTACGAGACCTCCAAAGTATTTTTTCACTGAACCTTTAAGTTTCTTACCTTATGTGTTCTCCCCTTTTGTGTTCGTTTTCTTTCATCCAAAGTATTTTCCAATACTTTGTTTTTTATCAAGAGTTTTTTATCCAGACTTCAAATCTAAACTTTCTTTGTGTGTCTGAAAATGGGTTTTTGTCCTTACTAGATTTCTTTAGGGATAATTTATATATTAATACAACGAACTGAATTCATTTAGATGACTTTCATTATGTGTAAATACTCATAATACTCCCATTACAATCAACATGCAGACATTACCATTACTTGTAAAAGATTATTTGTGCCCCTCTGCAGTCCACCTCTCCCTCTGCCCCAGAAAATCACAGATCTGCTTTATGTCATTACTGATTATTTTACAGTTTACATAAATGGAAAAATATAGTTCATACTCTTTGTATCTCATTTCCTTCATTTGGCATGATTTAAAGATCCATGTTGCTGCATGTTTTCAAAGTTTATTCCTTTGCACTGCTGAGCAATACTCCATACACTGGATACACCAAGTATTGTTTATCTACTTACCAGTTGATGGATATTTTGGATTATTTCCAGGTTTTTGTCTATTGTTATTAAAGCTACTATGAACATTTCTGCATAAATACTGGTGTGTGTGTGTGTGTGTGTATATATATATGTGTGTGTGTGTGTGTTTTCAATTTGGGGTGGTAAATATCTAAAAGTGGAATTCCTAGATCCCACAGTGAGTATATGTACAACTTTGTTAAGACACTAATGTTCAGGTTTCCAAAGTGGTTGCACCACTATACACATTCTCAAAAGCAGTTCATTAGAGTTCTACTTGCTCAATATCCTTGACCAAACTTGGTATTGTCAGTCTCTTAATTTTAGCACTTCTGTAGTATATAGTGGTTTCTCATTATAGTTCTCATTACAATTTTTCTTAATTTTTGCACTTCCCTGATGGCTAATCATATTAAGCATTTTTTCAAGTGTTCACTGACCATTCTTTATTTCCCCTCTGAAAAGTGTTTGTTCAAATATTTGTTATTTTTGTATTGGGTTATTTGTACTTTTATTATTGAATTGTAAGAGTGCTTTCATGACCTTGGAAACAAGTCTTTTGTCAGATAAAGTGAAAGTGAACATTGCTCAGTCATGTCTGACTCTTTGCAACCCCGTGGATTATACACAGTCCATGGAATTTTTCAGGCAGGAATACTGGAGAGGATAGCCTTTTCCTTCTCCTGGGGATCTTCCCAAACCAGGGATCAAACCCAGATCTCCCACACTGCAGGTGGATTCTTTGCTAGCTGAGCCACCAGGGAAGCTTTGTCAGATATATGTGTAGCAAACATTCCATTCCCTAGTTTTTCTTTTTCTTAACAGTATCTTTTGGAGGGCAAAATTTTTAACTTTGATGAAGTTCAACTTATCAGTTTTTTCTTTCATGTTAATGTTTATTTGTGTCCTATCAGAGCAATTTTGTCTTTCTTACCGACTTAATGGACATGAGTTTGGGTGAACTCAGGGAGTTGGTGATGGACAGGGAGGCCTGCTGTGCTGTAGTCCATGAGGTCGCAAAGAGTCAGACATGACTGAGTGACTGAACTGAAGGTCAAAAATATTTTCTCCTGTATTTTCTTCTAGTTTTATATGCCTTCCTATTTTGTTTGTATTTGTTTGGGGTTTTGTTTTTTACCCCTATTCTGAAAAGATTATTCAACCAGGTGTAGAAATCAAGCACGGCAGGTGTTTTCTCTCAGCACTTTTAAGGTCATTATTCCATCATCTGGTATCTCATGTTGCTGAAGAAAAATGTGCTATTCATCTGATGTTGTTCCTTTTAAGTAATCTGTATTTCTCTCAGATACCTTTATTTCTTTATTCTTGCTAGACTGTAGTGTCACTAAGTTTATCTAGGCTTTTATGCTCTGTTTAACAACTAAGATGCCTTTTTCATCCCAGGATTCATGTCTACCTTTAATTCTAAAAAAGTCTTAGCTATTACCCTTTCAAATATTGCTTCTCTCCCATTCTTGCTATACTCTCTTAAGAATACCTATTAGTAAGTTCATTTGCTCAGTCATGTCCAACTTTTTGCAACCCCATGGACTGCAGCATGCCAGGCCTCCCTGTCCATCACCAACTCCTGGAGCTTGCTCAAACTCATGTCCATCAAGTCAGTGATGCCATCCAATCATCTCATCCTCTGTCATCCCCTTCTCTTCCTGCCTTCAATCTTTCCCGGCATCAGGGTCTTTTCCAATAAGGCAGCTCTTTGCATCAGGTGGCCAAAGTATTGGAGCTTCAACTTCAGCATCAATCCTACCAATGAATACTCAGGATTGATTTTCTTTAGGAATGACTGGTTCGATCTCTGTGCAGTCCAAGGGCCTCTCAAGAGTCTTCTCCAACACCACAGTTCAAAAACATCAATTCTTCGTTGCTCAGCTTTCTTCATGGTCCAACTCTCACATCTATACACGACTACTGGAAAGACCATAGCTTTGACTGTATGGACCTTGTTGGCAAAGTAATATCTCTGCTTTTTAATATGCTGTCTAGGTTTGTCATAGTTTTCCTTCTAAGGAGCAAGTGTCTTTTAATTTCATGGCTAAGAACTTAACAATTTCCCAACTTGCCCTCCATGGCCCTCTTAAATCTCCTTATATGTTTTACCTTTTTTTAACCTCTCAATGTTGCATCCCAGGTGACTTGCAAAGTTCTACCTCCCACCTCACTTCCACCTACTATAGCCAGTTCAATATTTCATTTATGGGGGTTGTTTTTATTTCAATGATAGTATTTTCCATTTCCAAAATTTCTGATGCATTTTTATTTCCATTCATCTATTCTTAATGTAATTGCCTACTTAAGTCATGTTTTGTAGTTGTTATTTTATGCCACTAAAAAACTATGAAAGGAAAGTGAAGTCATTCAGTTAATGTCTGACTCTTTGCGACCCCATGGTCTACCAGCCTACCAGCCTCCTCTCTCCATGGGATTTTCCAGGCAAGAGTACTGGAGTGGGTTGCCATTTCCTTCTCTAAAAAAACTGTAGCTGTGCTTATTTTAGAGTAATTTTCAGATTCCTCTATTATATTTAGCTTCTCGGGTATGAGTTCCTCCAATTTTGTTTGACAATTCATACTGCATGGGAGTTGCCTCCCCAATTCTCTGCTACTAAAACGCAGTTTTATCTTGAGTGGCCATGTGCCTGGCCAATAGGTCTGATTGGTCTAAGTCAGTTGTGAATATTTCTTTCCTTTTACCATACATTCCATGCCCCAGTCTCCCCTGGAGCCGAGGGAAGCCATGTGACCCAGTTCTGCCTAAAAAGACATAATGTAAATTCTGCTTGGGTCCTTCTGGGAAGGCAGGAATTGTGATATTTGGAGCTGCAGCAGCCATCTAACAACCATAAAGCAAAAAACAACAGACTCAGCAGAAAGGAGACAGACCTTGGATCCTTGATGGAGATGGATCCTTGGATCCTTGCTGGGCTGCTAGATCATCCTGAGACAACATCCCTCCAGTTCTCACTGTTGAGAAAGATAATAAATGCCTGTATGGTTTAGGGCACAATTACTTGCTGCTAAAATCATCCCAAACTGGTAGAGGAGGCTTTCCCCCTCCCTGCAGTGATAGGATGCCTCAGCCTAACTCTGAGGAGTACTACAGCTCAGAAGTACAGTCTCGCCTCGCTGGGTGTTCCTTGTTCCTGACGCCAAGCCAGGACAGTACTTGGTCCACATCCCAGTCATGCAGGTATCTTGCTTCCACCCTCTGCCAAAGGTGAGCAGCTTGTTACCTGCTGAAACTCCAGATGGGTTGGTTGGAATGTTCTCAGCTTCCAGTCACAGGCACGGAAGCACAATGCCAGCACTAGCTTCATGACAGGAGGCTCAAGCAAGGCTCACCACTCACCTACCTCTGTCCCCCTCCTACTTTGAAATCCTTGATCCCAAATTTGCTTCCTTCATCCCCACCTCACAGATCCTAGGTTCAGCCAACCTCACTGCTTCCAGACCCTGCTTCCCCTGGTCCTGGGAGGTTTTCCTCTTTTGTTTCTGCACAGTTAAACAGTTCTAACTTTTCTTTATAAGTCATCCATAACTTCTGTATGTGTGGAAAAGAAGAGAATTTTGTACATCTACTCACTTTGACATCTTGCCTAAAGTCCATTCCAGTGCATGTTTTAATTGCTGTACTCTTATATTTGAGATTCCTACAATAGGCTTGTAAGTATTTGGAAACGCAAAAAATATAAAAGCAAAAATCAACATTAATCTGTCACCACTGTTAACATTTTAATACATTTCTTTCCAATATTTTTTCTGTGCATACATACTATTTCATAAGATTGTGGGACTAATGTAGTACACAGGGTTATACCTTGCCTTTATCTATTTAATATATTATAGGCATTTCCATATATACATAATGTTTCTAATACATATATTTAAAACAAAACAAAAATCATACATACAGTAAAAAGAATGGTGGTTGCCAGACAGGTGGGCAAAAGGGGTTAAGGGGGTTGAGAGGTACAAACTTCCAGTTATAAAATAAATAAGTCATGGGGATATAATGTATAGCATGGTGACTAGGGTCAATAATATTGAAGTGCATACTTGAAAGTTGTCAAAAGAGTAAATCTTAAAAGTTTTCATCACAAGAAAAAAATAATTTTTTGAAACTTTGTAGGGTGACAGACAGAGAAGGCAATGGCACCCCACTCCAGGACTCTTGCCTGGGAAATCCCATGGATGGAGGAGCCTGGTAGGCTACAGTCCATGGGGCCACGAAGAATCGGACACAACTGAGTGACTTCACTTTCACTTTTCACTTTCATGCATTGGAGAAAGAAATGGCAACCCACTCCAGTATTCTTGCCTGGAGAATCCCAGGGATGGGAGCCTGGTGGGCTGCCGTCTATGGGGTCGTACACGACTGACATGACTTAGCAGCAGTAGCAGCAGCAGGGTGACAGGTGGTAAACTAGCCTATGATAATAATTTTGTAGTGTATGCTGCTAAGTCACTTCAGTCGTGCCCAACCCTCAGCAACCCCATGGACTGCAGCCTTCCAGGCTCCTCCGTCCATGGGATTTTCCAGGCAAGAGTACTGGAGTGGGGTGCCATTGCCTTCTCTGTTTGTAGTGTATATAAATATTGAATTACTATGTTGTATACCTAAACTAATATAATGTCATATGTCAATCATACCCCAATAAAAATGATAAAATGTTTATCAAATACATAAAATATGTAAATAATATTGTTATAGATGTCTATATATCATATATACCATAGAGATGTACCATAATTTCCCTATTCCCCTGTTATGTATATTTTGTTGTTTTTAATTTAAACCTACTGTACATAATGTTGCATCATAAATATTTCAATATTTCCTTAGGATAGAATCCTAGAAATAGGATTACTGAGACAAAAGACATGAACATGTAAAAAATATATATACATATTGCCAAAGCACTTTCCCACCACATGTTCAAACTCTCAGACTCTGAGTGTAATACTATTTTAAACTTGCCAATTTGAAAGATAAAAAAGTCTCACTGTTCTTTTAATTTACATTTCTTTGATACTCATAAGCTTGAACATTTTTCATATGTTAATTAGCCATTTGTCTTTCCTTCCAGTGCATTTTAAATAAGATTGTATTTACTTACAACTTTGCAAAAACAGCTATTTCACAAATCAAATCAAAATACCTGATTTTAGTGTATAAACCAGCCTCAAAAAAGATAATGGAGGACTGGGAGTTTGGGATTAGCAGATGCAAACTATTATATATAGAATGGATAAACAACAAGGTCTTCCTGTATAGCACAGGGAACTATATTCAGTATCCTGCGATGAAGCATAATGGGAAAGAGTATGAAAAAGGATGTATATATACGTATATACACACATATATATGTAAAATGAAACCACTTTGCTGTACAGCAGAAATTAATACAACATTGTAGATAATTATATTTTAACAAAATAAAATTTTTTTAAATATATTTTAAAAGAGATAATGGATATTTCTCTTGCATAAGGTGAAATGCTGTTTTCATTGTATTTCAGGTCCAAATTATAATTAGGCTTAGTCTTTAGGTAATTTACTATCAAGGGTATAGGACTGGATAGAAAACTTGTATTTAAAAACAAATGATCAAATTTTTCATGTTATATGGAAATATCTATACCTACATGTCTATATAGCTAAACACATATATTAAGTATGTATTTATATACCAATAATTTGTGTATATAATTCACCACAGGTGGAGATGATTTTTGATCTGTAAACCTTAATATATTTCCATAACCTTGGTCATGTGCAAACTTGGTTTGAAACCCATTAAAAACTTCAGTTGATGTGCCCATTTGAAAATTTCACCAGCCACCATTTGTCTTTTAAACTGCAAATCAGGCCTAACAAGTATCTTATAATGAGCTAAAGACAAATGCTATGCGGTTGATTTAAAAGTGTCACCACTGCACACTCTCACTGAGAAAGCAATAAGCATTAAATAGTGTTTATAGAAACTGAAATGCTAAAGTGTTCAGGAAGCTTAAGGGGGAAATAAGTCTGACTGTTCGTAGATTTCAAGCAGCATTGAGGAGATGTGACGCTCTTCTGAGGAGAGGAGCAACAAAGGCCTGATGTTTCGAAAGAGAGTAAAGGGAAATGTACGTTATATGTGGGACTTGAGAGACCCCTGGGTCCATCCTGGCTCTGCCACACACTGGGATGTCCTTGCACATAGCACTAGACCCTCTGCCCTCATGACCTCACAATTTTACTTTTAGGATTTAATAGCAACTTGCCCAGTGTCCATCCCACAGAGGACAGGTACTTAACAGGCATAGCACTTAGTATTATTACAATGGCAAAGCATGACAACCAGGAGGCTGGACACAGTGACATTCATGGGGAAACGTGGCGGGGACATGGTGGAGCTGATGAGCTGGGTCTAGGGTCACAGGAGGGCGACTGGAGGTGGGGCCAAGGCTGTAATCACAAAAGAGCTTCCGAGTGACCATGAGGCAGTTGAGTCCCTTCAAGGTCTATGGTGCATGACATGATGAAAAGAAATAAAGAGACTCTCTTGTTGCTGTAATGAAAACAGCCTGCTGGGAAGTGTTTCACTGCATAATGAAAAATCACCTGGCACCACGCAGGGGACTGTGACCTCACAGGATAAACAGGACCCGAGTGCCCGGATCCAGGTGGGGAGCCAGACTCAGCCTGCAGCAAATGGCTTGCTGAACCAGGCTCACTGTGCTAAGATGTGACTTTTACAGCGGCTTAGGTTAGAAGCAGGCTGCTGGGTAAAGACGGGACATAATAAAAATGTGCTCAGTGCTCAGACCAAAGCTGTGCATTTCTGAATCTGGTCCTTTGCTTATCACAAATAATTAGGCATCCCTGCCTCTGTGACATTGGCTTCTCAGATGACACATTTCTACATGACGGTACCAGTCAACCTCTGCAGCATTTCCAAATTCCAAGGCAGCTTGTTTGTCTCATATTTTCTTAGGTTTATGAGGACTCACACAGAAGTCTACTAAGTAAGTACCTAGAAGAACATTTTAAGCTAAAACACCTTCAATTATAATGGATTTTTTTAATTCTAGAAATGTTCCCCCAGTGTCACTATAGAATGACACTCCCCCAGGTAAACAGAGAAACCCTGCTATGTAATCCCCACCCAAGTCTGCTAATCATAATTTACCTACCATTTGCTACATCTAGGGGAAGGTCTTATGTTAACTCAGAGTTAGGGGAAATGCTGTACCAGGCTTCATTACTTTATTATTTGAAATAATGCTTAATTCCCTTCTTTCCTCTTCTACTCTGATTCTTTCTGCTTTTTGCACACACTCAAATATATAAACATTCACAATGAGTCCATTTTCTTAACATACAACTTTTTTTTCCCTCAGTAAAAACCTGGAAAAATCATACCAAAGAGTGAAGATGAAAATTTGATCTTTTTCAACCACTATTCTAAATGTATACCTTGATCATTACCAAATTATTTCACTAAAGAATCAACCCAAGGAAACTAGAGTTATTCTTTCCATCTTTTATGAAAAAGCTTACATAATAGTTTTTTTAAGTGTTTTCTCATGTCTTCAATATAAATTACAAATTCCCTCTCAAGATAGTCTTGCATATCTCAGACCTGATTAAGTGGATGAGCAAGAGGTCTATCTCAAGACAATCTTAATCATTTGTAGTTTGCATTTTTGTTAGTAAAACTTAGCTTTGGTACTTCTCAAACAGGGAAGAATCATTATGGAGTCTGGGAAGGAAATAGCAGGAAATGTACAAAAGTTAAATCTTGGAATTTTATTAATACTTGTCTCACCTACTGCTACTGCTAAGTCACTTCAGTCGTGCCCGACTCTGTGCAACCCCATAGAGGGCAGCACACCAGGCTCCCCTGTCCCTGGGATTCTCCAGGCAAGAACACTGGAGTGGGTTGCCATTTCCTTCTCCAATGGATGAAAGAGAAAAGTGAAAGTGAAGTCGCTCAGTCGTGTCCGACTCTTATCAACCCCATGGACCGCAGCCTACCAGGCTCCTCCGTCCATGGCATTTTCCAGGCAAGAGTACTGGAGTGGGCTGCCATTTCCTTCTCCAATGCATGAAAGTAAAAAGTGAAAGTGAAGTCACTCAGTTGTATCCAACTCCTAGCGACTCCATGGACTGCAGCCCACCAGGCTCCTCCATCCATGGGATTTTCCAGGCAAGAGTACTGGAGTAGGGTGCCATTGCCTTCTCTGACTTGTCTCACCAATAAGGCATTAATAGTAATATCTGCTTCAAGTGATTTTGTCAGGACTAACTAATTTCACATATTTGTTACACTTATTTTATAATGCTTTATGTATTATACACACACACATATACATTAGAGAGAGAGGCTCACTGCATAACAGGCAGTGAGTACATGATTACTATCGTCCCCCTCCCTACTTTTTCATCACTATTTCTTTGAAATAATAACATGGAATTTTTCATCAGAGGGCCATGAAAATTCACGATCCTATAGGCACCTACCAACACCCATCCCCTATCTCCACTTCAGACTCCTGTCTGAACCTCAGCTCTCCAACCTCGCAAGGACTCAGAGGATTGTAGGCAGGGTACTTCATAAATATTTATTGATGATAAGCCAATATCTGCCATATCACAGCAGCTTTAATAGATCTGCCTCGCTCACAAAAACAAGGGCTGGAGAATGTAGAATAACAGTCAGAGGCTCTGACACC
Source organism: Capricornis sumatraensis (assembly GCF_032405125.1). Classification (NCBI taxonomy): domain Eukaryota; kingdom Metazoa; phylum Chordata; class Mammalia; order Artiodactyla; family Bovidae; genus Capricornis; species Capricornis sumatraensis. The sequence goes on from NC_091081.1 coordinate 80,357,895, forward strand.
CCATCTCTGGATCTCAGTTGGATCACCCTCCACACAATTTCTTCCATGACTGCATCTGCACACCCACCTTGCAGCGGTTCTCCGAGCATTCTTTCGGGATCCGCCCCAGTTCCCAATGCACAGTCAGGGTCTGCTTGCTTTAGTGGCCCATTTTGTACCCACCATTCTAGTTCTACCTCAGACTTCTTGCAGCGTCTGATCCCGGTGTTGCCCTCTATCCTCAAACCCGCAACCCCAGGTAAAACACCCACCTCCTTACTCCCCTCTCCCTCCCCCACTCTCCCATCCCGCTGCTGGGAAGGAAAACCAGATACTCAGACACTTCAGGACTGGTGGTGTTCAGTCAAGTAATACACAGAATAACTTCTAGAAAGACCAAATGCAAGAGTATCCTGGATGTACCAGATCCAGGTCATCCTCTCAGGGGCAAAGGACCGGGGTCAGCACATGAAGCCAAAATTACGAGTGGTCAAGTGAAGAGCTGGCACTCGAGGCCAAGCACCAAAGATGCCCAAACCAGCAGGCATCTTTAATCAAAGCTACATAACATGCTTTCAGCCAAAGATGTGGACCCCAGTCGACCCAAAGGTTTACCTTAGTCACTCAAGAAGTGATTCCGGAAGTTCAAGTACCCCTGCAGGGGGCAAGGAAGGAAACAACGCGAGAAGAAGACCGTGAGACTGGAGACAGAGCGAGAACATCACGCGAGAAGACCACGCAAGAAAACCACGCGAGAATACCACGCGAGAAGATCGTGCAGCTGGAAACAGCTGCTGGCGGTAAAGCATGAGGCTGACGGCGTGAAACTGGGCGGAGCAGGCCGCGACCTGAGGTGCTTGTGGCGGACAAGAGCCTGGGCGCCGAAGCCCTCGCTGGGTTTTCGTTAACAGGCACAAGGCCATAGTTAGAGAAAGGCAGAGCACGGCCAGGTCCCTTCAAAGCCTCCGGTCGACGAAGGGACTGGTTTAGAACTGAAGGCCGCGAGGAAGCTGTCGCTTCTCGGGTCCACGGGTTGGACGCTGAACATGCACTAGGCAGCGGCCCGTGTCCAGGTCAGCCTTCAGCAGGTCGCGTGGCCCTCTCTGAGTGGCTCCCACGAACGGGCCCAGCGTCCAGCTGCTGAACGAAGCAACTGAGAAACCTAGGAGCGCTGGGATTTCAGCCAGAGCAGGTGAGGAGAGGGTGTGGAGGGCGGATAGGGAGAATCCAGGGACCCTCCATAACCCCCCTCCCGACCCACAGGATGTCAGGGCGGTGGGAAGGCAGGTTTGGCTGAACCACAGATCCGCGGAGCTGGCCGCTCCAGACTTTTCCAGGTCTGGACTGGCATGAAATACCTCAGCACCGGATCAGACTCAAAACGTGATCAGAGGCCATGGGCGAAGTGGGTCAGTCCCCAGCACACCAGGCTTGGTGGAGACCATGAAGCTCACTTAAAAGGACCCGTTCTTGTTTACCCCTCTAAAGCTGTCCACACCCAGCAAGAATGGTGCTGAATAAGTGCTTTCGTGTGCTCCGTTCCTGGGGCAGATCCTAATAGCTGTGTGATCATTGCTGGCCCTCCGCAGGTGGTGCCCAACTCAGTGCAGGTTTCCTTGGCTCTTTCATTCTTTCATTGACTCGGTGACCATCTGCCACTGGGTTTTTCACCTAGATGGGTGGTGGCCACTATTTGTTCAGTTAGCCCATCTCCTGGGCTTTGACAGTACAAAACTTGCGTCTAGCCGTTTTAACTAAAGTTAGATTCAGCTTGTGTTTTGGCTCTTAAGATTTTGACAAGTTGGCTGCCCTTGCTTGAACTTCTCTCTCGGCAAATACAAGGTCTATTGGAAATCTGGAGTTGTCACTTTTTTCCCCTGGGCAATCAACTGTACAATCACATGGAATGCTTGCTATCGCCATTACTGTAACTCTGGGGACACAGACACCATATAATTCTGCCGAGTTTAAAAAAAAGGCAGGGGGAGGGACTCATAACTTAAGAAGCTACCAGGGTTTCAAGTGTGGCCTTCAGGAGCCCAGGACTGCTGAGGCACTAACATCCGAAACGCTTGCTGAAAAGAGACATAATGTGTATTGGCATTATCAGCAAAAGCGCTTGAGCTGACTCTGTTTTCATATTCCTTAACCCAAATTCCTCTGAAAATGAAAGTAAAAATAAAGCGATATTCCTCATCATTTCCTCCAGACCTTGGAGTCTGGATTAAAGAAAATCTGCTGATTTTGCTGACCTTCACAAAGGTGCCATGGGGATGAAGAGAGGGAATTGTTGCATCTCGGGCTGGTGTGGGTCCTAATAGCTGAGCTTAGCTTGTGCTTTAGATATTTTCTTTCAAACTTGCCTTTTTGCTGTTGCAGCTGGGCTTGTCAGTTTTCAGTACTAATGGGTTGTGATGGGGTGTCAGGGGAAGTCAACAATCAATGCTTCGGGAAAAAAAAAAAAATTGTGGGAGAGGGGAGCATCACTGCTGACGTGGCCAGGAACGGAAGTTCAATGGCCTTCTTTTGTAGAAAAAATAGACAAGAAACCCTGTGCTGTGTTTTGCTTTTAAGATTAGTATAGATTTTTATTCTTTGAAGACTGGGCTGTGTGCTCTTCCCCACCTTATACTTGCCTATCAAAAAACATACATTTTGGTTTTTAAATAACCACTTTACAATATAGTTAAAATTGTAATTCATGTTGCAGGTTGTAGTTATTTCTTGCAGGGAGATCAAACAAGATAAGGAAATGTCTACTAAAACAGAAGCATGAGAAAAATAGTGTGAAATGGCTGGGGCTACCTTATAAAAGAGGCCTCTTTTAGGGAAAACTCATTTTGGCCCCAATGTTGTGTGACATGAGAATGCCATTACAGTAACACTCAGCGTAATGATGCTAATGTGAAAACATCAATGCCTCACTGCAGTTTGCATCCAGGGCCAGATATCTCATTGAAAATGTTTTCTTACTAATAATTCAGTGGAACCCTATTATGACACTGATGTCAGAATGCAAGAAAAATATTTCCTTCATAGGTTGCTTTATTTGAGTCATATATCAGGAAGTATGCATGGGAAGTGATTTGATCAACAATCAAGTGTAATATTATCTATGATGGCCAAGAACTTTCTAAACGAGGGTTTACTATACTTTTTTACATAAATTATATTTATGCCAAGAATCCCAAAGTGGTTATCAAGTAAAAATATTCCAAAGTTGATGTTACATAATACATGAATGCCTAAGTTTTGTGAGATTCAGAGTAAAACTCAGCATCACACCCTGATTTATTCACCTTATAAATCCAGTTCGGCATGTCCCAGGTCTTCTTAAATTTCCTTTAAGTCCCTCTGTATTCATCTTTCTTTTTAAAATTGAAAAATTTAGTTACAGGGAAAAATGTGGAAAGTTTCTGAAGTTGTAGTGAAACGAACCTCTGCTAATCCCATATCCCTGCCCTGTATTATGTTTTCTTCCTTCACCATGCCTGACAATCTTACCCAGCCCAATTACTACTTTCAACTTCAGCCTTTCTGTATTATCAGGAATTTAATAAACATATAGTATTTTAATAATCAGACAAATAACACACCTAGTTTAATCCTTAAAAAATTATATTATTCACCAGGAAGGAATAGATGTACTTTTTATATTCCTCATATAATTACAACTGAAAAGTCTGAACAGCAATATATATAATCTAGTAAATATGTAGTTATTATTAATATAGTCATATATTTTTGTTCATTTATTATAGAAGTACTATATATCATATTCATTTATTATATAAATATATAATATCATTTCCATTTACTTATACTGTATAATATTTTATTTATATAATAATTATATGTAATATATATAATATAACACATAATAAATGAATAAACAATATAAATGGCAACCCATTCCAATATTCTTGCCTGGGAAATCCCATGACAGAGGAGCCTGGCAGGCTGCAGGCCATTGGGTTGCAAGAATCAGACAAAACTTAGCGACTAAACTACACATATTAAATGTACATACATAAATCAAACTCGGAGACTCTGAAAAGTAGAGGAAAGGAGACAGACTGACTTAGGACCTTGGGACTTGAGAATCCAGCCCATGGTGAATTCCTTGGGTTTTATTTTTGTCTTCTATATTACAGACTTGGAACTAGAAAAGCTGGCAACCCTGAAATGCCAGTAGATGCTAACCAAAAAAGTCCCAACAAAAGCCTGCCCTCCCTAACCAAAGGACCAGGAAGCAGGCTGCTTAACAAGACAGAAAACATTTAAACAATGACCCCTCTACTCCACTCAAACACCACAGATAAAACTGTGGCCCCATTCATACCAGCAAAGGTTGAGTGGGAGCCTACACCTCCATCTTCAAGAGGCTGTAAGAAGGAATCCAGTGCTATCATTAGGGAGCAATCAGGGAAGACCAAATAAGGAGTCAGGATATTCATCCCCACCAACTGATAATCAGACTCCCCACCACTTTGCCCATGAAGTGGTGTCGGTAGAAATCACGTGGGGAACCAGAACTCCCACCTCTGCCCGACAGTATTGAGGCAATGCACCCAACTTCCCTTGCCACAGCAGTGCAGAGAAAGCCAGCAAACACCAAAAGTTTAAAATATTTATGTCCAGAATCTCATAGCATAATACAAATATGCCCAGCTTTCAATTGAAAATAACCCTTCATCCCAAAAATCAGGATGATCTCAAACTGAATGAAAAAGGACAATCTATAAATGTTAACACCGAGATGACAGATATGTTGAATTATCTGACAACGACTTTAAAGCAGCCATGACAGAAGTGCTTCAACAAGCAATTATAGTCATGCTTGAAAAAATAGAAAACCTCAACAAAGATAACAAAGGAATACAGCTCTACATACATAAATTTAAAAATTTAAATGGACCACTTCTGCAAAAAAAAAAAAACCACACTGTCACAATTCACCCAAAATTAGTTTTGGCCCAGATGATTTTATTAAAGATTATGCTAAACATTTAAATAAGAATTAACACCAATTTTACATAACCTCTTCCAGAAAATAGAAGAGGAGGGAACACTTCTCCATTTATCTTATGAAACTATTGTTACCCTAATACTAAAATGAGGGGAAAAAAAAAACAGTACCACTAAAGAAAGCTGCAGACCAGTATCCTTCATGAAAATAGATTTTAAAATCCTTAATAAAATACTAACAAATAGATCTCTGCAATATATATAAAAATTGGATATACCATGACCAAGTAGGGTTTATCTTAGGAATGCAAGGCTGGTTCAATATTCAAAAGTCAGTCAGGGTAATCCATCATATTAAACTAAAGAAGAAAAGTCACATAAGTGTATCAATGCAGAAAAATCTTTTGAACATATTCAACAACCATTGATGATAGAATATCTTAGGGAAAAACATCCTACTCATTCTTCTATGACCAAATAAACTCCTTTACTTACTAGTATAATCTCAGGCAAATATTTACTCTTTCTAATTAACCTCTCATCTGAAAAAAGGGAAATGATATGTAACTCACTGAATTGTTGTGTGAATAATTATTATATACACTATTAGTAATTAGAAGTAAGCTTGTTAAGTAATGTTCTATGAAATGGCTTCTTTCCTGATTTTGCATACTCTCAGCGTCAGAACCAAGGCTTCAGAACTGGATAAGACCTCTTAGTTCAAGTGTCTACCTACTACAATACCTAAAGTTCAGTTCAGTCGCTCAGCCATCTCTGACTCTCTGTGACCCCATAGACTACAGTACACCAGGCTTCCCTGTCCATCACCAACTCCCAGAGCTTGCCCAAACTCATGTCCATTAAGTCAGTGATGCCATCCAACCATCTCAGTCCCTGTCATCCCCTTCCCCTACCTTCAATCTTTGCCAACATCAGTGTCTTATACCTAAAAGTACAATACCTAAAAGTGCTCTTTAATTCAGAACATTATAGGCATAGCTCATAGAGATAATAGGTACAGTTCTAGACTACAACAATAAAGCAAATGTCACAGTAAAGCAAGCCACATGAATTTTTTGGAATATAATGTTTACACTATGTTGTTGATGTTGTTTAGTCACTCAGTTGTGTCCGACTGTTTTGCTCCCAGTGGACTATAGCCCACCAGGCTCCTCTGTCCGTGGGATTTCCCAGGCAAGAATACTGGAGTAGGTTGCCATTTCCTTCTCCAGGGGATCTTCCTGACCCAGGTATCAAACCTGCATCTCTTGCATTGGCAGGCATTCTTTAACACTGAGCTACCCAGAAATCCCATTTACACTATACTGTAGTCTATAAAGTGTGCAACAACATTATGTCCAACAAAAGCCAGTGTGTATACCTTAATTTAGAAATACTTTATTGCTAAGAAAAAAATGCTGATCGTCATCTGACAATGCAGGATTGCCACAAACCTTCGATTTGTAAAAAACACAGTATCTGTGAGACACAATAAAGCAAAACATGACAAAACAAGGTATGCCTGTATATACAGCACAGAAACGTAAATTGTGATTAAAGCGAAAATAAAATGAGTATCATGCATATTTTACTATTCAGCTAATTTAGGCATGATATAAAATAAACCAGAAATGCTTTATAGTAATGCTCTTGTATAAATTTCTAATCACTCCTTAATAAACGATTGCTGAAACCTTTAACCAATACAGGTAATATTAATAATAACGATTAATAAAAGGATCTCTCCTCATCCACATTTTCCTTTTCATTGTATTTTCCAAACCCTGCTAATCCTCTGCTATGCATCCAATACAGTTCCTTTCCCATGTTAAGTTGTTTGGGGGTAGACTCTTCCTTGTCTCATTGCCTTATTCCTACTTGCAGAAAATTCTTAGTCTTTGCAGATTAGCTTATAACGTGTATTTATATACTGATTAACAATGCCACCTCTCCACAGCTTGGACTATCCTTCAATATATTAGGTTGGTGCAAATATAATTATGGTTTTAAACCATGAATTTTAAATCATTATGACTAGTCTTAAGCACATCTTTATTAATCAAAATAGGAACCATTACAATCAACAGATTTTTGCCAACGAGAATTAAGTTTGCTTATTCCTGTAGCATAAAAATCTGTGCTTCAGGAACTCAGTGAACTCTTGGAAAGTGTTTTCTGCATCCTGCTGGTTGTAGAAGCTTTTTCCCTGCAAAAAGTTGTTGAAATGCTTGAGGAAGGGATAGTCAGTTGGCGAGAGATCAGGTAAATATGGTAGAGGAGGCAAAACTTCTAGCCCAGTTTGTTCAACTTTTGAAACATTGGTTGTGCAACATGCAGTCGGGCATTGTCATGGAGAAGAATTGGGCCCTTTCTGTTGACCAGTGCCAGCTTCAGGCATTGCAGGTTTTGGTGCATCTCAGTGATTTGCTGAGCATACTTCTCAGATGTAATGGTTTCACTGGGACTCAGAAAGCTGTAGTGGATCAGAGCAGCAGCAGACCACCAAACAGTGACCATGTCCTTTATTTATTTATTTTTTTTGGGTGCAAATTTGGCTTTGAGAAGTGCTCGGAGCAGCTTCTCTGTCCAACCACTGAGCTGGCCGTTGGCAGTTGTTGTACACAATCCACTTTTTGTTGCACGTCAGAATCTGATTGAGAAATAGTTTATCATTGTTGCATAGAATACAAGAAGATGACACCTCAAAATGATTTTTTTTGAATTTCATTCAGCTTGTGAGGCACCCACGTACTGAACTTTTTCACCTTTCCAGTTTGCTTCAAATACCAAATGACCGTACAGTGGTTGACATTGAGTTCTTTGGCAACTTCTTGTGTAGTTGTAAGTGGATCAGCTTCATTGATGACTCTCAATTGTTGTTGTCAACTTCCAGTGGCTGGCCACTGCACTCCCACTCTGGCCCTAACTGCTCCACAATGGTGCAACCTTAGAAGGAGCTGATTTTCCAGCTTTGGCAGAAAGAGAACCTCTTATTTTGGAGTCCAAGCTAAAAATGGATTCCATTGCCCCAGTTGAACAGCAATGTCCATATCTTGCATTATGTGTATTTTGATTGAATTTCTTTCCCAGTTCCAGGAGTTAAGAAGATTTACTATTTAGTAATTTTGAGCTTGCTGCTGCTGCTGCTGCTAAGTCGTTCTGGTCGTGTCCAACTCTGTGCGACCCCATAGCTGGCAGGCCACCAGGCTCCTCTGTCCCCGGGATTCTCCAGGCAAGAATACTGGAGTAGGTTGCCATTTCCTTCTCCAACGCATGCATGCATGCTAAGTCGCTTCAGTTGTGTCTGGCTCTGTGTGACCCTATAAACAGCAGCCCTCCAGGCTCCTCTGTCCACCGGATTCTCCAAACAAGAATACTGGAGTGGGTTGCCATTTCCTTCTCCCATTTTGAGCTTATCATTGTGCAAACCATAAATGCCCAAAAAATATTGAATAAATAATCTCTATTGGCACCACAGGCCAAGCTGGCCTAAAAGGACACATGCACACTCCAAACATATGAAAATGCTGGATAAGCTATTTTTTTTAATGCATAGCCAAACTCAAAACCAAGGAAAGGATATCCCCAGATGTCAGATATGAAGAACAACTCAAAGAAAATGAATGAGTGGGAACTGAAGCCAAACACATGACAGGATACAGCCTCATAGGCTGGGGACTTGCATTTTAATTTCTGCCTTGGAACAGGAGACAAAACCTTGGGCCCAGGCAAGGCAGGGAGCAAAAACTAAGTTCCTGTGCAAAACTAGGAGTCATGACGCTTTGCCTGGATTGTGACAGTGAATTTAAAAACTCAGCACATCAGTTTAGGGGTTCAGCAAAGAAGACTGCCATCAGCTTAGGGCAGTTGGCAGGAAAGGTACTCTTAGGAAGCTGAAATCAGGGACCTTCTGTAGAAATCTGCACTGTTTTCTTGGTGAGAGAATCACAAATAAGAAATTCATTCAAACACTAATACAGCAATTCCATTTCTTGGTATTTATCCTAAGGTATTGCAAACAGGGTCCTGAAAGGATAACTACACCCATATTCATGGCAGCATTATTCACAATAACCAAACTCTGGAAGCAGTCTAGATGTCCATCAGCAGATGAATGGATAAAGAAAATATGGTATATACCTACAAAGAATATTAGCTTTTAAAAAGGAAGGAAGTTCTGCCATATGCTACAGTAGGGATGAAACCGGAGGACATTATGCTAAGTAAAATAAGCCAATCATAAAAAGACATATACTGTTAATTTGTCAGTGGATTTATAGGTTGCTTCTATGTCCTGGCTGTTGTAAATAGAGCTGCAGTGAACATTGGGGTAAGTCAAGTCTTTCTGAAATATGGTTTCCTCAGGATATATGCCCAGTAGTGGGATTGCCGGGGCATATTAGTTTTATTCCTAGTTTTTTAAGCAATCTCCATACTGTTCTCTGTACTGTGACTATATTAAATTACATTCCAACCAGCAGTGCAAGAAGGTGCCTTTTTCTCTACATCCTCTTCAGCATTTATTGTTTGTAGATTTTTTGATGGTGGCCATTCTGATTGGTGTGAGGTGATAACTCGTAGGAGCTTTGATTTGCGTTTCTGTATTTAGGAGCCGTGTTGAGCATCTTCTCATGTGTTTGTTGCCCACCTGTATGTCGTCTTTTGGAGAATTGTCTGTTTAGGTCCTCCACCCATTTTTTTATTGTGGTGTTTGTTTTTCTGATATCTAGCTGCATTGAGCTGCTTGTATATTTTGGATATTAATCCATTGTCCCTATCTGTCTTCCCCACCACCCTTACCCCCTGGTAACCATAAGTTTTTGATTTTTTTTTTTCACTTTACAATACTGTATTGGTTTTGCCATACATTGACATGAAACCACCACAGGTGTTCTATAAGTCTGTGAGTCTGTTTCTGCTTTGTAAATAAGTTCATATGTGTCATTTTTTTAATTCCACATATAAGAGATACCATGTGATACTTATCTTTCTCTGTTAGACTTCACTCAGGATGACAACCTCTAGGTCTACCCATGTTGCTGCAAGTGGCATTATTTCATTATTTTTTGTGGCTGAGTAAAATTCCATTCAGTTCAGTTCAGTTCACTCACTCAGTCGTGTCTGACTCTTTGCGACCCCATGGATCGCAGCACACCAGGCCTCCCTGTCCATCACCAAGTCCCAGAGTTCACCCAGACTCATGTGCATCGAGTCGGTGATACCATCCAGCCATCTCATCCTCTGTCATCCCCTTCTCCTGCTGCCCCCAATCCCTCCCAGTATCAGGGTCTTTTCCAATGAGTCAACTCTTCGCATGAGGTGGCCAAAGTGTTGGAGTTTCAGCCTCAGCATCAGTCCTTCCAGTGAATACCCAGGACTGGTCTCCTTTAGGATGGACTGGTTGGATCTCCTTGCAGTCCAAGGGACTCTCAAGAGTCTTCTCCAACACCACAGTTCAAAAGCATCAATTCTTCGGTGCTCAGCTTTCTTCACAGTCCAACTCTCACATCCATACATGACCACTGGAAAATCCATAGCCTTGACTAGCCGGACCTTTGTTGGCAAAGTAATATCTCTGCTTTTTAATATGCTGTCTAGGTTGGTCATAACTTTCCTTCCAAGGAGTAAGTGTCTTTTAATTTCATGGCTGCAGTCACCATCTGCAGTGATTTTGGATCCCAAAAAAATAAAGTCTGACACTGTTTCCACTGTTTCCCCATCTATTTCCCATGAAGTGATGGGACCAGATGCCATGATCTTCGTTTTCTGAATGTTGAGCTTTAAGCTAACTTTTTCACTCTCCTCTTTCACTTTCATCAAGAGGCTTTTTAGTTCCTCTTCACTTTCTGCCATAAGGGTGGTGTCATCTGCATATCTGAGGTTATTGATACTTCTCCCGGCAATCTTGATTCCAGCTTGTGCTTCTTCCAGCCCAGCGTTTCTCCTGATGTACTCTGCATATAAGTTGAATAAGCAGGGTGACAATATACAGCCTTGATGTACTCCTTTTCCTATTTGGAACCAGTCTGTTGTTCCATCTCCAGTTCTAAGTGTTGCTTCCTGACCTGCCTGTGTATATACCACATCTTCTTTATTGCTTCCTCTGTCAGTGGCCATTTAGGTTCATTTTCAAGTAGTCAGGCTTTGTTCTAAGAACAGGCACTGTTCTAAGGCCTAGAGGCACAATTATGAATAAGACAGGCAAGGTTCTTCCTCTGATTCTTGCAGTCTCATAGAAGACAACAATTAGGCATAAACATAATAATTTCAGACATTTTGATAAGCATAATGAAAAGTTAATACAGAATAATAACATAAGGAGTAATGGGGAGTGTCAGTGGGGCCACCTAAGATGGCATATCCAGAAAAGGTCTTTCTAAAGAGGTGGCATTTAACCAGAGCGTGGACAAGAAGGCACCAACCACACTAAGATCTAGGAGAAGAGTAATCTAAGGACAAACAGGCTCTGAGACAAGGAAGGAGCAAAAGCCTCTTGGTGTCATTTAGGATAGACTTGATAGCAAGAAAGACCAAGAATGTTTCCTGTCAAATGCAGCAGATAAGATGCCATGGTAGATGCACCTGGTCAATTGCATTTCCAGAGTACCATTGGTCCACCTAAAGTTCAAATTGTAACTGAGTTCCAGGATACAGTCTGTTTGGAAGAATCAAAGCCAGGCCTTGAGCTTCAGCCAGAATTATACTGCCAAGGATAAACATAGAAATGTATTCTCCCAGAAGTCCATGGATGTCTTTTATACTTCATCTTGCCCCTGTCCTAGTGAACAATGAATTGAGTACACAGCATACACTAAACTCCTGGGATCCCTCAAGTGCTGTCCATTTTCTAAAGCAAAGTGGCAGTCTTTTTCTGAAAGGAGCCAGACAGTCCCTAGTTCAGGTTTTGAAGATCATACCATCTCTATTACAGTTGCTCAACTCTGCACTGTGGCACAAAAGCCACCAAAGATAATACATAGACAAACAAGGTGGCTGTGTTTAATAACACTGCATTTATAAAAATAGGCAGTATTTTGCCAACCCCGGTTCTAAAACAATGATCCCCAAAGTGGATTGAATCCACTCGAGCCTTCGGGTGTGTAAAGAAGGATCACAACTTTTGTTTTTATCACCAAAAAAAGCCAGTAAGAAATTATTAATATTTAATATCAAATGACATTTGGTGCCCACATTTAATCCAGTGTCAGAGCCATAAGAGGTCACATACAGAGGCACAGAACTGAAAGAAAAAGCTCAGTTGGTAAAGAATCCATCTGCAATGCAGGAGACCCCAGTTCAATTCCTGGGTTGAGAAGATCTGCTAGGGAAGGGATAGGATACCTGCTCCACTATCCGTGGACTTTCCATGTGGCTCAGCTGGTAAAGAATCCACCTGGAACATGGGAGACCCATGTTCCATCCCTGGGTTAGGAAGATACCCTAGGGAAGGGAAAGGCTACTCACTCCAGTATTCTGGCCTAGAGAATTCCATGGACTGTATAGTCCATGGAGTTACAAAGAGTCAGACACGACTTCGCAGCTTTCATGTGAAGACAAAGGGTCTGAAAAGCCTGAAAATGAAATTAAATCCTTTCCTGTTGTTAGTTTCTGTTTTCAGTAATTATTTGTCAGGGCATCTCTCTGGTGGTTGGTAAATAGTATCAGAGTATAGTTACCAGTTTGACTGCCTTATGAGAAGTGGCAGAAAATGATGTGGTTTTGAGGGGAAGTAAATGTAAAAATCACATTGGGCAAAGTGAGGTGTTAATTGTAGCAGGCATTTGGCCTGTTATTGAAGGAAGACAATAGAATATTTAGAATCAAGGACCAATTTCACTTTTAACCCTGGAGAAGGAAATGGCAACCCACTCCAGTATTCGTGCCTGGAGAATCCCATGGACGGAGGAGCTGGGTGGGCTACAGTCCACGGGTCACAGAGTCGGACACGACTGAGCGACTTCACTTTCACTTTTAAAAGTCAGTGAATACTTGATCCATGTAAAGATTTAAAGCAGCAAGTACCTAATAAAATAGGGAAGACTGAAGCAGGGGAAAGTTTATCCTTTACTGTAAAAAAAAAAGTAGTGTCTTGTTTTTTAAAGGGAGAGGGAATGTAGAGATTTAGTAGGAAGAAGGGAGGGAGGGAGGGAGGCAAGGACATTATCAACATCCACCACCGTGAGCCGCCAACTCCTTATCCTGTTCCCTTCTCCCTTTGCGGCTGCCTTTCATGGAAACTGTCTGCTCACAGGATGAAACACCACAAGAACAAACACGCTGAAGTCCTTTGCTAGTGGGACCCTCCGCTGTGGAAGCTCAACCAACTCCTAGATCATAGACGTTGGGGAACCCTGTTCCCATGAACCTATTCATACCCAGTTAGCCACTGTGGACCAGCACAGAATGTCCCAATACAACTGTTCCTCCAGAAGCCATCTTACCATCACTGGACACCTCCACACACGCTTAGAATGTATGCATTCATAGCGCACATTGCGCAGCTGCGAGTTGGCACCAAAATGTCTGCCTAGAAAGAGATCTTAAGTCAGTATTATTAAGAATTATAGTCTAGGCCATTAACAACATTAATTAAGTCCTTGTTTTGAGCCAAACACTCTGCATAAGTGATTTAATATATTATGTCATTTCATCCTCACAGTAGCCCTAGGAAGCAGATATTCCTGCTGTTGCTGATTTTACAGAAGAAGAAACCAAGGCTCAAGTAATTACCACAGGCCAAATAAATGGCAGGCAAAGTTTGACTCTAGAGACTGCCTTCTCAAATACTATACCAGTGGTTCTTAAGTGTTAATATATGCAAAAATCATAAAAAATACTGCTTAAAATGCAGATTCCTAGACCTCACTCCAAAGATTCTGACTCAGCAGGCCCCATGTTTGCCCTGGGAATCTGGGGGTTTTGTTTGTTTTTGTTTTCATAAAATACCCCAGGTGATTCTAATTTGAGTAGTTCGTAGCTTTGGGGGACACATATTGTACTATCATTATATTACATCCCTTAAATTGGTATTGTACTATAACTAAATCGAACTATATCTCAGAGTTAGGAGTTACTTTATAAGTAACTGTCCTCTCTGATGTTATGAATCAAGGGAGAAGCATGCATGCATATATTCAGACTTACAAAACTGAAAAACCAGAGGATATGGTTTACATTACAGAATTAATACTCAGTTTACAAAAAGATTCTTTGTAGTGAGAAATTTCTAAAACAAGGTGCTACATAGCACTGCCTATAAACAAAACCATTTAAAACAAAACGGAAAACACTGCCTATTGAACAAAACTGTTTGGCCACTAAAACTGAAAAAAAAAAAATGGCATAATTCCCAATGCATAGAAAGACAGACTACTGAATGTAATTTTTAACCGTTCTACTTTTGTCTCCCCCGTTTTTTTCTTAAACTTCTAATGTTTGTACCACTAATCTGCTCTTGAGGGTGAGTTGACAACAAGGCAAATAAACATGGACCAAAAATCATTAAAGAAAAGACTCAGAACTAGTTGTGTCACATTTGACAGCCTGCTCTTCTTTGAGGATTTTATGCTCATGATTTTATATTGTACTTATATGGCAATATGAAAGGAGGTAGTTCATACCTCCTGCTGGTAAAATTGTGGCTGGATCATAGGATATTACTGAATATATCTCTTTATCATGGGTTTGTACTGGAAAGCATTTCGAGACTTCCAGGTACCCTGCCACCTGAATGAGATTGTGAACAGCTGGCCTAATTCCTGTCAACATGATTCTGTTTACACCATTCAATTATATACTTTTCAGGATCACATTTATTATGTAATACAAAATGTGAAAGAAAGCCTTCTCTCATTGTTAGTTATTAGTAATATTGTTCTCATAGTTACTTTCCCGTTGCAGAGCAGTAGTGACACAACCCAGGAAGGCCACATCCCTTAGAGAGGTGGAGACGGGGACTGCTGCCCTGCGCTGCTGCGTGTCACCACCTCTACTTTGCAGAACAAGGACATCTCTCAGCAACAAAAGGGCAGTTAACGGGAGGAGCCCAGCAGGGGAGAGGAGGGGGAGATTGCTGGAAACAAAACCAGACCTCTGCTCCTGGCTGTTGGCAGAGTGAATGGAATGCAGAGGCTCTGGTGATGACGAAATGCAGATTCTAGCTGGAAGTTGAGAAAACTGAACTTCACTTCTGGAGAGTGTTGGCTTCAACCACCAATTGTGCATCAAGGCCAGTAGTCTGTGAAGTGGCTCAGGAATGAAGACTGGACCTTAAGTGAAAAGTGCAAAATGCCTCCAAGAGGGCAAAGGCAGATGAATGCAGGGCTGAATAAAGCCCAGTGTGACCTCCATCACGTGGATGGAGAGGAGCCATCCCTCAGAGCCATAGTGCCCACTCCTTCCGCTCCCGTGGAGCTCTGTGCGTGTCAGACTCTGCCTTCCCTTCCCACATGGGTGAATTACAAATCGCTCCTCATCTTTCATTCTGTGCGTCTCAGACCAGCATGTCCAGAGAGATGCTGGGTGATTTGAATGGGCTTTTAGATGCCTTGACTTGATTAAGCCCGTATTCACCTCGGATATGCCTGAGTGACTGAACTGAAGAACACTTCACAAAACAGCCAGCCTGCTGGTGGAAACTGCCACAGGACAAACTGCATGTAAAGCCAAGGGGATGTGGATAATGCAGGTTGGATCAAAAGAGGAAGGAAGCTCTCCTGAGGAACATTCAGCTTGAACTGGCAAAAGACAGTGGACAAGTGTTTGAGGAAAGGTTCTGGAGGAGAAGGGAGAAAAGCTGCCGCACTCATGCTTCCATGGATTTATACCCTCCCCTGATCAGCTTGGATGGCACCACCAGGGCCTGAGTAAACTATGTTAAATTGTGTTGGAGAAAATTATTTGTCAAAGTCTTTATAAAGTGTTCTACGCATATGTGCCAATTTCATGTCTATTGCACTATTGTTGTGGTTATGACTGCTGTAATTCCTCACTTAGAATAAGGTTGGCTCACATTTATTGGACACTTTCTATGTGCCACACACCATGCTAACATCACATACATTATTTCGTCTAATCCTCACATCAGCCCAACAAAGGGAGGCACTGCATTCTCTCTTTTACAGATAGAGAAGTTAAAACTGAAAAAGATAAAGTGATTTGCACTAACTCAGAATGAGCAATCCTGGGGAGCACAGTCGCCTGTAAGGACCTTAGGGGCACTCTGTTTTATAAGCATAGCATAACTGGTACATATAAAAATGCCTCCCAAATCACTGAGATAAGCTTACATCATTCTCATGGAAGCTATTCATGAAAACAGGTGTTTAACACAGTTTAAAAAGATTGCTATTCAAAATGATGAAAACAAACTAAATTTGGGTGCTCAAAGAAGTGGAGTTCAGTCAGCTGGAAAATAGAGTTATGGAGAACAGCTCATCCCTGATGATGCTGGATAAATGAAGTGTTACCATATTAGTAACAGGAGGAGGAGGAGCAGCACGAAGGCGATTAATAACATTAGTCAGGCTGCAGTGGTTGGACAGACTGGGAGAGGAGAGAAAGGAGAATTAGGGGAACGTCTGGGAATTTATCTGTGAAATAGCCTCAGAAGTCCCGTGCTTTCCCACCACCATCACCGATTGCTCAAGTGTAATGATGTGTCCAGGTAACGTATTTATTTCTTACAACAAACACTTGGCTCTTCTCTCATTTTGAACCCCCTGCCTCTGGGTTCCTCTGTACTTTGGCACTGGCAGCATTAGAGAATATATATGTGCTGCAGCCTTTGTGCACAGTACAAGGCAATAGTGAAAGCAAGCGGATTCTCCTCATCTGGTATATTGATGCCATGCAGCAGAAAGCCAATAAGAGCATGACCTTGTTCCACACACAAATACGTTCTTTTAACGGCTTTTCCTCTAAGGCAGCAAGTCTGCACTAGCAGGGAGAACAGAATGAATTTTCCTTTTAAGAAACGTGTAAGATGGTACTCGTTTTCCACAGCTTTTTTTTTCTTTTATTTTCTTCATTTCATAACATAAATGTGTTAAAGCGTATCCCTTTTTGCATATAATGATATTGACTAAGCCATCTTGCTGAAGGGTCTTTCTCCTCAGGCTGCTGGTTTGGTTCTAGCTGGTGCTGGAAATGGACCCCAGCCACAGAGATTAATGCCAACTCAGATTCTTATCACTCACATTAAAGACACCATATTTCTGCCTGTATTCCTATCTGACCTCTTGACTATATTAGACTTGTGGATGTATGGATGGACAGGAAAACAAATAATGAGATGCTGCAGGTCAATAACTGCTTTCAAGCCAGTGTTACAATTAAGAAAGCACAGGTTTGATTCTCCTGCTCCTACGTAACTTCTCTTTGAGGTTGTGCAAAGTTGGGACTGATATATGCCACAGCATACCATGAATAAAGCTTTCAAAGTAAAGTGCAGCCACAAATGTTGTGTTTAGTTTACATGTATATTAATAGGTACTTAGTGTACATGTGACTGTTCCATACAGCCCAGGTGCTAGCATCTCAGCATTCTGCATTCTACACTTCCCAGACACCTACTATGTGCTGGGAGCTCATCATTCAAAGACTAATAATAGAAAAGAAAAAATACCTGGCAGTGCCACAAAATAAGGATTCAGAAATACTCTTTTAAAGACTGTTTCCACACTGTTCTGTGTTTCAAACTGAAAACTACCCCTTTTCCCCCTCTGCGCATGGATCAGTCAAGAACAAAAGGAAATATTTCTGCTTTTTTTCCTTTCTTTCCAAGCACCTTGGGAAGAGCCAGGCATGGAGCCAAAAAGGAGGGAGATGTTACTAAGAGAAAAAACCATCCTGTTTGACTTTGATGGGGAAAAAAAGGAAAGACGAACTGCATCATGTATGGAGGCTTGAACGATGTATGTAGGAAAAGAGTGTTTTTATGGATAACTGCCACGGGCAAAACAGCAGATCTAATCAAAAGCACTGCACACGTGGATGTTCCCCGCCTCTGGGAGAAGGGAACTCTTAACAATGGGCTGGGTTTCAAAGTTTTCCTTCTGCAATTCAGCAGAGGGTAGACAGCCTTACAATGCATAAAATATTCCTCACAGCCTCACTATCCTCCAGAAAAAAAAAAAGACGACTCATCACTAAGACAAACCATTAATTCCAAATTAATTCTAAACTAATAAAATTCTCTTATCTCCATCACACAGGTGAGTTGTGGTGTGAATATCCATGCGGTTCCATACATATGAGCAGCCACGAGTTGTCACTGCTATCCTCTCTCCCAGCCAAGTAGCATAGGAAGTGAGTCTTGGCTTTGGGAAACAAAAACGCTAAGATAAATTATCCCCTCATCTCTTTACCCTCCCTGCCATTCCCTCTTTTTGTTCCATTTGAGGCTGATTATGCCTAGATAAGCCCACCCAGGGAGTAAGCAGTAGCAGGCTTCCCAGGTTCAGTGGTAGAGAATCTGACTGCCAACAGAGGAGTTGGGGGTTCAGTCCCTGGGTGGGGAAGATCCCCTGGAGGAGGAAATGGCAACCCACTCCAGTATTCTTCCCTGGAGAATCCTATGGACGGAGGAGCCTGGCAGGCTACAGTCCATGAGGTCGCAAGAGTTGGACACAGGAGGCCGCCGCAGTTCACGCCTCTAGAGGGCGCTGTACTCTCCAGTCTCAGGAAGCCTAAGGAAGGTCACCCGCACAGAGTCTGCTGTTCATACCCAGTTTTTGGAAAGTGTAAGCAGTGAACAAAGCTGAACAGGCAGGAGTGGGAGAGGGAGTTATGAGAGGAGGCAGGACAGAAGCGGAAGGAGGAGCAGAGCTCTCCTAGCGTGCTCCACTCGTCTCCAGTGGCAGAAGGTGATTGTGCTAATGGGCCCCGTGCTCTGCCCTATGTGATGGAAAAACAATAGCAATGAAAGCAAGATGAAACCAGAAAGCAGGAGATTCTATATGGTCAAACACAGCCCTGCACAAGAATTCTGGGTATTGGAAGGTCAGATAAAAGAAACAAAATCCACCAGGAAACGTCTTTAAAACCAGACCCACAAATGGATGTGTTTTAAAACGGGTCCATACTCATCAATTCTCTTTGACCAAATAATCTGACAACTGTGGCAAATAGTGATAGTGCAGTTGCTGCAATCCAGGCACCATGCTGTGTGTCTGTGTGGGTCACCCCATTCACTTCTAGCATAGGTGTTAGTACATCTTATGTCTGAAGAAACAGACTTGGGGGTGAAAACTTAGCCAAGGTAACACAACCAGTAAGTAGAAAAACTGGGATTTGCACCCAGCTCATCAGACCTGTGTCCACATCCCTAACTACTCTGCTGGTGCCTGCTAGATGCCATGCCTCTAGCAATAGCTGGGGGGGCGGGGGCAGTCAGTGGCCTTCAAAACCCAACTTTATTGACCTGCATCAGTGCTGGCAAGATGATAGAGTGAAGCTGCCCCTGATTGTCTGTTCTTTCTTAGTTCAGTTCAGTTCAGTCGCTCAGTTGTGTCCAACTCTTTGTGACCCCATGAATCGTAGCACTCCAGGCCTCCTTGTCCATCACCAGCTCCCGGAGTTCACGCAGTCCATCGAGTCAGTGATGCCATCCAGCCATCTCATCCTCTGTCGTTCCCTTCTCCTCCTGCCCCCAATTCCTCCCAGCATCAGAGTCTTTTTCAGTGAGTCAACTCTTCGCATGAGGTGGCCAAAGTGTTGGAGTTTCAGCTTCCGCATCATTCCCTCCAAAGAAATCCCAGGGCTGTTCTCCTTCAGAATGGACTGGTTGGATCTCCTTGCAGTCCAAGGGACTCTCAAGAGTCTTCTCCAACACCACAGTTCAAACGCATCAGATGCCAAAGGGTACAGAATATGCAACAGAAATAAGGCTGTGTGAAAAGTTAGTGAAACCCTCCCTTGGAAAAAGAAAAGTGAAGGCCAGGAAGTCAGTCTCCAAAAACTGCACTAAGACCCAGCAGCTAGGATATTCCATAGATTTTTGCCCCAATTTGAGCCTACTACAGACTGTGGGGATCAGTGCAGGTGGGATCCACCTCCACTCACAAGAGCGCCCTCAGTGTCCGCCACTCCGTCTCCACCAGCTCCTCACGACTCCAGTCCTGCCCCTCTGGAAGGGATCCAACTCCCTCAGACTCATTTGCTCCCCATTTTACTGAGAAATTCAAGGCCCTTTTACACAAATCTTCGGTTCTTCTCTCTTCACCTTGCCAGTATTCTGTTATCTCCACTCTTCAGGTTTTTTCCTTCTCTTATAGCAAAAGAGATGTTATTCCTCCTTTTTCCAAAGCTAATGTCTCCTGCCTACTCAGTCACCTTGAATTGACAACGATCCCCTCTTGCACTTTCATCTGACCTACTCTGAACCCCTTTCATTCTGCTTACAAGCCTGTGGTGCCTTCACATCCTAATAAATATAATAAATTATGAATAAAATTTTTCACACCTTCCTTTTAACCATGCCTCTGTCTGTAACAAAGTTTGCACAATTTTCTGCTAGAAGAGCCACCTGGACCCCTGTTTGTTATGCAGATTCCCAGGCACTTTGCCCTGGATATCAACCCAGCAAGTCTGAAACAGGTATGGGAAGCTGTGTGATTGCGCAAGTTTGGGAAGCACCTCCCTCCAGGCTCTCCCTTCTGTGTCTGCACACGCTAAACGTGGGGTTACAGCTGCTTCCTGCTTCCTCACCTCCTGCTTACTCTTAAGTGTATTGCAAAGCTTCCACCCTAACAATAGCTCTCCTGTGGGAATTTTGTAGTGTGACAAGCCAAGTTGAACTACAAGCCCCACAATTTCCTAACCTGCATGGCTCCAAGTGAGGTCATGACATTTGTGAAGTGGGAGTGAAGCTGCAGGCTTTGGGGCTGGTGGAAGTCGGTGGGGGCCCAGGACCTGCTGGCTCATGTTGGCGTGAAGTGCACTTCGGCCCAAAGCTCCTCCCTCTGTGGGGTCTGCTCCTGCAGCTTTTTTGAGTCCTGGGTCAAGCAGGTGTGCAGGTCCATGGCAAAGGGCACTGCCTTCTGCAGGTCACTGGGTCACTCATCAGGGTTGGCCGTGGTAAGAGACAGATGCAGGTGACAGTTTGCCTTTGTGATTTTACTTTGACCTCAGCTCCCCCCGCTCGTATCCAACTTTTCTTCTCAACTTCTGGCCCCCAGTAATAATTTCATTAATGGCCCTGTCACGAGTGACAAAGAGAACTCTGATGCCTGTTACATGCAATGGCAAAAGAGTCACTAACTTACCACCTGTAACAATTGTCTAAGTGTCTAGAAAATAAGGCTTTGTGTGATCGAGTAGGTACTGCTATAATAAGTTTTGATGCAAATGAATATAATACAGTTGGTACTAGAGGACTTAGCAGAAGAAAATGATAAATTTGGGGCCTCAGCTTTAGGCCTGTAGGAAGGACAGTAAAACTTCTAGAACTGCCCTAAAGGAGCTCTTGTCTCCTGGAGCCAAGATTTTCAGAGATGGGGACCCCAAGTCCAGTCCTAAGGACTGCTGAATCATAAAATTGAATTCACAAACTTTCAGGATTTTTTATGTGAAAATCATAAAACCTCAAGTTTAATTATGTTAAATTGTTACTTGTGTTTGACCAAAATAAAATTTTTTAGAAACTAATCAAATGGGTCTCTCTTCAAACTGTGATTCTCAAATGTTTTGAATTAGAGGGACCCTTCAACATATTATGAATTTTACTTCTCACTTCAGTCAGCACACACACAGAAACACATGATGGTGATTATACTTTTAGTGTCTTTTGAAGGGGAAAATAAAAAAGGAAAGACTATGAGAGCAGGAATTGGGACCTGGAAACTTGAGATAGTCTCTGCCAAACCTTATTTGTCAGTGGAAGCAGCCCTTCCTTCTTATCTGAGTTTTCTCTTTCTGAGCTCTTCCTGTACCTGAGGAGATTGCGAGGGTCTTCATGAGGCAGTGGCCTCACAACAGATTGCTGGTTCTCCCCAGGACCTACCCACATCCCTCTCATGGTTTCTTGAGCAGACTCAAATCCTGGCCAGCCTCCGCAGCTAAGTACCAAGTGTGACCCAAGAGGAGGTGCAGTACACACCCAAAAAACTGAAAGGGTTTATGAACTTTTATCAACAGCATCCTGGAAAATGTGTTTGGGAATGAATCGTACAGGTATTGGATCAGGGTAGAAAGAAAGAATTGGATTGGGCCAAATTCTGATTCAGTGTGTTAACTCAGGCAGCTGGAAGTGGCTCTAAAAGTTTGTGTCATTGGTTTCCTCAAACATAGAAAAAAAATGTCCTATACTGAATGGAGTTTAAATGCCTGAACTTCATTAGTAAACTTTAAAAGAAAACATCCAGAGGCTACAGGGGATCAGAATTGTAGAGGAGACATATTACCTAAGACACGTTCTCCCACTCCCTAACTATGCCTGCTGGGAAGGTTCTGGCCTCACCCTTCATCAAGGCGGTGAGAAATGAATTTGTGGGGGGCACCCTGGCATCTTTGAAGAGCTCTATGGTGGCCCTTCTGTACAGGTCAGGGATGACTCTGGGAACTACTGCCATCAAACTACCAAATTCATTGGGGATAAGGAGTTCCAGGTGGCAAAGGGCTTTAATCACAGAGATGAGATTTGGCAGGTTACCATAATGGGTAGGAGAGCTAAAGCAGTAATTAGGAGAGCTGAACCATAAACATCTTTGGCATTGACTTACTTATCTGGGTATCTCTGGAACTGAAGGGAATGTATGACCTACTGGATCTGGTGTCACAAGTCTGACTTGAATCATCATTAGGGCAAGTTCACCAGCCCAGGGCCCCTTGAATAAGGGTTGGCTCATTCCCACTGAGAAAGATCCCAGCTTGATTAGCTGATAATTGACACATCTCCCAGAAGTCTGCTGGGACTCCTAACTGCCAAAATTCTTGACTATGGACTACAGCACTTAACACCATGGACCACCTCCCCATTGAAACTTCCAGTTCTTGCCATCTCTCCAGCATTGTATGTTCCTGCTCCTTCCTCTGAAACTCTCTCCCAGGTTGGCCTTTCTAGTCCCTGAATACGAGCATCACTATGTTTCCATCTTGGTCCCTTTCCTCATTCCCTAAAACACTTGTTTCAATAATTCCAAATATCTGTATCTCCTCTACACAGACCCCAAACTTTCCTTTCAGGTCCCAGTTTTATCCCCAGTGCATCACCCCTGCTTTTTGGTTAGCTAAACATTAAATGTCTGAATATACTGTTACCACCTCAAAATCATTCCATAGCTGCTACACACTAAACGTTTGTATTCCCCCCCAAATGAATTTGTTGAAGTCCTAACCTCCACTGTGGTGGTATGTGGAAGTAGGGCCTTGAAAGGTAATTAGCTCTCTTGGCTAGAGCCTGCATGAATAGGATTACTGCCCTTATAAACAGGACTCCAAACCACTTTGCTACCCCTTTGCCACCATGTGAGGCTACACCAAGAAGGTGGCATTCTGCAGCTGGGCAGAGGGCTATTACCAGATCCCAACCATGCTGGCACCCTAATCTTGGACTTCCAGACTCCAGAACTATACGAGTTACATTTCTGTTGTTTGTAAACACCTAGTCTTTGGTATTTTGTTATGGCAGCCCAAAGTGACCAAGACAATATCGTTTTTCCCGATTTCCCTATCAGTAATACCAAAATCTTCCCAGTCAGACTTAAAACATTAGACATCCTTGACCCCACCTTCTACTTTTCTTCCCATGTCTAGTCAGTGACAAAATACTAGTAATCTTATTTCAGTCTCACCTGTTACTCGAAACACAGCCCAAATGCAAGTCCATGTTATCACTGGAGAAAATAAAACAGCCTTCCACTTCCATTCTCTCTCCCAGTCATCCAGCCTATTCTTCGCAATGTATGATCTGTTTCAGTGTGTACAGTTTCACTATTCAGACACCCTCCACCATCCCTGCTGCTGCTGCTGCTAAGTCACTTCAGTCGTGTCCGACTCTGTGCGACCCCACAGATGGCAGCGCACCAGGCTCCCCCGTCCCTGGGATTCTCCAGGCAAGAACACTGGAGTGGGTTGCCATTTCCTTCTCCAATGCATGAAAATGAAAACTGAAAGTGAAGTCGCTCAGTAGTCTCCAACTCTTCACAACCCCATGGACTACAGCCTACCAGCCTCCTCCATTCATGGGATTTTCCAGGCAAGAGTACTGGAGAGGGTTGCCATTGCCTTCACCATCCCTACTTGCCTACAAAATAAAGTCCAAGCTTCAGAATTTAGTAATTTCCCCTTTTAGTGATAGGCCTGAACCTACATCTTTCACATTCCGACATTATCAGGGCTTATGCTGCTGCTGCTGCTGCTGCTAAGTCGCTTCAGTCGTGTCCAACTCTGTGCGACCCCATAGATGGCAGCCCACCGGGCTCCCCCATCCCTGGGATTCTCCAGGCAAGAATACTGGAGTGGGTTGCCATTTCCTTCTCCAATGCAGGAAAGTGAAAAGTCAAAGTGAAGTCGCTCAGTCGTGTCCGACTCTTAGCAACACCATGGACTGCAGCCTACCAGGCTCCTCCGTCCATGGGATTTTCCAGGCAAGAGTACTGGAGTGGGGTGCCATTGCCTTCTCCATTCAAGGCTTATACGTAACCAATATTCCAATGAAACTCTACTATTCCCTGAGTATGACCTGCATGTTCCCAGTTCTACATCTTTATTTACAACATTCCTTCTGTCTGGCATGCCTGCCTCATCTCCACCTGTTCACTTATTCCAAACACTATTGAACATCTCTCATGTGTAAGGCCTTATGCACATCAAGGGATTACACTTACTCTGTGTTGCTTAGAACATAGCCTGTTGCAATCCTATGACTGCTATAAGGCTGCTTCATACCGCCACTGCCTCCAGGAACTCATCCTGGCCGGAAGTGACCGCCTGATCATTGTACTGTTTATCTCACTCATGGTGTTTATCAGTGCCAGATGCTACTTATTCATTCCCAGGGCCTTTATAATTGCTGTTCTTTCTGCCCCACATGCTCTTCCCAGATTCCTTATAGTCAGATCCTTCACTTCATTTTCTGCTCAAATGTCACATCCTCATGAAGTGTTCTCTAGCCACCCTACCTAAAATGTCCTCTCTACTTTATTTTTCTTCCTTGAAATTCAGTTCAGTTCAGTTGCTCAGTCGTGTCCGACTCTTTGCGACCCCATGAATCGCAGCACACCAGGCCTCCCTGTCCATCACCAACTCCTGGAGTTCACTCAGACTCATGCCCATCGAATCAGTGATGCCATCCAGCCATCTCATCCTCTGTCGTCCCCTTCTCCTCCTGCCCCCTATCCCTCCCAGCATCAGTCTTTTCCAATGAGTCACCTCTTTGCATGAGGTGGCCAAAGTACTGGAGTTTCAGCTTTAGCATCAGTTGCTCAGTCATGTCCAACTCTTTGCGACCCCGTGAATTGCAGCACACCAGGCCTCCCTGTCCACCACCAACTCCTAAAGTTTACTCAAACTCATGTCCATCTAGTCAGTGATGCCATTCAGCCATCTCGTCCTCTGTCATCCCCTTCTGCTCCTGCCCTCAATCCCTCCCAGCATCAGGGTCTTTTCCAATGAGTCAACTTTTCACATGAGGGGGCCAAAGTATTGGAGTTTCAGCTTTAGCATCAGTCCTTCCAATCACCCAGGACTGATTTCCTTTAGAATGGACTGGTTGGATCTCCTTGCAGTCCAAGGGACTCTCAAGAGTCTTCTCCAACACCACAGTTCAAAAGCATCAATTCTTTGGTGCTCAGCTTTCTTCACAGTCCAACTCTCACATCCATACATGACCACTGGAAAAACCATAGCCTTGACTAGATGGACCTTTGTTGGCAAAGTAATGTCTCTGCTTTTGAACATGCTATCTAGGTTGGTCATAACTTTCCTTCCAAGGAGTAAGCATCTTTTAATTTCATGGCTGCAATCACCATCTGCAGTGATTTTGGAGCCCCAAACAATAAAGTCTGACACTGTTTCCACTGTTTCCCCGTCTACTTCCCATGAAGTTATGGGACTGGATGCCATGATCTTTGTTTTCTGAATGTTGAGCTTTAGGCCAACTTTTTCACTCTCCTCTTTCACTTTCATCAAGAGGCTTTTTAGTTCCTCTTCACTTTCTGCCATAAGCGTGGTGTCATCTGCATATCTGAGGTGATTGATATTTCTCCTGGCAATCTTGATTCCAACTTGTGTTTCTTCCAGCCCAGCGTTTCTCATGATGTACTCTGCATAGAAGTTAAATAAGCAGAGTGACAACATACAGCCTTGATGTACTCCTTTTCCTATTTGGAACCAGTCTGTTGTCCCATGTCCAGTTCTAACTATTGCTTCCTGACCTGCATATAGGTTTCTCAAGAGGCAGGTCAGGTGGTCTGGTATTCCCATCTCTTTCAGAATTGTCCACGGTTTATTGTGATCCACACAGTCAAAGGCTTTGGCATAGTCAATCAAGCAGAAATAGATGTTTTTCTGGAACTCTCCTGCTTTTTTGATGATCCAGCGGATGTTGGCAATTTGATCTCTGGTTCCTCTGCCTTTTCTAAAACCAGCTTGAACATCTGGAAGTTTACAGTTCATGTATTGCTGAAGCCTGGCTTGGAGAATTTTGAGCATTACTTTACTAGCATGTGAGAGCAGTAGTTTGAACATTCTTTGGCATTGCCTTTCTTTGGGATTGGCATGAAAATTGACCTTTTCCAGTCCTGTGGCCACTGCTGAGTTTTCCAAATTTGCTGGCATATTGAGTGCAGCACTTTCACAGCATCATCTTTCAGGATTTGAAATAGCTCAACTGGAATTCCATCACCTCCACTAGCTTTGTTCGTAATGATGCTTTCTAAGGCCCACTTGACTTCACATTCCAGGATGTCTGGCTCTAGGTGAGTGATCACACCATCATGATTATCTTGGTCGTGAAGATCTTTTTTGTACAGTTCTGTGTATTCTTGCTACCTCTTCTTAATATCTTCTGCTTCTATTAGGTCCATACCATTTCTGTCCTTTATCGAGCCCATCTTTGCATGAAATGTTCCTTTGGTATCTCTAATTTTCTTGAAGAGATCTCTAGTCTTTCCCATTCTTTTGTTTTCCTCTATTTCTTTGCGTTGATTGCTGAGGAAGGCTTTCTTATCTCTCCTTGCTATTCTTTGTAACTCTGCATTCAGATGCTTATATCTTTCCTTTTCTCCTTTGCTTTTCACTTCTCTTCTCTTCACAGCTATTTATAAGGCCTCCTCAGACAGCCATTTTTCTTTTTTGCATTTCTTTTCCATGGGGATGGTCTTGATCCCTGTCTCCTGTACAATGTCATGAACCTCCGTCCATAGTTCATCAGGCACTCTGTCTACCAGATCTAGTCCCTTAAATCTATTTCTCACTTCCACTGTATAATCATAAGGGATTTGATTTAGGTCATACTTGAATGGTCTAGTGGTTTTCCCTACTTTCTTCAGTCTAAGTCTGAATTTGGCAATAAGGAGTTCATGATCTGAGCCACAGTCAGCTCCTGGTCTTGTTTTTGTTGACTGTATAGAGCTTCTCCATCTTTGGCTGCAAAGAATACCCCAGTCCAAGGAAAGGAGTAGTGGCTCCACTTTGATGGAGCGGTCGTGAAGAAATACCTCACGACCAAGGTAAGAGAGACCCAAGTAAGATGGTAGGTGTTGCGAGAGGGCATCAGAGGGCAGACACACTGAAACCACAGTCACAGAAAACTAGCCAATCAATCACATGGACCACAGCCTTGTCTAACTCAATGAAACTAGGCCATGCCATGTGGGGCCACCCAGGACAGGCGGGTCATGGTGGAGAGGTCTGACAGAATGTGGTCTACTGGAGAAGGAAACGGCAAACCACTTCAGTATTCTTGCCTTGAGAACTCCATGAACAGTATGAAAAGGCGAAATGATAGGATACCAAAAGAGGAACTCCCCAGGTTGGTAAGTGCCCAATATGCTACTGGAGATCAGTGGAGAAATAACTCCAGAAAGAATGAAGGGATGGAGCCAAAGCAAAAACAATACCCATTTGTGGATGTGACTGGTGATAGAAGCAAGGTCTGATGCTGTAAAGACCAATATTGCATAGGAACCTGGAATGTTAGGTCCATGAATCAAGGCAAATTGGAAGTGGTCAAACAGCAGATGGCAAGAGTGAACGTCAACATTCTAGGAATCAGCCAACTAAAATGGACTGGAATGGGTGAATTTAACTCAGCAGACCATTATATCTACTACTGAGGGCAGGAATCCCTTAGGAGAAATGGAGTAGCCATCATGGTCAACAAAAGAGTCCGAAACGCAGTACTTGGATGCAATCTCAAAAACGACAGAATGATCTCTGTTCATTTCCAAGGAAAACCATTCAATATCACAGTAATCCAAGTCTATGCCCCAACCAGTAATGCTGAAGAAGCTGAACGGTTCTATGAAGACCTACAAACCTTTTAGAACTAACACCCAAAAAAGATGTCCTTTTCATTATAGGGGACTGGAATGCAAAAATAGGAAGTCAAGAAACACCTGGAGTAACAGGCAAATTTGGCTTTGGAGTACAGAATGAAGCAGGGCAAAGACTAATAGAGTTTTGCCAAGAGAATACACTGGTCATGGCAAACACCCTCTTCCTTGAAATTATCCATACTTTAACTGTGTGTGTGTGTGTGTGTGTGTGTGTGTGTGTGATTTGTGTATCATACATGTATGTCTCCCCAGTGGACTATAAGCTCTATAAAAACAGGGATATTGTAATAGTATATTCCCAAAATTGTCCTTTCAAGACAGCAACCATCTTTCCCTAATCACAACACGTAACTACAAAGTTTAGTTTATATGTTCTTTGGAGCAACCAAATTCTTAGATGACACTTCCTTTCCCCACTAATTATATCCACAATCAGAAAGGGAAACGTGAACTTTTTCTCTCCTCTCCAGGTCATTGATTTTCTTTTTTTTTTTCCTGGTTATACCTAAATCAACTACTGCCCTCTCCCTAAGCCTAGCACTGTATCAAGTAAGAACTAGATATCTCTTGAATAAATCCCCCTCCCCAAGAAACAACCTCTTATATACATTTTCCAGTAACCAGTATCCTCCAGATGGTCTAAAATATTGATGGGGCTAACCACTGGCCACAGTTCTTTTTTAGAGCAGCTGCCTTCCACAGGAACTCCTAAAGTCCCTTCCCACAGCACAGCCAAGGGACCCAGGAACTGAAAAAAACAGAGAACCCTACTTAAAAGCAGAAACAAAGACGCTCAGCCACACAACTGCCTGACTTCAAGTCAGAGCCACCCCTTGGTGTCTCAGCTCTAGGAGGAGCGAACATTGGAAAGGGGCTCTGTCTCCTCCCTGAGTTCTCCAGAGCCTTCATCCTTTAATTTTGTGTGTCACTTGGAGTATTTTTTAACCATCACTGACTGGACAACGGGGCTCTGTTGGAGCTTCAGTCATCCTAAGTAGCAATGATAGCTTGTTCTTCCACGATGCATCCATCTGAGAAGTGGATTGTGTAGCAAAGGTGTTTTGCCCATTCCTTTTCCATGGTATGATAATGAGCACCCTGCAGAAAAAGGCAGCCTTAGCTGCTGCTGCTTTTTTTTTTTTTTAATATTTATGTATTTGGCTGCACCTGGCATTCAAACGCTTAGTTGCATCTTGCAGGATCCAGTTCCCTGACCAGGGATTGAACCCAGACCCCCTGCCTTAGGAGCATGCAGTCCCAGCCACTGGAGCCCCAGGGAAGTCCCCAGCCTTGGTTTCTCTAATGCAACGGCTGGCCCTACTGAAAGACCAAACTCAGAAAAGCCCCTCATGCAGGGAAAGAAGCACCCCCTGCCTAACACTACTGGGACACCCAGAGCAGATCATGTCAAGACAGTGGGCTCTGCCACTCAGGCTCTCATGAAACAGCAAAGCCAGGACAGTCCCTTTATGTGACTCTGCAACATCAGTCATTTCCAACTCTTTTATTTGTGCTTCATCAGAAAGC
The DNA here is from genome assembly GCF_032405125.1 of Capricornis sumatraensis. Lineage (NCBI taxonomy): Eukaryota > Metazoa > Chordata > Mammalia > Artiodactyla > Bovidae > Capricornis > Capricornis sumatraensis. The sequence goes on from NC_091081.1 coordinate 80,387,867, forward strand.
CCCTTTGTTATGTATTTGTGGTCTCCATAGGGTGTGTGTTTCCATGGTACACGGTACACACATCTGTAGCCTTCGTCACCAGTCTTCATCAGCTGGTTAGGTCCCTGGCTTCTCTAAGATTTGGTCTGTATGAGTGACTTAATTATCTAGCCTCAATTCATTTAATTTACCACAGAATCAGCCCAATTGAAAACTGTCAACCCAAAGAAATTTTTTGCAGCTCCTCTGATGTATTTCTAAAGGGAATAACAGCCTGTCACTTTTAGACAAGTTGCCTGATTTCTCTGGGCCTGTGCTCCCTCACGAGTAAAATGAGGCAGGTGACTCTGACACTGGCTGCATATTAGAATCATCTGGGGAACCTGTAAACCAACCATGGGGCCTGGACCTCTCCTTCCCAGACCAATTAAGTCAGAATCTGGGGGAAGGAATGGAGGCCTAAGCCCCCGTATTTTTTTAAAGCTCCCAGAGGATCCGAATGTGCAGCCAACATTGGGGAGCAACCAGATTGAATAATCCCTCAAAATGCTTCAGCATCAACCTCACTTCACTCTGCAGGGCCCCATGATGTGCCATCAGCAATGGCTTGGGTGACCAGGTGTGAGAACCATGTTGAACAATGGCTCGCTCTGGAGTGAAAGGAAGCCTCAGGATTGTTTACCACCCAGTGATGTCCTATACTCCAAAGAAAAGGCTGTTACCATCAAAATGGCCTCCTCAGAGGCTTATCATATCTATGGGGAGGAAGAACCGAAGGTCTTCAGCATTCTCTCTGGACTTTGATCTTGCCAAGCAAGGCCCAGAACAGAGAGTCTGGACCCACCATGTAAGGCAGCCCTGCCTCTCATAGGTCACCTCACACCTTCACAGCAAAGTCACCCTAAGTCCCACCTCTGCTTATCTGTTCCCTCCCTGGTCTGTCTCATTCACACATCCAACAAATATCCATTCTGTGCCGCTCTCTCAACAGGCGCTGTTCTGGGCCCTGGGGATATATGTGTGAGGAGAAGTGAACAAGAAAGAAAAGAGAGCTATAGGAGGGTGAGGAGATAACCCAGGGAAAGCAGAAGGGAGCATTCAGTTCAGCTCAGTTCAGTCGCTCAGTCATGTCTGACTCTGCGACCCCATGAACCGCAGCACGCCAGGCCTCCCCGTCCATTACCAACTCCCAGAGTTCACCCAAACCCATGTCCATTGAGTTGGTGATGCCTTCCAACCATCTCATCCTCTGTCGTCCCCTTCTCCTCCTGCCCCCAATCCCTCCCAGCATCAGGGTCTTTTCCAATCAGTCAGCTCTTCGCATGAGGTGGCCGAAGTACTGGAGTTTCAGCTTCAGCATCAGTCCTTCCAATGAACACCCAGAACTGATCTCCTTTAGGAAGGACTGGTTGGATCTCCTTGCCGTCCAAGGGACTCTCTCAAGAGTCTTCTCCAGCACCACAGTTCAAAAGCATCAATTCTTCAGTGCTCAGCTTTCTTCACAGTCCAACTCACATCCATACATGACCACTGGAAAAACCATAGCTTTGACTAGACGGACCTTGAAGGGAGCATTAAAGTGAGTGAACTAATAAAAGGTGATGAGGCTAGGCCTCATTAACAAGGTGAAATCTGCACAAAAATGTGAAAGATGTAAACAAACAGCCCAATCAAAACATGGGCAGAAGGCCTAAATAGACATTTCTCCAAATAAGACCTACAGATGGCCAACAGGCACATGAAAAGATGCTCAGTGTCACTAATTATTAGAAAAATGAAAATCAAAACTACAATGAGGTATCACCTCATACAGTCAGAATGGCCATCATCCAAAAGTCTACAAATGAGGCTTCTCTGGTGGTTCAGTGGTAAAGAACCCACCTGCCAATGTAGGGGACACAGGTTCAATCTCTGGTCCGGAAAGATCCCGCATGCAACAGAGCACTGAAGCCCATTCTCTACAGCCCAGGCACGACAGCTACCGAGCCCACATTCCTTAAAACACTGAAAACAGAGCTACCATATGATTCAGCAATCTCATTCCTGGGGATATATCCAAAGAAAACTAGTTTGGAGAGAAGCATGCATCCCAGTGGTCATAGCAACCCTATTTACAATAGCCAAGACATGGAAGCAACCTAAATGTCAAGAGATAAATGGATAAAGATGATACACACACACACATACACAATGGAATAATATGCAGCCATAAAAAGAAATGAAATCATGCATTTGCAGCAACACAGATGGGCCAAGAAATTATATTATGTGAAGTCAGACAAAGACAAATATAATATGAAATCATTTCCATGTGGAATTTTTATAATGATACAAATAAACTTTTACAAAACAAATATAGAGTCACAGACATAGAAGACAAATTTATGGTTACCAAAGGGGATAGTGGGGCAGGGGAGAGATAAATTAGGAGTTTGGGGTTAACATATATGCACTACTATATATAAAAATTGATAAACAACAAGGACCTAGTGTACAGCACAGGGAACTCTATTCAGTGTCTTATAATAACTTACAATGGAAAAGAATCTGAAAAATGCATCTGAATTACTTTGCTGTACACCTAAAACTGGATCATGGAAAAAGCAAGAGAGTTCCAGAAAAACATCTATTTCTGCTTTCTTGACTATGCCAAAGCCTTTGACTGTGTGGATCACAATAAACTGAAAATTCTGAAAGAGATGGGAATACCAGACCACCTGACCTGCCTCTTGAGAAACCTATATGCAGGTCAGGAAGCAATAGTTAGAACTGGACATGGAACAACAGACTGGTTCCAAATAGGAAAAGGAGTACGTCAAGGCTGTATGTTGTCACCCTGCTTATTCAACTTATATGCAGAGTACATCATGAGAAACGCTGGGCTGGAAGAAGCACAAGCTGGAATCAAGATTGCTGGGAGAAGTATCAATAACCTCAGATATGCAGATGACACCACCTTTATGGCAGAAAGTGAAGAGGAACTAAAAAGCCTCTTGATGAAAGTGAAAGAGGAGAGTGAAAAAGTTGGCTTAAAGCTCAACATTCAGAAAACGAAGATCAGGGCATCCAGTCCCATCACATCATGGGAAATAGACAGGGAAACAGTGGAAACAGTGTCAGACTTTATTTTGGGGGGCTCCAAAATCACTGCAGATGGTGATTTCAGCCATGAAATTAAAAGATGCTCACTCCTTGGAAGGAAAGTTATGACCAACCTAAATAGCATATCAAAAGCAGAGACATTATTTTGCCAACAAAGGTCTGTTTAGTAAGGCTATGGTTTTTCCAGTGGTCATGTACGGATGTGAGAGTTGGACTGTGAAGAAAGCTGAGCACCAAAGAATTGATGCTTTTGAACTGTGGTGTTGGAGAAGACTCTTGAGAGTCCCTTGGACTGCAAGGAGATCCAACCAGTCCATTCTAAAGGAAATCAGTCCTGGAAATGCATTCCTTTGGAAGGAATGATGCCAAAGCTGAAACTCCAGTACTTTGGCCACCTCATGCGAAGAGTTGACTGATTGGAAAAGACCCTGATGCTGGGAGGGATTGGGGGCAGGAGGAAAAGGGGACAACAGAGGATGAGATGGCTGGATGGCATCACCGACTAGATGGACGTGAGTCTGAGTGAACTCCGGGAGTTGGTGATGGACAGGGAGGCCTGGCGTGCTGCAATTCATGGGGTCTCAAAGAGTCGGACACGACTGAGCAACCAAACTGAACTGAACTGAACACCTAAAACTAAGACAGCATTGTGAATTAATTATACTTCAATATTTTTAAAACTGTTAAATACTAAAAAAAAAAAAAAAAAGTCACCTTTTCCTCTACAGCTCTGTTCCACGCAGAATACAGCCTTATAATGTGGTTATTCCACATATTAGTCCCTTCCTCCGCTTAATTTTCTGAATCTTCCTTCTCAGGACAGCACATGTAGTAGATACTGTGGGAAAAGGTAGAAGTAAGGTAAACGGAGTGTCTTCTCTGATTATCTGTAATACAGCTCACTTCTCTCTCACGCACACACCTTGAAGGTTCTCAGTTCCACTTTTAGGTCAAATGGGCTTAACTGTATAAAATCATAGCATTTTAGAATAGAAAGAGTCCTTAGAAATTATCCAATCCAAATCTCTTATTTTATAGATAAGGAGTCTCTAGCCTGAAAGTCAGGGGTTCTCCCAAGTAGGCGAGTGGCAGACGTCTCCCCAAAGGTCACACTGCAGCTGAATGAGCTGTCACTGCCACTTAGGAACACCAGCCAAGCCAGCCACACCCCTACAGTGACTGCTTAAACACCTGCCTCCAGGGCCATGCAGATACAGGAGCAACAAAAATGGTCTCCTGTGCACCCCTGCGTTCTCCATGGCACCACAGTCCCCTCCAGTTCCCTTCAATTCCAGAAATTTGGCCAAATCAATTTATAGAGAAGAGTTTTTCTATAACTGTGGTTTTCTGTAATGAACCTGCCTGTCCCTTTACTTCTCTCTCACAGAAGACAGAGTAACAATCACCTGTAACAATCACCTTAAGTGAGCAGTGAATTTATAATAAAACTGAAACCTGTCATAGTCTTTCCAACCTTCGTTAACCTGTGCTCTCTCTGATAAGCACAAAGTCACATATGCCTTCAGTAGTATTAAAGCTGCAATAAACAAACCATGGCTAAACATAAAACAGTAATTTTTAAATGCATTTTTTTATCTTGAAAGATGCTTTAACTGAAAAATCATGAAAATATTAATATGACACTAATTCTGCTTACCTACTTGCTCTCTAGCTTGTTGAAAAGGAAGAAGTCAGAATTTTTTTCATTTTCCAAATATAAAATACCACAATATTGACAGTGCTTTTCCAAAACAACATAGAGTCTTATTATTAGGTGTTAACAGGAGAAGGCAAAGCTGTATTTTAAACTATGATGACCTAAGAGTTAAATGATGCCAGAAAACAGCAGTTTCTGGAATGAGCACACAGCTTGGAATCAGGCACCATGATTTTTAATTCAGATAATAGGGATGCTTGGCAGAAACAGCTTTACCAAATCTACTTGATTTGACTGTACAATCACAAGTTCTGAAACCTCAACCTGGTTCCCAAAATTTGTGAGATCTTAGGGCCTATCCTCAGCATCATCCATGACCTGCATGGAAAAAAGACGAATGGAAACCAAGGGCCATGTGTATAGCCTTTAAAAAGAAAAGATTTCTGCATCTGCACTCTGCCAGAGGCTTATAATAGAACCTCAGATAATAGCCAAGCTGGGAAATAGGCAGGGGCCTGCAGTTTCATACCCTGGAGGAAGAAATCATAATATTGTCAAGTAGTGAGAAAAATAAAAATTGAAAATGTTACCAACAAGAACGTTGGACTGAACGGCAGACTATATTACATTTTGTTGTCCTTTGTATTCAAAGATAATGTGCCTGACAGTAATTGTTCTGAGTCTTAGAATGTAGCTTAAATACCAATGGGAAACTCAAGAGTCTTTTCCGTGCTCCATAAATTGTCCCATGGTTTGCTGCTGTTTTTGTCACTGTTTGTTGCTTTGCCACTTAGATTTATGGTTAACCTGAAGCCTTCGGTCCAAGGGGAGGGAGCTCTTGCCTTCCTGCCCACAGTAGGATGATGGGCTCATGGCTATGGTTTAAAAAGTTGATGCCACAAAGAATAGCCTGGGGAGGAACTCTTGCTGTAGGAGGGATGTAACTCCCAGCCGCCCTGCTGCCTGCACCCCACCCTTGTAACCAAGGAAACAGTGGGTTATGATAATGATGAAAAAGGGGCACTGAGTAGGGAGCATGGGCGAAGCATCCAGTCCCAGAGCCCTGCCTGCCCAAATGAAACACTGTGCTTCAGAGAAAAGATTCACCCTCAGTACAGCTGCCATTGTCAAGCACAGTAACCAAATGTACACACCTTATCTGACGAAATTCTCATAACCACCATGCCATATGAGGATTATAGTCATGATTTACAAAGAAGACTGAGGTCCAGAACAATTAAGGTATTTGTCAAAGATCAAAAGTTAATACGGACAACTGCTAGTGTCCAGTCCAGCATGAAAGGAACACTTAAGTCACCACTCTATTCTGACAAGTAACATGCTGAACTGAAAAAAATCAACAACTCTTAAGATCCATCAAAGAAATGAGATTACATGGCAAACTGTTGTCCTCGCCCCCCCAACCAAAATGGAAAGACAGACAAGCAAATACCAAGACTAACAACTTACAGCAGCAAATCCCCATAAGCCAAAAACTCCATGGAAACCAGAGCCAGTATAGGAAAATCTGAACTATAATTAAGGAAGTGCTGGAAGCTCAATGTGGACAAATCTCAAAGCTAAAAACTCCAGGAAGACCCAATCATAAAGGTGAACATTTCTGAGTTTTAATTCCAGGAGCTGAATTAGATCCTCATAGCAACATCAAAGATGGATCCCCTTGTGCTTCCAGCAGGACAAAGAGAAAAAGAACCATTTTGACATTCACCAAAGCATTCTATTTTTAAAAGGGCTTGCTCTCAGGATGGATACTTAGGTTGCTTTTTGTCTTCATTTTATGTTAAATCCCTTAGCATATTAATCACCATTTTTAAAAATTCCTCATCTGATAATTCCAACATTCCTGTAATATCGGACTCTGGTTCTGATTCTTGTTTAATCTCTCTGTCTGTGCTTTTGCTTTTCAGTATGCCTTGTAGTTTCTGATGTACTGGGAAAAGGGACTATAATCAAGAGGCATTTAGAAATGTGGTGGTTTCCCTGATGGCTCAGTTGATAAAGAATCTGCCTGCAATGCAGGGGATGCAAGGGACACAGGTTCAGTCTCTGGGTTGGGGAGATCCCCTGGAGGAGGAAATGGCAACCCACTGCAGTATTCTTGTCTGGAGAATCCCATGGACAGAGGAGCCTGGTTGGCTACAGTCCATGGGGTCACAGAGAGTCAGACATGACTTAGCAACTAAACCACCAATGTGGTAGTAAGGTGCGGGGGATGAAAGCATTCTGCAATCCTATGATGAGGTCTCAGTTTTGGGGTGAATCTGTGTCCCTGGCCCATGAACTTCACCAATACTTCTCAGGATTTTTTCTTTTCCCCTTAAGTTGGACAAGATGTCTACAGGAGCCTGGAGTTGGCTACTTCCTTTCCCCAAGTGGTTTAGGTGGTAAAATAGATTCTCCTGAGAGCACCATTAGATTTGGAGACATACCACCTCTTTATGAGAAATACACAGATCCAACAGGGAGAAATCAGTAAGAACATAGATGAACTCCACAACACCTTCAAGCAACTAGATATAATTGACACTGTAGACCACCTTATCATTCAATGGCAGATTATATTTCTACTCAAGCTTACATGGAACATTTAATACACCTAGCAAATTTAAAAGAATATAAACCATATAATGTATGCTGTCAGACCACATGCAATTAAACTAGAAATCAATTTTGTGAAAGATAGATGGAAAAATCCAAAATACAGGAAGATTGAACAATACATGACTAAATAACACGTGTCAAAAAAGAAATGTTAACAAAATTTTTTTTAATATTTTGAAGTAAGGGAAAATGAAAATATAACATCAAAATGTGGGATGCAGTGAAAGCAATACTTAGAGGGAAGTTTATAGCATTGGTTGAGTGTTCGTTAGGACTGATGCTAAAGCTGAAACTCCAGTACTTTGGCCACCTCATGCAAAGAGCTGACTTATTGGAAAAGACCCTGATGCTGGGAGGGATTGGGGGCAGGAGGAGAAGGGGACGACAGAGGATGAGATGGCTGGATGGCATCACTGACTCGATGGACATGAGTTTGAGTGAACTCCAGGAGTTGGTGATGGACAGGGAGGCCTGGCGTGCTGCGATTCATGGGGTCTCAAAGAGTCGGACACGACTGAGCAACTGAACTGAACTGAACTGAACTCATTAGAAACTAAGAAAGATCTAAAATGGATAATCTAAGCTTCACCCTAAGTACACTAGAAAGAAAAAGAATGAACTAAATCCAAAGTAAGCAGGAGGAAAAAGGTAAGAATTAGACTAGAAATCAATGAAACTGAAAAGAGGAAATCAACTTTAAAAAAAAAAATCAACAAGCCAAAGATGGTTCTTTGAAAAGATCTAAAACTAATAATCTGCTGTCGTTCAGTCACCACGTTGCATCTGACTTCACGACCCCACGGACTGCAGCATGCCAGGCTTCTCAGTCCCTCAACATCCCCCAGAATTTGCCCAAGTTCATGTCCATTGAATCAGTGATGCCATCCAACCATCTCATCCTCTGATAGATAATCTAGCCAAGCCAATTAAGAAAAAATAGAGAAGACGCAAGTTACTAAATGACAGGAAAATCACTACAGATTCCATGAACATTAAAAGGATAATAGAGAATTATTATGAACAACTCTGTGCTCACAAATTTGATAACCTAGATGAAATGACAACTCCTTGAAAGACACAATCTGCCAAAATTCACACAAGAATAAGTAATCTGAACAGGCCTTTATTAAAGAAATTAAATCAATAATTAAGAACCTTCCAAATCAAAAGCACAATGCTGGAACAGATTCATCAGTTCTCAAAGTCTCAAGAGCATAGATAACACTTCCAAACTCATTCTATGAATCCAACATTACCCTTATATACCAAAATCAGACAAAGACATTACAAGAAAAATACAGACCAATACCTTTCATAAACATAGATGCAAAAAACATCAACAAAGTATTAGCAAATCTAATCCAACAATGTATAAAAATACAACCAGGAGGAATTAATCCTACATATGCAATCAATTGAAAATCAATTGGAAAAAAATGTAATCCATCATATCAACTGGAAAAAAGGAAAACCACATGATCATATTAATAAATGCAGAAAAAGAACTTGACAAAATCCAACATCTATTTATGACCAAAAACTCTCAGTAAGTCATAAATAGAGGGGAACTTCCTCACTTTGATAAAGAATACCTACCCAAAAATACATATATAAATAACATCATATTTAATGGCGAGAAATTCAAAGCTTTCCAAGAAGTATCAAGATAAGGTTAAGATGTCCCCTCTCACCACTGCTTATCAGCATCATACTGAAACAGTAGCTCATTGGAATGAGGCAGGAAAAGAAAGCAAAGTTACACAAATGAGCATGAAGAATTAAAGCTGGCCTTGTTACAAATGACACATTCATCTATGTGGAAAATCCTAAAGAATCAATTTTTTAAAAATCCTCAGACTAATAATTGACTGTAGCAATGTTGCAAAATATAAGGTCAATAAACAAAAATCAACCACTTTCCTATATACCAATAATGAACAAGTGAAATTTAAAATTAAAAACATAATACCATTTATGTTAGCACCTCCCAAAATGAAATACTTAGGTATAAATCTAACAAAATATGTGTGAGAGCTACATGAGGAAAACTGCAAAAAAAAAAAAAAAAAAAGACATGAATTAAAAGAGGAATTAAATAAATGGAGAGATATTCCATGTTTATGAGGAAGACAATATTATCAAGATGTCAACTTGATCTGTATTCAGTGCAATTTAGAACCTAGCAGTTTATCTTATGGATATTGACAAATTGATTCTAAAATTTATATAGAGAGGCAGAAGATCCAAAATAGCCCACACAATATTGAAAGAAAAGAAGAAAGTTATAGGATTGACACTATCTAACTTCAAGACTTACAGTAATCAAGACAGTGTGATATTGGCAAAAGAAGAGACAAATAGATTGATGGAATCACAAGAAGAGTGCAGAAATTAACCTACATAAATTTAGTTAACTAATCTCTGACAAAAAATCAAAAACTGCAGTGGAGCAAAGATACTTATCTCAACAAATAGTGCTGGAAAAACTGGATATCCACAGGCAAAAAAAAAAAAGAATCTATACACAAACTTTACACATTTCACAAAAATTAAAGTGGACCACAGATCCAAATGTACAATGAAAAACTATAAAACTATTAAGCTAACATAGACTAGATCACTTTGGGTATTGTGACAACTTTTTTGGATATAAAACCAAAGGCAGAATCCAGGAAAGAAATAATTCATAAGCTGAACTTCATTAAATTGAAAACTTCCACTCTGTAAAAGACAAGGTCAAGAGAATGAAAAGCCAGGCCAGAGTCTGCTCAGTCACTTCAGTCGCGTCCAACTCTGTGTGACCCCATGGACTGCAGTCCACCAGGCTCCTCTGTCCATGGGATTCTCCAGGCAAGAGTACTGGAGTGAGTTGCCATTTCCTTCTCCAAGGCCAGAGTCTGGGAGACAATATTTACAAAAAGACACATCTGATAAAGGACTGATTCATATAAATAAAGAACTCTTAAAATTCAACAAGAAGAAAATGAAAAACTCAATTTAAAAATGGGCTAAAGACTTGAACAGATATCTCACCAAAGAAGACATACAGATGCCAAGGAAGTATATAAAAGACGCTCTGAAGTATACGTCATTGTTGTTTTTAGTTGCTCAGTTGTATCCAACTCTTTTGTGATCCCCATGGACTGTAGCCCTTCACGCTCCTCTGTCCATGAAATTTCCAAGGCAAGAATACTGGAGTGGGTTGCCATTTCCTTCTCCAGGGGATCTTCCTGATGGGCATCAAACCCACATCTCCTGCACTGGCAGACAGATTCTTTACCACTGAGCCACACATATGTCTTTTGGGAAATGCAAATTAAAACAAAAATGAGATACCGCTACATAGAATGGCCAAAATCCGAAACACTGGAACACCAAATTCTGGCAAGATTGCAGAGCCCGTATTGGTGGTAATGAAAAGTGGTATAGTCACTTTGGAAGATAGTTTGTCAGTTTCTAACAAAACATACCCTTATCCGATCATCTAATAATCAAGCTCCTTGCTCTTTAACCAAATGAAGTGAACACTTATATTCTCACAAAAACCTACACTTGGATATTTATAGCAGCTTTATTCATAATTGCCAAAGCTTGGAAGTAACCAAGATGTTCTTTAGTAAGTGAATGTATAAATAAGCTGTGGTACATCCAAACAATAGAATATTATGAGGGGCTCCCTGGTGGCTCAGTGGTTAAAAAAAAAAATCTACCTGCCAATGGATAAGAAGGCTGTGGTACATATACACAATGGAATATTACTCAGCTATTGAAAAGAATGCGTTTGAATCAGTTCTAATGAGGTGGATGAAACTGGAGCCTATTATACAGAGTGGAGTAAGCCAGAAAGAAAAACACCAATACAGTATATTAACACATATAAATGGAATTTAGGAAGATGGTCATGATGAACCTATATGCAAGACAGCAAAAGAGACACAGCTATAAACAACAGACTTTGGACTCTGAGGGAGAAGGCGAGGGTGGGATGATTTGAAAGAACAGCACTGAAACATGTATATTACCATATGTGAAATAGATCGCCAGTCCAAGTTCGATGCATGAAACAGGGCACTCAAAGCCGGTGCACTGGGACCATGCGGAGGGATGGGATGGGGAAGGAGTTGGGAGGGAGGTTCAGGATGGGGGACACATGTACACCCATGGCTGATTCATGTAGCGGTATGGCGAAAACCACTACAATATTGTAAAGTAATTAGCCTCCAATTAAAATAAATAAATTTTTTTAAAAATCTGCCTGCCAACACAGGAGACATGGGTTTGATCCCCCACTGGAGAAGATCCCACATGCTGCAGAGCAACTAAGCCCGTGTGTCACAACTATTGAGCCTATGCTCTGGAACCTGGCAGCTGCAACTACTAAGCCTGCGTGCCGCAACTACTGAAGCCCGTGGGCCCTAGAGCCTTGCTCTGCAACAAGAGAAGCCGCTGCAATGAGAAGCCCGCCTACAACTAGAGAGCAGGTCCTGCTCTCGGCAACGAGAGAAGAGCCCGCACAGCAACAATGACCCAGGGCAGCGAAAAATAAATGCATTAATAAAGAAAATTATTTAAAAAAAAAAAAAGAAATGAGCCATCTAACCATGAAAAGAAATGCACACTAATAAGTTAAAAGATCAAGCTGTATGAGTCCAACTATACAACATTCTGGGAAAAGCAAAACTATGAAGACTGAAAAGATTAGTGGTTGCCAGAGCAGTGGCAATGGGGAGGGAAGGGTAAATAGGTGGTACAGAGTATAGAAGATTTTTAGGGCAGCGGAACTACTGTGTATTATACTATAATGGTGGATATATATCATTATAGATTTGTCAAAACTCATCAGATGTAAAACACGAAGAGTGAAACCTAACATAAACTATGGACTTTGAGTGATAATGATGTGTCAGCGCAGGTTCATTAATTGTGTTAAATGTAACACTGTGGTGTGAGGTGTGGGGAGTAGGGGAGGTTCTAGACAGTGAGGACAAGGATATACAGGAAATCTCTGTACTTTCCACTTAATTTTGCTATGAACCTAAAACTGCTCTGAAAAAATAAAGTTTATTATTAAAAAAAATTAATATGTGCTGGAGCTAGAATTTGATCTCAAGTAAATTTAACTGTAAAAATCTTTGCTTAATTTGGCAATATAATGGGTCTCTGAGATTAAAGTAGCAGTTCCCAAGCAACTGAATTGGGCCCTGTAACACTCCGTATTTCTTCGGCCCTTTCTTCTTAAGTGTTCCCAGTTTTAACTTTAAAACAGCCATGGGGATTTTACTGTCTGTCACTCAAGACACACAGTGAAGAACTATACAACTGTAACTGTGTGTACTACCACTACAGGAAAAGGCTTTTTAGGAACTCCTTTAGTCACACCAATCAATACTTAATTCTAATTTATCAACTATATACTGCTATCCAACAAACCACCCCCAAAACCAAGTGGTTCAAAATAATGTATTATTCCACATGGTTCTGCAGGTTGGTCAGGCAGGTCTGCTGCTGCTCCCCAACTATGCCAACTCATACTGAAGGACCAGCTGTGCTCAGCTGATGGCTGAGATATCTGAGTCTTTCTCACAGTCCTTTATGCCAGGCTTGTTCAAAGCACGGTAGTCTCAGGGTTACAAGAGAGCGAAAGCGGATGCTCTGAAGCCTCTAGAAGTCTAGGCTCAGGAGGCACTCAGTATCTGCCTTTTTCTATTGGTCAGACCTACTCACAAGGCAAGCCCAAGGTCAAAGGATAGAGAAGTGTACTCCATGTCTTATTTGAAGGAGTACACAATTACAGGGAAGGGTACTTCAGTGGGGCTATTCTTACAACAGTCTACCACATAATATATATTTTATGTGTGGAAATGTGTGAGTATATGCGCAAAATGATTTTTTTTACATCTGAATTTGAAATCATGATATTTGCTTTACAAGTTTATTTATATAAATGTAGTTGAGTCATAATACTTTATGATAGTCAGCTAGTGAATGGCCTATAGTATATTTGGCAAAAGTAATGAATTCTTAGTGATTTGAGATTTGCCTAGAGCTCCTCGCCATAAAATGTTTCCTGTGAAGTAAAATGATATTGCTGAGGAATTTTTGTGGAAATTATAGGGTTTATGGGTTAGCAAAGTGAGAATTAATGAGGTTCCTCTGTCTTTACTGCAACCTAAAAACTAGAATTCTTATAAAGAAATTAATTCTAAGAGTGAAGGCCTTTTTCAAATCATTCTGGCCAAGATGACATCATATTGAAAGCAAAAGCTGTAAATGCTTAAATTTTGCTATTTTAGAGATTATTTTTATTGCAGTGTATAATTTTATTAATTAAATTTTCATACAGATAACTTGGCAATAAAATTATTTATAATCTAAGTATATGTCTCTAATCTTACTATGTAATATATTTTTTACAAAGGTTTGAGTTGATGTAAGCTCTAGTCTCCTATCTTTATTTCTCAGAGTCAGTTTTACTAGTTAAATTAAGACAGTTTTATACATTAGCATTTAAAGTGTTATTTCTTAAGATATTTGTGTGTGAAATAAAATGTTATTTTTACTGTCTTCAGAAATGTGTAAAATGAGTGATTATAAAAATATATCATAATATCAATCATCTTTCATATATTAAGGGAGTTAATAACAGAGTTGTTCTGAGGAATAGTGAATAAGATTTTTCTAGCCAGAAGACACTTAACTTTACATTATAGAAGCAAGATCCAATCAAATTCGATGAGACAGAATCTTAAGACTTAATTTATAGTACTATCCTAATTGTTCAATAGTCTTTATCAGACTAAAAGTTTTGACCCTGTGGATGATGACTTGAGACATAATGATATAGTCAGTTTCGGAATAAATTACACATTCACGGAAAATTAAAAATCTGTGTGCAGAACACTTAAATGTATTAAAAATTTCAGTAATTCATCTTGTGAAATCTTTCTCCAGCATCATTTCAAGTCTGAATGCCATTCTGCCAAAAAGCTTAAAATGTAAAATGATTATAGGGGATACCTAGGGTAGTCAAATTCACAAAGACAAAGCAGTTTCCAGAGGAGGGAGGAGGGAGAGAAAAGGGAGTTGCTGGAGATGGATGGTGGTGATCATGGTACAGCCATGTGAAATGTACTTAATGCCATTGAACTGTACACTTAAAATGATTAAAATGGTAAATTTTATGGCACACAGATATTTCACCATAATAAAAGATGTAAAATTAAGTCAAAATACTGTAACTACAAGATAAATACAAATACCTCAGAACGTTTGTAGGTACAAAAGTAAGCAACTTGTAGAACAGAATATTATCAGCATCAATAAGATATTAAGGTACAATAACCATACAAGGAAAAGAAAAAAAATCACTTCGCAAAAATAGCAGCTACTACCACTCTTTAAAACTCTTTAAAAGGGTCAGTCATTTTCAAGAGAAGCCTTTGCTGAAAGACAGAAGTGGAAGTGAGCTCACTTAATCTGAAAAACAGCTTGTTGCTTGAAAGGTGACTAAGTGATGACTTCTTACATTTATCACTGTTTAAATTATTTTTAATGTCCAGACTAGCTTAAATATCTCTGTATCTAGGTGTCTTTATAGAGCGCAGTGCAAAATTAGTAACCTCCACCCAACATTTCAAAGACTTACAATTCCAATCTCCTTTCTTTTTTAAAAATTTATTTTATTGAACTGTAGTTGATTACAGTGTTATGTTAATTTCTGCTACACAGCAAAGTATCCAATCTCCTGTCTTATTGTATTCTCACATGCCCTGGCCTTCATCTGGCTAATTCCCAGACATTTTTTTTTCTAGGTCAGACTCTCTGAGGCGTTCCCCTTCCTTCTCCATTCCCTGACTGCTGTCCTTGGAGTTTTCATAATCACTCCAGTCTCCCCATCAACCTTTATCTGATTACCTCCAGGTCTTTTCAACAAACCTAGAAGCTGTTGAAAGGTTCATCTGTGTATCCCCAGGTCCTAAACAGCATCTGGCGCACAGTAGACAGATAGTAACTGTTTACTGAATGAATAAATGAGGAAGGAAGGAAGACTGAATTGAAGAAGAAAAGGAAGGATTGAAGGAAGGAAGAAGTAAACAGATGGTAAGCTCATGAAAAGGGCCCCATTTCATGAACTAGGCTTAACCCCAAGAACACTTATCTTGGCCCCAACTATCTAATGAGAATGAAGCATAAGAGCAACCATGGAGATGATGCAAAGCAAGCCAGAGATAGCAGCACGGGATGGCATGCAACCTTGGCCAGCCCCTTCTGAGATGATATTATACTGCCCAACTTTGTGTTTCAGACAGCAGTTTCTGTTCCAGCAGGTTGAAACTATTGCATTCAGAATAAAACATCCGAAGGATCTGTGAAGAGTAGTAGCTGACCTGTTGGCTCCTGAAAAAATGGTTTTCACCAGTCTCATTATATGTATGTCTACATACATATATCAACCATATCAAAAAAATTTTAGTCTATTTAAACATTTTATAGTAAATTAAGAAAAAGCACAAAAATGTTGTACTTTTACGAATTAAGCTGTACTCTGCTGATTTGTGAGCTTGAATTGACTTCCGGCCCACACCTCTCATTCCCTCATGCCCTTCTTGGGTAGAATTAACCGTGACAGATTAGAAACTTTGGATGACCACTGAGGGCCAGTGAAATGAAGCCCATGGTAGGTGTGCAAGTTTCAGAGAAAAGAAGACTGTGCCCAAGTTCTGTTCGTTTCTACATGAAACCCATTGCTTACTCTCAACCAACAACCAAGGGCACTGACCGTACCACACATAAGAGGGTATTATAAACACTAAGACCCCAGATCTGCTCATTTTGGTGCCTAAATCGGAAAATATTTGGCCTCCTGAACTTAGCATTCTGAAAATCCCAAGAAAGGTAGAACTACACCAGAAAGAAGCTGAAGGAAAAAAAATTTTCTATGAGCAAAGGCCAGCTCAGCTCAAACCCTAGAGAGCTTCTTCCCTCCTAAGCACATGTTATAGAAAATAAACAATATTTTCATTTAACAACAGATGGTTCAACACTCATTGCTATGCCAGGACCTAGCAGTGCATAAATGGCTTCTCCTTCTTGGAAAAAGCATCCTCTCTTCCCAGTTGGACTCCAAGCCCCTAGAGAAAAGAGCTTACAAAATTCTGTCTCTATGTTGCCAGTACCTGGTTTAACCTTCCGGAGTAAGGGCTAACATGATACTCTGGGTGGTGAAGAATAACCCAGGGGCAGGAGAAAGAGCAAGGAAGAGACTGTCAATCTCCTAGCTTATTTCACATACATTTATTACAACAATGGGCAGGTTTAGTACCTACAATAAAATAAAGATATTAATAAAAGCTATCATTTGCTCATTTATACACTTATTTATTATGTCTCAGGGTTCTGTGGGTTGACTGGGCTCAGCTGGATACTCTCTGCTTCAGGTCATTCATGCAATTACAGTAGGAAAGCAAGTGGGGCTAAAGTCATCAGAAAGTTCAACCAAACTGGACTACCAAGATGGCCAATTCACTTGGTGGGCAGTTGATGTTATCTGCTGTCTGGGAACTCATTACTAGGAGTAATTACATGTCATCAAGCTGAGCACTACAGGTGACCTGGCTTCCACACCTTCTCGAAGAATGCAGCTGGGTTCTAAAAGAGAGTGTCCCAAGAAGGAGCATTCCAAGAGACCCAGGTGTGGAAGCATGCAGGTTCTTAGGATCCAGCCTTGAAAGTCTTCAAGTGTCACTTCAGCTGCAGTTCAAATTCACTGCAGAGACTACAGAAGAGCATGAAAAATGGGGCATCCTGGGTGGTGCATCTTAGGAGAAGGAAGACATTTATGTAAAAATATACATAGAAGTATCTCACAGTGTCTTACATATATTACGTCATTCACAAAAGCCCTGGTGGGTAGGGATAAGCATCCTTCATCTTACAGATGAGGAACCCAAAGCTCAGAGAAGCTAAGTCACTTGTTTGAACTTACCCAGAAATCATCTTCCTTTTTGAATGGATTTCAGAGCGTGGTCAGTGTGTGATCTGCTACTGTCAGCTTGACTCAGCTCTCTCTACTGGTTTCCTAGGTATGAGGTTTGGTTCTCAGGAGCACTGTTATGCATGAGAAAGGAGAAAAATGCCCTTCCTCCAAGCATTTTATCATCTAGTGAAGCCAGAACACATTAAGGTAAGAAGAGGTGTTGCTTGAACAAAGAAATCTCGATTTTGATAGATCCTGCTCTATCCAAACTACTGCAGTAAATATTGGAAATATACAAGGGAAATTATCCTGAAAAGCCTCCTTGCTCTTTTCTGTGTTCTTTAGAGAGTCTGAAAGACAGGGTGAAAACAAGAAAGACAGAAGAAAGGGGTGAAGATTGGAATGCCCAGCTGGTTGAGGAGCCTCTAGAGACCATCTAGAAAAGAAGGGGCCACCACCCCTGCCAGCTGAATTTCCTCCCAGTAATGAAGGAACTTCCTTAAAGTGTAAACATTTAAACGCTATTGAGTCCTCTCCAAGAGGCCATGCAGATAGGGTGTGTACTTGTGTTTCTGTGTTAAAGAGTGGGTTTAAAAGACCTTTTTCCCTTTCCCACTGTAGTAATAAGTAAATAGCCGTATAACCTTCAACCATTTTTATCACACTGTTGATCACTCTCTCTACCTACAGGGCAATAATTTTCCACTCCACAACCCAATCAATATGCTATCTACCACAGTTAACTCTCCACCCTACCCTCCTCTTCACATTCACAAATATCAGATTTTTTTTAATATCACAACTTTTTTTTTTAAGTTTTCAGACCATTTAAATCTATGGTATCTTCCAAAGCTGTTAGTTTAGTTTCAATTAAAGAAGAAAAAAAAGCAAGTATATATGCTCTAGCTCTCAACTGTTGAAAGCCCAAGAGTTTAGTTTAAGAACTTGAGTCACAGCACACCTTATTTGTCCCCTTGTGCCTCGCTACTGCAGCCCTAGGTGTTTTGTATAATGCACGAGTGAACCCCGCTTAGAAATAGAAATGCATTTTCAGTAAGTATTTATTATGTTGTTCTGCGCATACAGCTTTAAATTTGCCTGCTGTAGCTTGAAGCATTACACAAACTGTTGGTCTGCTGACTGCCTCTCTGGCAGCAGCACACACAGAAAATAGATTGCTAAGGGTTTTTTTTCCCCTCCTCCCCCTCTCCTCTCTCCTCTTTTTTTTTTAAACCGGTCGTGAACATTTTTTAATCTTGTGGCATTTTTAATCAACACGTATTTCCTTCCAGGACCTATGATCCTCTATTGATTCCCATTAAAATGCTTTTCTTTTCTTTGCCCCCTCTGCTGATCGAATTTCAGATCAGCCACAGGATATGCAACTAACCTTCCGGCACTACTGAACCCAACCGAGCGAGGGTGATCAAAAGGCTTGATGCATTCATTAAACATTCCCTTCGCCCGGGCTGGAGCTCTAATGGAAGCTATCTCTTTGCCTTGCAATTTTTTCCCCCCTTTTTGTCTTTCCACCTCCAAAAAAAAAATGTTTTTTGCCTTTGATCGCAGGGGAGGGGGTGGGGAGAACATAAGAACAAAAGAGACCTATCTTTTTCCCCGGGGCTGACGTCAGTTCGATTTTACTGACAACTATTCGAGCGTGTGTAGCAGTTGGAAGCGGCCTCTTGCCCGCCCCCGCCTCCGACACCTTCCACTTTTGGGGAGAAAACAAGACTTTTGGCGGCTCCGGAGACGCGCCCTGAAAATGGCCCGCTCGGACGCGGCGCTCGATGCCCTCCCGCCCGCTCGGCAAAGGGCATTCGAGGCTTATTTGTGTGGCACGGTCTCTCCTGGGGCGGAAAACACGCGGCGGGGGAGGAACGGGCGCGGGCCCGGCGGGGAGAGCAGGAATGTCTCCTCCCAGCCGCGGGAGGAGGACTCGGGCGGGGAGCTGCGTCCCCGCCGGCGCGCCCGTGCGGGCTCCGGTTACCGGGCGGTCCCCGGGGGCGGGGGCGGGCGGGGCGGCGGCCCGAGGGCCCCCGGGAGCGCGGAGCCGGGCGCAGGGACCCGCCAGCCCCGCGGGCGCGCTTGCGCGGCGCTGCCCCCACGCCCGGGCCGCGGCGGCCTCGGCGGCGCCAGCTCCCCGCTCGGCGAGCGCGGCGGCGGCGGCGGCGGCGGGCGGCCGGGAAAACCCGTGCCGGAGCCGGCGCGGAGCGGGCCGGGGGGCGCGGCCGCCGCGGAGGTGGGGGTGGTGCGGGGCGGCAGGGAGAGCCGGAGAAGCGGCGCCGGCCACGAGGCGCGCGGAGGCTCCGCTCCTGGATCGCGCACGTGGTCTGCGGGCTGAGGTGCCCGGCGAGCCGGCCCGGGAGAAACTCCCAGTCGGGTCTCGGAGCCAACGCCCCCCGTGAGGGCGCAGCCGGTCCTACAGCTGGAGCTCTATACCCAACCCAGACCATTTGTGGAAAAGTCATATTTTCCAGGCTTTCGCGGAAGAGTAGTTACCTCTAAATCCGGAGGGGAACGTGCGTCCATTTCACGGAGAAAGAAAGACGTGAAACGTACAGAGTCCGGGAAGATGGGTATTGGGCTTGGACCGGCGCCCAGGGACCACCCGCTGGTCCCTTCCCCTGATCGCACCTGTGCCATTCCTTTATTAAAGTCACCACCTCGGGCTCTTACTATCAAGAAATTGGCCAGATCAAAGGCGAATTTGGAAATGGGTCCCCTACCTCAGGATCAGGATCTTTTATTAAGGGAAAACTTGGTGCAAATAAAGTCCACCCGTGTCCGCGGGGCCTGTTGTTCCCCTGGAGTCTCGCACCTTCCTCCATCTCAGCCTTCACCACGCAGGGCTGAGACGTGTGTTCACCCATCCACCTCCCCGGGAGCGGAAGATTCCTAGAGGGTGGATGCCAAGGCTGGTTATTGTATTGAATGGTATGGTTTGGTATGGTATTGTAATATCTACCCCAGCACTCCAGGGCTTACTTAGCCGCAAGTGCTGAATAGATGTTTTCCTGAATAAGTGCGTAGTGGTAGTAATAGTAAAGCGCTGAGATGCACAGATGAAAGGACAACTAATTTTGACTAAGGGACCAGAGAAGGCTTCTTGAATAAACAGACCAACCCCAGATGACAGGAAAGACTGTTCCATGACCAGAGAACACCCCGGTACAGGAGGGTCCTGTGGAGGGTAAGGAGGTGTTGGGTCTGGACCGGAGAACTTGGGAGCACCGTGGCTAGAGCTAGAAGGCAGTGAATGCCTCACTGTAGAGGCAAAAGCGGTCACAGGCATTTCAGGAGATCTAGAATAGGAACCGGAGAAGGCAATGGCACCCCACTCCAGTACTCTCGCCTGGAAAATCCCATGAGCAGAGGAGCCTGGTGGGCTGCAGTCCATGGGGTCTCTAAGAGTCGGACACGACTGAGCGACTTCACTTTCACTTTTCACGTTCATGCATTGGAGAAGGAAATGGCAACCCACTCCAGTGTTCTTGCCTGGAGAATCCCAGGGACTGGGGAGCCTGGTGGGCTGCCGTCTATGGGGTCGCACAGAGTCGGACACGACTGAAGTGACTTAGCAGCAGCAGTAGAATAGGGACATGCAAGTGTAAAATAAAAAAAGGAGTATGGATATACAGGAAGAGAGAAAAGAAAAATAAGGAAAGCAGTTTATATGTGCATTTCAGAAAAATTATGTGAAAACAAAAATGCCAAGGAAAGCCCCTGTCTTGAGACAACAGGGAAAACAAAAAATTATTAGCATTTGAGGGAGGGTCCCTATGGAAGAGGGAGCAAAAGGCTTTGATTAAAGAGCTTTGACCATTACACAGTGTTTCTCATAGGTGAAAACATGAATTGGTTAAGAAAAATAAGAAAAGCTCTTAGATATCACTATTGGGAAAGAAATGGAACTCAAAGCAACAGAACGGCAATACACTGAAAAAAAGGTAAATGGTATTTATTTTGTAAATCATTAAAGAATTCTAATTAAATTGTGGCACAGTCAAGAGAATATTATGCAGCCGTTAAAAAATGAAGTTTATTTATCGGAAAGATGTTCCAATACATTGTTAAGTGAAGAAACAAATTATAAGTCAGCACCTCTGGAAAGGCATATCTAATAGGTTAAAAATATATTTTTTAAATTTAATTAAAAAATAAAATGTTAGCAGTGTTCCCTCTTGAAGTTTTGATTATTAGTCATTTTTTACTTTCTTCAAACCTATAAGCACCTTCTGAATCTTAACAATGTGCAATTACTACCTGTTTAATTAGAAAATAAACGTGATTAGCTAATCCCATTTTAATCTTTTAAAAATGTATATGGCTTTTTTGTTGTGAAGCTAAAGTGACCTGCACGGCGCTGGACATCCTCATGGCAGTCTTTGGAGTCGGGCTGACCTGAATGCTGCACAAAGCAGCTTTTTTCCCTGTGCCATCTGACTCAAGCTACTTTAAGACTTTTCTGTGCCTTGAACTTAGCCGCAGCAGCAGCAACAGAGTTGTGGTGAGGAGTGAAAATCGTATCTGTAAAACGTTTATAACACTGTGCCTGGCCTCCAGGAGGTGCTCAGTGAGGGGCAGTGTTCATGAAAGGGTAAAGAGCACAGGCTTAAGAAAATATTTTTCTTCTCAGATGCTCCCTCTGCCTACAGAAATTCCTCCTCTCCCTCCCAGAGGGTAAGACTGAACTTCCTCCTCCAGTTGACGTTAGGAGTGGCCGTGTGACAGACTCTGGCCAACAAAATGAGCAGAAAGAACACGTGTCACCAGGGAGCACCCTGCCTCATTCTCTTGTCCCATCTCCCACGATAACCAGCTGGTCCCGTGGAGGGGCTGCCCCATCTGCCCCAACCTCAGAGTGAGGAGAAGCAGAGCCTCCAGGCCCCTCTGCAAACATGGAGCCTGAGTGAGGATAAACCTTTTTTGTTGTCAGCCACTACAACTTGGGGGCTGTTTGTCACAAAGCCTGGTTTAACTCATGCTGATGGACACAGCCACTGACTGACTCATCTCGTGACCTTAGAAAAGTTAGTTAACCTCTCTAGGCTTCCATTTGTATCTCTGTAAATGTGAATGTTAATACTTCCACTGCATAAAGTGGTTGAGAAAATGAGTTAATGTGTAAACACTGGCCCCTGTGCCTGGCACCTGGGAAGTACGTATGCAATGATAGGGACTGTTGTCATCTCACCAGCAGGGCTTATCATCCCCATCTATGAAACGCGATCAGGCCTCTGTGCCAAGGGAGTCAGTTGACACTTGGCATGTGGTCTTTCTAGCATTGGATATGCTCTTACTGTAGCCATACAAATAAACATATGCATAAATAAGAGATAGAGCCGGTGCAGGTAAGAAAACTCCCTCATGTTATTGATAATCTCCTTTCCATCCTTGGAAGACATGCCAAATGGTAAGTCTTAGTAGAGTCAGCAGCCACATCGCCACTAAGTCACTCTCCCATGACAGCCAAGAGAGTCCTTTGGGCTTAGGAACACTGAAAGGGTCCAGTGACCCTCAGGGTCACAGATAGTGAGTCACTCATGTGAATGTGACTTAGAGGAATGGCTATAAGGATAGTGACACACACCCCCCGCCCCCAGTGTCTTATCCTCTCAGAGTCTTAAAAACGAAGTAGTCTCTAATGCAAGAGAGAAAAAAAGAAAGCTATGTGTCTGGATTGTTTTAATGCTCTGCGTTCTTCCCAGCTTCGACTGGGAAGTGCATGTGGCCGTAAAAAATATTTGCTTTTCAGAGCATAGAAAAGCTTTGTTTCCATTGCTACACAATCAGGAAGGCTTACGGTTCTGACCGAAAATGAACAGTCCTCTGAGCCGTGTTTGGGCAGGAGGCCAGACACCTCGGAGAACCAGGCGGAATGTGAAGAGTGGCTCTCCTCCCCCAGGGGCTCAGCAGGGGGTCTGGGAGCACCTTCCCACTTTGGAAAGGGATGTGAGTCCGGTAAAGTTCTCAGGCAGCACACAAGGGAGCCTCTATTACCTGGATTTCAGTTCCCCAAGGCTACTGTGAATGAGGCACTCAGAAACCTCTCCACTCTCTAAGGAAGAGTAGGGAGCCACAATAGAGTGATGAGGAATGAAGAGTCTTGTCTCCCCATCTGCTTTATATTTAACCAAGTGGTTCCCCATCCATTTGCTCATTCCATACTTACAATGAAAGGATCAGCCGAACAACAGGGAAGCGTCCCCCCTATTGTACCTGTACTTGACCAGCAGAAAAGCATAGTGTCTTTCTGGACACTAAGTATTCCACCAACACAGGAGCCAAGGCAGAAGCGGAGGCAAGGCAGTTACTTCTGGGATTTAGCGGCCCGCCTGAGAAGAAGGCCTTGAGCAGCTGGCACACAATTTAACTATAATACAGGCGTGCGATTTCTGTGTCCATCACAACCAACAAGCAGCTGTCTCTCCATTTCCAAAGCCGTTACACTGATCTACTCATTTATGACCACGCCCTTGGGTGACTTCCTGCTTCCTAAATTCTGCAAACAGCCTCCCATCCTCTGTGTTGACACCCAACTAATCTTCCTAAGCATCACTTTCATCATGTCACTTGCTCACGTAAAAGTCTCCAATGCCTAAGAACAAGCTGCTAGACCCATAAGTACAGGTCCTGCGTAGGCTGGGCCCATCCGACTGAGTCGTTAGTTTAGCTGGAAGTCCATTCCCCAGGTGTGTCCACTCTGGCTAGAATGCCCTTCCTTCTCGTTTCCACAAATCAAAATTCTACGCACAAGGCCCGCAGATGACATAGCCTTCATGAAAATGTCATCAGCACCTCCGGCTGACAAAAGTTTTCCCACATCCCTGAATTTCAGTAGGTTTTCTACCGTTCAGCACAGTCATCTTTAAAGTAGGTACACTTACTCCTCTGGGGCTGAATAAGGCTTTCCAATTAGGGCTTCCCTGGTAGCTCAGAGGTTAAAGCATCTGACTCCAATGCAGGAGACCCGGGTTCAATCCCTGGGTCAGGAAGATCCCCTGGAGAAGGAAATGGCAACCCATTCCAGTATTCTTGCCTGGAGAATCTCATGGACAGAGGAGCCTGGTAGGCTACAGTCCACGGGGTCGCAAAGAGTCGGACACAACTGAATGACTTCTCTCTCTTTCTCTCTAAAGAAGCTTGCGGACAAAGTATTTTGAAGGAAACAGCCTACCGATCTGAAATGCAGTGTATGCTTTTTATTAAGTAGCCCTGCCTCACTTCTTGCCCTTTTACAAGAGAAAGGGGCCCCTCTCACTATTACCCGTCTTTCTAGGGTGCTTTGCTCTTGAGTTTAACCTCCCGCCCCAGGAAAGGAAAAAGTGAAGATGTTGGTGTTGGTGTAAGTGCAGGGGAGGTGAACGGGTCTAGGAACTGTGTGGCAGTTTGTTAGCCTCACTGTGACAAAGTCCCACAAACCAGTGGTGTGAACAACAGAACGGAAAACCGGAAACCTAGATGTGGACAGGGCTCCCTCCCCCGAGGGCTGCGAGGGGGGTTTCCCTCCCAGGCCTTTCTACTTGGTTGGCGGCCTGCCGGCCTCTCCCCAGTGTCTTTACAGCCTCCTCCCTCTGTCTCTGTGCCCTGGTTTCCCCTTTGTATAAGGCACCAGTCCTAGTGGATTAGGGTCCATTCAGGACCTCACCTTAACTACTTGTATCTGCAACAACATTGTTTCCAAACATAATCACCTTTGCAGGTACCAGTGGTTGGGATTTCAACATGTGAACTTTGGTGGGTACATAGCTCAACCCATAGAGACTGGATAACAAATCCTCTGCGCGTCAGGTGGTTTTTCATTACCTTGTTTTAAAAAAAAAACTAAACGAAAAAATTGTGAAGACATCAGGTCATTAAAACTATCATTTGATAATGGATTACCATGTGACTTAGGGCAAATAAATCAGGAGTTTCAAAAACTGAAGGACATTTATATAACAAAACTCCATTTCCATCTCTTTATGAACCAGGACTTATCATCTCTAAAAAATGAAAAATAGAATGGATGCTAAACACTTTGCCATTCTAGTGATAAGTAATATTTATCCATACTACATACAATGTTTAAAAAAGGACAGCATCATCTGTTGTATTAAGAAGTGCAAGCTTCCAGTAAGACTTTGATTTTCATGTTAGTGTTTATCAAAATGTTCTATTCATTTAAGTTGTTTTGAGCAATTGTGTAATAGTAATCAATGTAATGATAACTTAATCCAGAAATCACTTAAGACCCTATGGTTAAAGGAATTTTTAAAGTGTATAAATTTAAACTTCTATACAAATGTTTGATAGATTAAAAATATGATGGGGTATTCAGTAAAAGATGTTCAATCATAAATATTACGCTAGCATAAAATGTTGAGGCGGAAGTAAAATGGGAATAAAATTTCAAACATAGAAGGCATGGCAGAAGTAGAGGGAAGGCAGGAAGTTACATATAGTTTTTACTTGCTAAAGAGAAGCTTGTGGGTTTATTTCTTAAATGGATGATAGTGGATAGCAAACTATTACAAGATTTAAATTCCATTTGGATACATTTAAAACTGATGTAACCATTTAATTTTAAAATGTCAATGTTTACAATATGTTACAAATTATATTCTTTGCACCTGTTTAAATTATGATAAAATTATAAATATCAAATTTTAAATATGCAAAGAAGAGCATAGTTTTCTGAACTATTTCAGGGTCTTTGAGCAAAGACTTTAGCTCGTAGAAAGTGCCAAATTCTGTGTTGCTCTTTAGGTGTCTGCATGACTCAGAATGCGCTCTGCTGCAGCTCACTGTTAATCTAGAGAAGGTGACTGAGTCTGGGTCTTAACCTGGTGCTGTCACCGTTTCCACCCACAAACTGAAAGGTGGGATTGGATGCATGCTGGCCATCTTGAGTTCCTTTCTGACTGAGAGACAGCATGGCAGCTTGAAAAGTTGCCATAGTCTTCGAACCACAATGAGCTACCACTGTACACCTATTAGGATGGCTACATCAGAGAGCATGAAAAGAAAGAAAGAGAGGAAGGAAGGGAGGGAAGGAGGAAGGAGGGATCGAGGGAGGGAAAGCAAAGAGAAGGAAAGAAAAGTGCTGGCGAGGATGTGGAGAAGTGCGAACTCTTGGGCAATGCTGTCGGGAATGTAAAATGGTGCAACCACTGAGAAACAGTATGGCAGTCCCTCAAAAAATCAAAAATAGAATTACCAAATGATCTAGCAGTTCCATTTCTAGGTGTATACTCAAAAGAACTGAAAGCAGAAGCTCAAATAGGTATTTGTAGACCAGTATTCCTAGCATTATTCCCAATAGCCAGGAAGTGGAAACAACACATATGCCTATCAGCAGAAGAGCAGATAGACAAAATGCAGTCGGTACAGACACAGGAGTGTTTTCAGGCTGAAAGAAGAAGGAAGTTCTGACATGTTACCACATGTGAAATCTTTATGATAAGTAAGCTAGTCACAAAACGAAAAATATTGTGTTGATTCTACACGTATGAGGTACTTTGAATAGTCAAATTTACAGAGCAGGAAGTAGAATGGTTTCCAGGGGCTGGAGAGAGAAAAATGGGAAGTAATGGCTTAATATCAATATTATTGTTATAGTATCTTACTGTTTAATAGGTGGAGAGATTCAGTTTTGCCTGATGGAAAGACTTCCAGAGATGGATGGTGTAATGGTTATATAATATTAATGTACTAAATGCCACTTTTAAAATTGTACGTTTAAAAATGGCTAAAATGATCAGTTTTATGTCATGTAGATTTTACCACATGTTTTAAAAGTACATGTTCTCTGAACTCAGAGGGACCTAAATTCAAATCCAACATCTGCTAGGTGTGTGACCTTGAACAAGTTTCTTAAACTCCCTGAGTCTCAGAAAGGACACAAAAATGCCCAAGGTGGGGAATTGTTAGGAGAATTAAAACACGAACAGATCTGTAGTGACCCTGAGGTGTGCCGCAGAGACGGTGTCTTCAGGGGTGACCGTGCCAGTGTCACTGAGATGTCACTGCCCCGATGCGACGGTGGTGACTGCAGGTGGCCCACACGCGCACGCCTCTTCAAGCATCGCCCGCAGGGGAGCTGCCTCGCCCAGAGTTCATAGCCCCTCTTGGGAGACAGCAACTGATGCCAGCTTACAGGGTCCAGGCCTTCGCCTCAGTTTGGGAACACGCTGAAGGGCCATCCCAACCCCACAGCTTCCAGCAGGACCCGCTGAGTGAACACACGTCTGCCTCTCCCCAGGCCTGCTTCTCTCACCTGCTCAGTCACGGGACGATAAGTCTCCCGCATGTAGAGCTCCACCTCGGGGTCTGTTTCCAGGTGGCCCTCCTCGGCCCAGAGTTTCCTGAGAGCTTCCCCTTGTCCTCAGAGTGAAGCCCGAAACGCTCATCGTTGCGTGTCTGTCCTGCTGCTTCTGCCCCTCCTTCTCCTTCATCCCAGCCACCCTGGGCCTGCAGTCTGCGTGCCGTGCTCTGCTCAGTCTGGCCCCTGTACTCTTGCTCTTCTCTCTGCCTGGGACACCCATCCTCACGGCCGTGCACAGCTCATTCCGCTCCTCTAGCTCACGTCTTCAGAGCTGCTTCCCCTAAAACATCCCCTCAGTTCAGTTCAGTTGCTCAGTCGTGTCCGACTCTTTGAGACCCTATGAATCGCAGCATGCCAGGCCTCCCTGTCCATCACCATCTCCCAGAGTTCACTCAGACTCACGTCCATCAAGTCGGTGATGCCATCCAGCCCTTTCATCCTCTGTCATCCCCTTCTGCCCCCAATGCCTCCCAGCATCAGAGTCTTTTCCAATGAGTCACCTCTTCGCATGAGGTGGCCAACGTACTCTCAAATCCCTCTCTGTCCCTTTACCTGCTTTCCTGGTCTTCACCGCACGTAGCATAATGTGAAGTGATTTTATTTACCCACATGCTCATAAGCACCAGAATGTAGGTTCCCCAAAGGCAAGGTCCTCTCCCTCCTTCAGCCTGAGGTGCTCTCAGCAACCAGGATGCCTGGCACAGAATCAGCACTTTGTGAAAAGCATTCGTGAATTAGATGACGTACTATAAACACATCAGTACTAAAGGAGATCAACCCTGAATATTCACTGGAAGGACTGATGCTGAAGCTGAAACTCCAATACTTTGGCCACCTATTGTGAACGTTGGAAAAGACCCTGATGCTGGGAAAGGTCGACAACAGGAGGAGAAGGGGACGACAGAGGATGAGATGGTTGGGTGGCATTACCGACTCAATGGACATGAGTGTGAGCAAACTCCGGGAGAGGAAGGACAGGGAAGTCTGGTGTGCTGCAGACCAGTCAGACAACTGGGTGACTGAACGACAGCAATAGAGCACAACACAAGTCAGGGCTCAACAGATGGTGTCTATTCTTATTTTACCGTATTTCTGGTCTGCCCAACTTAGTGAATGTCAGATAGAGTCCTTCTTTTTGTATTCCTTTTTATAGTACTAGCACAAAATCACTCAATAAATAAATACTTTGTAGCTGGACTTGGCTTGTTCTAAAGCCTACAGTGAGGGGGAACTGAGGTGATTCTTGTCCAAGCTGGCTGGCTGGCTCCACGTTGTTTGAATGGCCAAGATTCTAGCACATCATGTCAGATCTTCATTAAAATTAATTATAGTCAGACTCCACCCATCACTTCCAAGGGAGAGAAGAAAGCAGCTTCCCATGAAAGTCATCCTGGCCACTGTCGGAGGCAGAGGGTCACTATGAGGCCCTACGTGACATCTCTTCACTCTAATCATCCAATACCGTAAATATTAGATCATCTTCTAGAAACTACAAGAAAGGGGGTAATAGATAGGATCTCTGCCCCCAAATCACTTAAAACCCAAACTTGTCAGAGCAGAAGAGAGGCCCCCTTATTTCTCCCCTGTTCCCTACCAGGTCTTCACTGCCTTTGAAAATGTCCCCTCTCCCCTCAAGACTGACGGGAACGTACTTCCTGGCATTCCTGCATGGTTGACATCCGTGTTCTTGGCTGCGTGATGACAGTGCATTTTACAGATTATCTGGGACACAGTGTCTCCTGCTTTGCCACAGCCAGGGAGACGCGCATACGTACTTTAAATGCTTTGTTTCCTTACTGTAGTTATCATGTATCTCTGTACTGCAAAGCCAGCCCTCAGGATGCTGTGTAGAAGCTGGTGATAATTCTTGGCTCTTCTTTTTGCAGATGCAAGAAAATCTAAGAAAGGGAAGCTATGTCCACTACCACTAGGAGTGCATACAAAGAAGGAGTGCCTGCCAGCACTGTGTTAGGGAAATCCAATTCATTTTGTAATTTAATCCCCAGCACAACACTCTGAGGTAGGTAGGTGGTATTGTCCATTTACAGATGAAGAAAGGTTAGAGATTAAGTAATGTATGTTGGGTCACCCAGAGGATAAGTAACAAATCAGGATTTAAACTAAGCTTTCTCTGTTTACGAAGATGCTTCTAAGCCTATGCTATACCGCTGTGTGCCTTCGGGCTGGTTACTTAATTTTTGGGGCCCAAGCTTGGTTAACGACTTCCACTCTACCCTGGATACCATTAAAAAAAAAACATAAAAAGTTGCCCAACCAAATTACAAATATTACAAAGCTACAATAGTCATAAAGTTAAAAGAGAATGATAAGCAAAGGAACCGTAGAGTTCAGAAATAAAGTCAGGTATATGATGAAGGGACCATTTCAAATCATTTCAAATGGAAGAAAAATGAATTATTCTATAAATGGTGTTGAGAAACCTGGTTAGCAAAACAATTAGTTGGTGCCCAGTAAGTGATTGTAATCTGTACATCGAACAGTTATGACCTAACACACGTTGTCCAGCTCCTGTGTGACTGTGGAGACAAGAGTTTGGGGATCACTGTTTGAGTTCTGGACTTTCTAAGCATCTGATCTATACGGCACTCTGATCTTACTCTGTCACACGATGTCGCAAAATACTTCCAATTTACAAAGTGTTTTCACTACCCTATTAGTGCAGGGTGGTGCTGTTATTTAAATTTTCTATATAAAGACATTGAGGCTTGGAGAGGTTAGGTTCACAGCCGGCGTGTAGGGAGAAACTTCAACACCAGTTTACTGATCCCTTGTCTCTTGTGTCACTGTCTTACTATCAGAGTCAATGTATAATCTCTCCCTCACTTTCACACCCACACAATTTAAACCATGGAAAACAAATAACATCACTCCATTAACACACCATCTATGTTAATTTCTCTGGATTCCTGATCAGTTGTTATCCATAACACATATATTTAACATAATTGCAGTCATAGTTTAATTACAAGTTAGTGGCCCATTTTCCCACCTAACACTGTTATCCTAAGTCATCAGTGCTGCTCACAGTTTTGAGCAAATGACTGATGCACATCCAGACGGTCTCTCACACGCTCCTCTTCGTTAAACCCATCCATGTACATCTCCATTTCTAATCCAATTGCTTTTAAATGAATTTCTTCCTCAAACAGGCAGCCATTTATCTCCCTTCCCTCAAGGACAAGTCCTGTTTCTTTTCCCAGTCCCTGGGTCACCCTACATGCTCAGCGTGTTTGGTTTCCTCTGCTTTCAGAGTTTCTCTCCAGGAACTCCTCTTCTGCAGACTCGTCTGGGTGTAAGCAGCGGAAGGGGGCGTCTGTTTACCTTCTGGGAGTTGATGACCATTGCATTCACTCCTGTTAAGGATTCTCTCTCCATTCCTTTTTTAACCTGTGGCTTCCCAGTTTAGCATCCTCAGGACAGTCATCACCAAAACCGTGATTCACCCGCATGGTTTCCTCCCTGGCCAGGGAGAAATTTCACACTGAACATTTTCATCACCATTATGTATACAGCATGATTCATGGAGAACAGACTCTGCTTAGAGTATTAAATAAATCATTGTTTTCAATCAGCCACGCTGGTTGTTCAAAGAGAGACACATTTCTCATACTTAATGCTCTATTCTCCCCATTTCAAGAGATGAAAATGGCCTCATGGAAATATACCCTGAGTTGACTGGTCTCTGTTTAAAAACAAGTATATAAAGAGAGACATGGGAAAAACCACATTTTTTTGATCAGTGCTTGTCCTAAATATTCCATAAGGTAAAGTTCAATCTATTTAAGGAGTTATGAGGTCTCAACTAGGCACTACTTAAATAGGTGGTCATCAAATACCTATGGAATGTCTGTGCACATGTCTGTTAGATATTGAAAGGACATATAAAGTCTCTGCTCTCAAGAAGTCGAATCTCCACCACCAGTTGTCTGGCAGACACACACACTGGCAAAAATCTGCCAAAGGAGGGTGAGATAAAAAGAAGGTTGTAACATTTTTACAAAATGTTCATTTAGATCAGGGTTGTAGCTGTGAAGTGCTTTTACTTAATTGAAATGGAGATAATTAAGCTACAGAATAATAATAACAACAATAATAACTGGGACAGATGCTGTTATGATTTGGTTCTGCTTTCGGACAGTTAGTTGTAAAACATTTGTGCAAGATGAAGAATCAGAATTGTTTTTTTTTTCTTTTTTTTTTTCCTAAGAACATACGCAATCAACAAAGGCAACTATTTTCCTTTTCACCATTATGGAGCCTCTCCTGAAGAAAGGAGCTCTAATTCCATTTCGGAAGCAAAGAGGGAAGATGTATGATTTAGTACACCCCAGACTGATTGTAACTTTTCATGACTCATCAAAGATGGGTTAGGAATGTCCAGGTATATCGGAATGTTATGCTTCTGTGAGGCATGAGCATTGCCAGTAGTTGAAAGTTCTGGTAGCTGTGATTCAACAGGGGAGCAGCAGCCTCGACCTGAGAAAAACGTTGCACTATAGTAACAAGCCAAATTGCTGGCATTGTCAGTAGCTGTGATTTCACTTTATTGATTGTCTCCTGTGAAACATGAGGCTCTTTATTTGAATCATTTGTATAGGTGTCATATCAGGTTAATTGCAAAGCAATTGGATTTAATAATAATATAACTGTGTATCCATGTACATCGATTCCTAGAATCATGAGATGTGAATTACACTTGATCATGAGGTATTGTGATCCAGTGCGGTGGGATGAGCCAGTCCCAGGCTGATCGTGCAAATTTAAGCAGCCCAGAGTGAGCTTTAACTTATATGTCAGTTTGGATTGTTACTGCAAATATTTTATAGGTCTGGAACATGATTAGTTATAAATGGGATGCCCTTGAACTTGAATTGTTTTAAAAAGCATAGCTTTAGGCTGAGTTAACGGCGTGCTGTTAAAATTGGTACCAGTATAAACACCGAGAATGAAGGCTTTCTGTTGGCCACACTTTCTTACACATTTTCAAGGTTGTTGAAATTATTTCGCTCTTAGTTGGGCTGCTTTGTCCTTGTTAGCCCACTGAGTAAGGAATGTAACGTGGTTCTCAAAGTGGACAGACATTCTCTGAAAAGCAAGGTCACAGACCAAGTAAACATAGCAATGACCGAGTTCATCATTTCATCACAGCTAAAGAAACAGCATCATTAGAGATTTGCATGATTATAGTTATGTTTAAAATTAGTGGATATTGTCCACTTTTTCAGTTGAAGGACGTTCCTTTCCAAGAGGGTTGAAACAGGGGAAAAAATAGATTGTGTGGGAACACTTCACATTCATATGTTGAAAACAAAGCTTGAGGGAAAAACTTAGGACAAATCTAAGTAGGAAAGTTTAAGAGGTCCCAGAGGTAGGAGAGGGAGGAGCAGGAGAATGAGGGGAGGATAAGCCACGGAGCAGTAGCAGAGGCGCAGAATGCGTGGCCTGTCACAACGTCGGCACTCGAGAGATGTTCTTGAATCAGTGACCTGACTAAACCAAGATATTTTAAAAGTTGTGAGGAAAGTTAGTAATGAATCTCAATATATCGCCTAGATTGCTGTCTTGAATGCACTTAAACAGGAGCAAGAAACATTTTTGTCTAGACCAAACTTTGCTATGTGAAAAGTGGAAGTGTTAGTCGCTCAGTTATGTCTGACTCTTTACGACTCCGTGAACTGTAACCCTCCAGGCTCCTCTGTCCATGGCATTTCCCAGGCGAAAATACTAGAGTGGGTTGCCATGCCCTCCTCCAGGGGAACTTCCTCACCCAGGGATCAAACCCAGGTTTCCTGCATTGCAGGCAGAGTCTTTACCATCTGAGCCACAAGGAAGCCCTAGGTATGTGAATTTACATTAAATTATTGTCTTCAAAAGTTATATCCACTTTGTCTATCATTTTAGCTAGCATACTTGCCACAACCTCTTTTTCCTGTCATTTGGCATTTTGTGCCTCAGCTGGTAAAGAATCCACCTGCAATGTGGGAGACCTGGGTTCGATCCCTGGGTTGGGAAGATCCCCTGGAGAAGGGAAAGGCTACCCACTCCAGTATTCTGGCCTGGAGAATTCCATGGACTATACAGTCCATGGGGTTGCAAAGAGTCGGACACAACTGAATGACTTTCACTTCACTGGCATTTTGGAGAGATCACTGGGAGAATCACTGACTTCTGCAGTTCATCCAAACCAGAATATAGAACCATTCCCCTAAACCTAAATGCATCTCATTTCCCTTCTACTTCAGTGAAGCCGAATTTCTCACCAGCTTACAGACAATTTAGGGGAGGGAAGGGTGGTACCAAATCAAAAGCAAAACTAAATATATTTAATAAGTGTATTTATCTCACAAGATATAACTATGTTTATTAGTGCCCACAGGTTCCTCTATGAGCACAAATCCTACAAGGTGGTTTTTAACCATTTTTCAGAAACGGGTTTGAATGAATGTGTTACTTGGCTGAGACGCAGGTCCTATCTAAACGCTAATGAATTATATGACCATATGTTCAGAGATGCTGTGACCCACAGTCGAAAGCTGAGTCCACTGAAAGGAACAGCAGCAACAGGAGATGAGAAAAGAGCCACTTTTAGCTGTCACAGATCTCTATTTGGTATGAATATAGTGATACTGCTGTAGACTTAGGAGGACCAAAGGAACTGAAAGTGAACGTCGCTCAGTCACGTCCGACTCTGCGACTCCATGGACTATACAGTCCATGGAATTCTCCAGGCCAGGATACTGGAGTGGGTGGCCTTTCCCTTCTCCAGGGGACCCTCCCAACCCAGGGACTGAACCCAGGTCTCCCACAATGCAGGTGGATTCTTTACCAGCTGAACCACAAGGGAAGCCCAAGACTGCTGGAGTGGGTAGCCTATCCCTTCTCCAGTGGATCTTCCGACCCAGGAATTGACCCGGGGTCTCTTGCCTTGAAGGAGGATTCTTTACCAACTGGGCCATCAGGGAAGCCCTAAGGAAGGAACCTAGACAATTGTAACAGCAAAGTGTGAGTTACACACACTATCAAGAGGAAGACTTCGTATTCAGGGATAAAGTTCAGTGCCTGGTATTTTTTGGCGTAATGAGGATAACAGGAATCAGAA
This sequence comes from Capricornis sumatraensis, assembly GCF_032405125.1. Taxonomy (NCBI): domain Eukaryota; kingdom Metazoa; phylum Chordata; class Mammalia; order Artiodactyla; family Bovidae; genus Capricornis; species Capricornis sumatraensis. The sequence goes on from NC_091081.1 coordinate 80,422,632, forward strand.
TCCTTCTGTCACGCCCACAGTCGCATCTCTTTGGCCTTGCGATTTCACCATGTTGTTGCCAGACACTGGATTTTCTTAATTAAAGCAAGACTCTTGTTGAATGAAAACAATAAAATGAAGAGATTCAAGTAACAATCAACAAAAGAAAAATGGCACTAAAACAATGAATCTTGCCTTACTATTCATATTTTAATGTAGCCCCTCCTCAGTTCAGTTCAGTCCAGTTGCTCAGTCGTGTCCGACTCTTTGCAACCCCATGAATCGCAGCATGCCAGGCCTTCCTATTCATCACCATCTCCTGGAGTTCACTCAGACTCACGTCCATCAAGTCCGTGATGCCATCCAGCCATCTCATCCTCGGTCGTCCCTTTCTCCTCCTGCCCCCAATCCCTCACAGCATCAGAGTCTTTGCCAATGAGTCAACTCTTCGCATGAGGTGGCCAAAGTACTGGAGTTTCAGCTTTAGCACCATTCCTTCCAAAGAAATCCCAGGGTTGATCTCCTTCAGAATGGACTGGTTAGATCTCCTTGCAGTCCAAGGGACTCTCAAGAGTCTTCTCCAACACCACAGTTCAAAAGCATCAATTCTTTGGCGCTCAGCCTTCTTCACAGTCCAACTCTCACATCCATACATGACCACAGGAAAAACCATAGCCTTGACTAGCCAGACCTTAGTCGGCAAAGTAATGTCTCTGCTTTTGAATATACTATCTAGGTTGGTCATAACTTTTCTTCTAAGGAGTAAGCATCTTTTAATTTCATGGCTGCAATCACCATCTGCAGTGATTTTGGAGCCCCCCAAAATAAAGTCTAACACCGTTTCCACTGTTTGCCCATCTATTTCCTATGAAGTGATGGGACCTGATGCCATGATCTTCGTTTTCTGAATGTTGAGCTTTAAGCCAACTTTTTCTCTCTCCTCTTTCACTTTCATCAAGAGGCTTTTTAGCTCCTCTTCACTTTCTGCCATAAGGGTGGTGTCATCTGCATATGTGAGGTTATTGATATTTCTCCCTGCAATCTTGATTCCAGCTTGTGTTTCTTCCAGCCCAGCGTTTCTCATGATGTACTCTGCATAGAAGTTAAATAAGCAGGGTGACAATATACAGCCTTGACGTACTCCTTTTCCTATTTGGAACCAGTCCTTCTAAATAGTACAGCAGTTTTTAACTGTTATGATGAATTTTGGACCCAAGAAAAGTTAAAAATGATCAAATGTTTTCCTTCTATGGAGATGCTTCCTCTGAATGAATTCATGGTTTTACATTCTATGTATTCCATAGGCACCTTTTTGTTTGTTCACAAACATTTTACTCATAGCCTAGAAACACACACACAAAAACCCTGAAAATCTAATTTGCTTTTAGTTCTTGCTGGGAAAATCCCATGGACAGGAGAGCCTGGTGGGTTACAGTCCACAGGGCCACAAAGAATAGGACATGACTGAGCAAGTGAACACACACACACACACTCTCTCTCAATCCCCACTCGCTTTTTCTACCTTATTTCTAGTGCCTTGTCATAGGAGTAGAGAAAAACAAGGAGTCTACAGTTTGAGCAAAATGTCACGGAACTGCTCTGCCCTCCAAAACCTGTGTCCTGTGCCCGAGGGGCAGACAGACCAGCTGGAAAGACGAGGCTGGGGAGGTGGAAGGGGGAGGGGAGAGTGGCACGACATGACCTGGCAGCCCTCTCATAAGCTAGAGTTTCTATCTTATGAAAGATTTACAGTTTTTATCCTGTCACAGAACAAACAGTACCATGACTATGGTTTCACAATCCATGCAGCCGATTGCACGTACTGATTGCGTGTTTCTTGTCCTATCACATTTCCAACCGTTGCAAACGTTTCTTCCCCTGGGACGTCAGGATGTCACATGAGTTTACCATGGGACTGGGGTTAGGGAGGATCTGACAGCGTGGACAGATAGCCGTCGACCGGACGATGGGAGATGACGCTTACTTGCTGCTCTGCCCCAGGCCCGATGCCTGCTCTGATTAAGCGCTGATCCACTTGACTCATTGCTTAGCCATCCCCTATTTCACTTCCACGCACTCGTTCATGTCCACATTGACCATATTTCAAACCCACCAGCTCTAGCAATTATGAACATACTTGGAGGATCATGGTCATATTTGAAATCAAAACTGACTCAGAGGATCTAGAGCATGATGGTCATATACACCGCATTTCTTCCTGTTCATCCATCCATAAAAACCTACCCCATTTCTAGGAACTCACTTAAGTGCTCCTGCTTCAAGAAAACTCTTCTTAACTATTCCAGTGTCACCTGACTCCGGAACTAATAGTCTGTAAAATGATATTACAAGTAGTGATTTATATCTACTGAATGTATTACAATGTTGTAACCTCATCCATACTTTTTTTAAACCATGTAATATAAGCCATGAACCTATTATTCTGATAAAAACGTAAAAGAGGGAAGTTTTTTAAAGTATGCTACATGTATGTTCTATGCATGTATATATATAAAAAACAGCTTTTGAAAATGAAATTAACACTTAACTTTCATGGTATGTATAACTGTTTGCTATTATTTAAGCACCGTTCAGCATGGCAGGATATATAGTGTTGTAGTTTTTCATTATCTAAGGCAATTTCTGTTTATAAATTATTTTGCCTACTCCCTTGGCACTCTAAAAAAGACACATCTGTAATCAATTTATTTAAGCAATTATAGATGAAGGCATAGATTTGGGAGGACCTACCTGAAGATCCTCTGTGTCAGTTAGAAATCTCAAACCAAGATGAGAACATTTATACGGCACCTATCTCCTGTGCCACTCCAGAGGCACAGTTATATTCCCTGATAATCGGTGCCCTGTATTTTTATTGCCTCCTTGTTTACAATCTCTATTTTCTAATAGCATTATGCCACTTTGGAGTTTGGGGATCAAATATTACCTTCCATTACCATCTAGACAGTAGAATGTCTTTTACAATGTCCATTATGATCTAGAATGTCTTTTGACATTTTCTACTTGAACAAATACAAAGAACATAGAATTTCTAATATCAATACGCACTTTATCAAAAATGTCTATTTTTAGTGTGAACTGAAATCTGATCCATTGCCTCTAACTTCTTTCTTTTTTTTATTGGAGTATAGTTGATTTACAATGTTGTGTTAGGTTCAGGTATATAGCATACTGATTCAGTTGTGTGTGTATATTATATTCTTTTTCAGATTCTTTTCCATTATAAGCTATGACCAGATATTGATGATAGTTCCCTGTGCTATACAGTAGGTCCTTGTTTATCTCTTTTATATATAGTAGTGTGTATATGTTAATTCCATACTCCTAGTTTATCCTTCTCCCCTCTCTCCCCTTTGGTAACCATGTTTGTTTTCTATGTCTACAAGTCCGTTTCTGTTTTGTAAATAAGTTCAGTTGCATCTTTTTAAAGATTCCGCATATAAGTGATATCAAATGATACTTGTCTTTCTCTGTCATACTTACTTCGTATACTATGATAACCTCTAGATCCATCATCTATGTTGCTGCAGATGGAATTATTTCATTCATTTTTATGGCTGAGTAATATATATATATGAAAGTGAAGTGAAAACGAAAGTCGCTCAGTTGTGTCTGACTCTTTGCAACCTTATGGACTATATAGTTCATGGAATTCTCCAGGCAAGAATACTGGAGTGGGCAGCCTTTCCCTTCTCCAGGAGGTCTTCCCAACTCAGGGCTCAAACCCAGGTCTCCCACATTGCAGGCAGATTCTTTACCAGCTGAGCCACAAGGGAAGCCCAATATACATATTTATTTATATACACACACACAAACACACACAGTCTTCTTTATCCATTCGCATGTCAGTGGACATTTAGGTTGCTTCCGTGATTTGCATTTTCCCTAACTTCTAAACTTTGGACCTAGATATGCTCTCTGAAGGAATAAAAATAAATGTACTCCCACTTTCCCATGGAAGCCCTTCACTTTCATACATGTGTAGCTTTTAGCCTGTTCCACAGGAGTATTCTCGTCTCCAAGCTAAACATACTCCCAAGCTAAACATACTCAACTCTTCTTGTGGTTCTTCTAAGCTTTTCAGCTTCCTTCTCCTTTATTCATTCAATCAAGTGTTATTGAAGATCTACCATGTTTAAAGCATCATGTTGGGTGCTGTCTACAATGATGAGCAAAACAGACAGAGTTCTCTTTTGGAACAGATGTGGATCTCAGAGTCAGGACAGGGAAAACAGACATTCATCACCTAATTACCCCAGTGGGTTGATAGTTAAGAGTTCACATTAGTGCTCTGAAGGAAAAGAATACAGTTCTCTGCAAGCATAGGACAAAGGAAGCCGACCTAGGCTGGGGGGACCTGGAAAAGTTTCTGGGTAGAAGTGACAACCTAGCTGAGACATGAAGAAATAGTGGAGTAAAGGGAGAAAGGAGGACAGGTTGAGAACAGATAGAAGGGTCCGCATGTTCAAGGACTCTGAAAAACAGAGTGTGTGGCCTGTTCAAAGAATGGAAGAATAATGTGTAGAGTACAGGCAGTGAGGGGTAGGCAGGTGAGAGTTCAGACCGCACCAGGACTCTTGGAGGCCTGCCAAGTTTTTTATCCTCAGAACAATAGGAAGTGACTGAAGAGTGCGGCAAATTGCATTCTTGGTCACCAAATATTCTGGCTTCACTTCCTCCAGCATTTCTCCCTGTGAAAAGATTATGCATCCCTCCCTACTGAACTCAAAGAGACTCTGCGGGACTTCCCTGGTTGTCCAGTGGATACAGAGTGAAGTAAGCCAGAAAGAAAAACACCAATACAGTATACTAACGCATATATATGGGATTTAGAAAGACAGTAATGATAACCCTGTATGCGAGACAGCAAAAGAGACACCGAGGTATAGAACAGTCTTTTGGACTCTGTGGGAGAGGGCAAGGGTGGGATGATTTGGGGGAATGGCATTGAAACATGTATAATATCATATGTGAAACGAATTGCCAGTCCAGGTTTGATGCAGGATACAAGATGCTTGGGGCTGGTGCACTGGGATGACCCAGAGAGATGGTACGGGGAGGGAGGAGGGAGGGGGGTTCAGGATGGGGAACACGTGTACACCCGTGGCGGATTCATGTTGATGTATGGCAAAACCAATACAATATTGTAAAGTAATTAGCCTCCAATTAAAATAAATAAATTTAAGTTTAAAAAAAAAAGTCTACCTTCCAGTGCAGGGAACACGGGCTCGATTCCCGGTCTGGGAAGATCCCACAGGCCGTGGAGCAACTGAGCCCACAACCACAAGTACTGAGCCCACATGCCTAGAACCTGTGCTGCGTGAGAGAAGCCACCACAATGAGAAGCTGGTGCACCACGAAGAAGAGGAGCCCCCGCTGGAGAAATGCCAAGCACCGTGACAAAGGCCCAGTGCAGCCAAAAATGAAAAATAAATAAAATTATTTTAAAAAAATAAAAAGAAGAGACTTTGTGACCTGCCTGCCAATGAAATGCGGGCAGCAGTGACATGTGTCCCTTTCAGACAGAAGCTTTAAGAGCCGGCATGCAGATCACACTTTCTCTTTGGTCACTATCATTGCCATAGTGACCAGCAATGTTCCACACAGAGCCTGCTTCATCAGCTTGAATCCCAACATGGAATTCCACGGAGCAAAGCCACAGGTATGCTGTGAATGAGCGGTAAGCTTCTGCTGTTGAAAGCTAACGAGATTTCTGCGGTTGTTACTACAGTATTACCTAATTTATCCTGACAGATACGAAGGATTTTGTGAGGCCCGAGGGAACATGACCAAACTTGTGTTTGGAAAAGATGGGCAACTACTATTCAGAAAGCCCAATAGATTATTTAAAAGGAACAAAAGTAGATTCTGGAAAACAAATCAGGCATATATTACATTAAGCCAAGTAATTGCACAATGGTGAACACAGAGATACAAAAATGTAGATATAGCCGAAAGCTATTTAGGAGGTAAACTTTTCAGGGTTTGGGGGTAGATTTGGATCCTTGGCAGAAAAGCAGAATGGAGAGATGAGGGTATTGGGGTGGATGCCGACGTTTCTGGCTAGGTTTGCGATGAACACTGGTGACGCAGGATGAAAATGGGCAATCCCGAAAGGGGACAGCACTCGAGGGAAAAGACCACGCAGCTTAGAACATGCTGAACCTGCGGCGCCTTTGAGATGGCAAAGGTTGTTGAGCGAGCCGTTGGCTCCAGGTTTAGGATTCAAAGGACAGGTCAGGCTGGAGAGAGAACTTTAGGAATCGCTGGCATAGAGGCGGTAACCAGGGGAGGCAGTGAGTTTGCCAGGTAGAGAGTCAACAGTAAACACAGAAAGAGTGAGAGAGCACAAAGAGAAAAGGACTTTAAGAATAAGTGTTGAGAGCTCCAACATTTAACATCTGGGTGATAAACTTATCAAAAAGGATTAGCCAGAGAGGAAGGAAGAGAATCAGAAGGATATGGTGCCTCACAAGGTAAAAGGAAAGAGTGTTTCTCACAAAGGAGAGAGTGACTCAATGTCCAGGCTGCTCAGAACTCAGGAAAGATGGAGACCAAGGACTCTCCACTGGGTGGAGCAGCGTAAAGGTCCCCGGAGGCCTCCGTCACAGTCAGCTGTTGCCAGAATGGTGAGGTGCCACACACAGCCCCGGTGTCCCTGCTGGCTGTTGCTCAGGACGTGAGCGGGGCCAGGCCTAGGCATTCCACGCACAGCCTCCCCACAGCAGGGCTAACCTCTAGCATCGGTCCTGCAGACAAGTGTGCACGAACATTCACTAACACACTCCTGTCCTACCCAGTTTCGTGTCCTGCCCCCTTTCCCCACCCTCTGGAAATGTTAAGAAAAAAATTCTAGCTCCAAACCATGATAAAACCATTATTTAACTTCATTTTGTGGGTATTTAGGAAAATAAGATTAACTACACATGCCATGGCATCCAGTTAACAAAACTCAACAAACACTCAAAAACTTTATTCCTATTAACTTAATCTAATTAAAAGTAAATACCAAAACTCTCATGGAATGTTATAAAAAAAAAACTTTGTGCTGATTAAAATATACATATGTTCTTTTAAATGAGAATAGTTTTGTTTGCTAGGGAAGGATCTAGGAGGTAGGGATAGAGAAAGAATCCCCCTTATTTTTTTAAATTTAAGTATAGTTAATTTACAGTGTTATGTTAGTTTCAGGTATACAGCAAAGTGATCCAGTTTTACGTGTATATCTATTCTTTATCAGGTTCTTTTCCATTTTAGGTTATTACAGAACATTAAACATAGTTTCTTGTGCTATACAGTAGTACCTGTTAACCTCAAACTCTTAATTTATCCTTCCCCCGCCCCTCTTCTCCTTTGGTAACCATTTCTTCTTTTTCTTAATTCCTGGTCCAGATTACTCCTCCAAGTATCATGACTACATATTTCTGGTTTAATCACTTATAAAATAATCTTATTCTTTTTGTCTTTTGAACTGCCTCTCAGATCAGGCCTTTTCTCCCCTATTTCTGCCACCTCTTGCTTCTGTCTTTGCCCCCCTCCAATGCATTTTGCATAAGTGCCTGCCTGCCAGAATCCTATTCTTAAAAATTCCATTTTAATAATTTCTCCACCCCTTCAAGAACTTAGAGTGGCTCCCTTAGTTCCCATTATGTGAAATTTAAAGTTCTCTGCTTAGAACACTGGACTCGGTACAATCTATCCTCATCCGCTACCCCATCCCCCACATCCAGTACAGTTTCTGCTCCATTCGGGCCAGCATCAGAACCAGGGCCCACACTCTTATTTGCCTTTTCTCTGTGCTTTGGGACCCACCTCCCCTTTGGCTGAAATGCCCTCTGCTAGTCCCTTCACATAACCAGACAAACCCATCTTTCAAGGACTTGTAGGAAAAATCTGCATGTAGAAATTGCTTACCTTCTATAAGAAATTTGGCAGTTTTACCACATTTTATGGAGACTTTACGTGAATCATGTCATGGGATACTCAGAATAGCCCCTTCAGTAGACAGCATTTTGCATATGATGAAAGTAAGGATTAAGTTCATCTGTGGAAAAGCACCTAGCACAGTGTCTACCCATGATAAGGAGCTGGTAAATGCTAACTGTCGTTACGCTTACTAGATTTAGTCATTCTTCCAGGTCACACAGCTGTAAGTGAAAGCGCTAGAACTCAAACTCTGGCTTCAGAGCGTGCTCTTGCACTTTGACAAGTGCAGCAATTCTCTGTCTGCCCTTCTGCTACCTTGCCAGCCTTCCTCAGCGGTTACAGTCAGCAATGATTCCTGCTGTCTGAATTTCCTAGCATTTGGAGTGTCTGGTTTGTACTTGATGGCTATCTTGCTTGGACTTCTCTTTTTCTTCAGTATATGTCTTATGTTACTAAAGACTAGTGGTGTACAGACAAACGTCTACCAACCAGCTCTCAAAGAGGCAAAGGGGCTGATTCATAGTATTTGCTGATTTCAGTGGTATAAATACTGCTACCATGGTCAATTTTAAGATGTCAATGCAAAGTCAACCAAGTCATAAAATTCTTTCAATTTTATCCATTGGTTCTTGCGACGTGGTGAAAGCTGGCTACAGCACACTGCTGGTGCTAAGGATTAGGCATTATACTGTATTCTCTTGTTTCACTTAGTGCCAGGCTTAGTGCTGAGCAAATAGGATGCATGACCATTATATTTGGAGATTCAAGGTTGCAAATCGTCTATAAACATTCCCTCAGCCTATTTCCGAAAATGCAGTTGAAATGATGATACACAAAAACTAGTTATTTCCATAATAGTGCTTAAGCAAGAAAAAGTGCCGACAGTCAATTAGAAAATTTGACAAATTTATGAAAGACAAGAAAGGAGACGGACGGCTGTTGATGGATAAGCCAGAGGAAACCACACACTGAAATAGCGCCAGTGAGGCTGCCGTGGAGATGGGAACCGTTCTTCTCAGGATGGCTCTAAGCTCAGCAGTTACCGAGTGCTTAAATGGACAGTGGAACAAATGATCAGGATAATTAATTAAAGGTTAAAGAATACCTGAACCAGTCTGCCCATTGTCTCTTGTACAAATTTTGAGCATTGTATCCCTAGTTACAGGCATCAGAATTGCTTTTAAAACCAAGTATAGGGCTTCCCCGGTGCCTCGGCGGTAAAGAATCCACCTGCCAATGCAGGAGATACAGGTCCCATCCTTGAGCCGGGAAGATCCCACATGCCAGGCCGCAGCCATTGAGCCTGCACTCTAGAGCCCGGGAACTGCGGCTACCGATGCCGCATGCCGCAGCTACTGAGCCTGCGCGCTCTAGAGTCGGTGCTCCATAAGAGAAGCCACCACAGTGAGAAGCTCACGCACCGCAGCCAAGAGCAGCCCCTGCGCATGGCAACTAGAGGAAAACCTGCACAGCAGTGAAGACCCAGCACAGCCAAGAAATTTAAAAAAATCACTTAAAAAAAAAACAAGTACAATGTTTTTCTGAGAAGGACTACCCCCACCCTAACCCCACAAGGTGGATATCTGAGGCTGAAGAAATGAGACCAGAGCCTGTGAGATATTAGGTCTTTGAAAGGACTCAGAGGGGGAAAAAATGGAGAGAATGAATTAAAATGTGTCTTAGCAGCCAAGTTGTAGAGGAAGGCAAAGGAAATCTTCAGTGGCACAAATGAAGAGAAACATCAAAGGCAAGGCCATATGTGGAAGCTGAGTGGCTACATCCTTGCAGCTGGGGGTGACCATGTGATACAGTTCCAGCCAATGAGACGTAAGCAGAGTGGGCTAGGGATTTCAGGGAGAGTTTGGTTTTCCTGATCTGGAGGCCATTCCTTCTTTCTTGTTGCTTTCTTCTCCCTTTTCCCACCTGGGCTGTGGCCATGAGGCTGGAAGCAGAATAGGCCAGTTTGTCACCATGAAACAAGCAGAATGGTAAAAGCCGTTCCTTAAGGATAAAGAGGCACGAAGATACAAGGAGCTTGAGGAAAAGGACGTGGATGACAGTATTTCTTCCCTGCTCTTGCTGTTTCCAACCTTCTTATTATGTTAGAAAAATGAAACTCTTCCAAATGAGGCCGCTATAGTAAAGTCTGGTTGCATTGCTAAATAGCGTCTTGTATGTCTGGGATCTTGGATGGGAGAAAAACACCTTTGAGAAATGGCAACTCCAGGCCTGAGTGCATGGGGGCTGAGTTTATACTACATGCATGACTCAGGAATCCTAAGTTGAGAAATAAAATTTAAAAATCAAGCCAGGATATTTGAAACCTCTGTAAGCAGTAAAAATGTACACTCACTCCATGGGAATGTTTTCACATCTCCTGGGAAGGAAACATAATTAAAGATAAGTTCATAGTCAAAAATTACAAGGTCTATGAAAGAATAAACTACTATGGGTGAGTCAACAGATATAGCAGGGAGGAGAATCAGCGCTCGGAGAACTGCATATAGAACATTCTGAGAGACTATGAAATGCCTACAACGTGACTAAAGATATAAACCAAGGCATAGAGGACAGTGAAAAAAGAAGACAACGCAAAAACAGAACAGACAACTCTGAAAAAGAACCAGATTGAGTCTCTATAAATGAAAATCATGGTCACTGAAATTAAAAATTCAGTGGAAAGGGGAGTGAACAGTTAAGACAAAAATGAAGACAGAATCCAAAACCCAGAAGACAGACTGGAAGAAATTTCTCAGAATGTGGGACAGAAAAACTATGAAATTGTGGCCAAGAGCCATAAGAAAACAGATCAAGAAGTTTCAATATATATCAAGTTGAAATTTCAGACAAAAAAAATAGAGAAAGTGAGAGATAATATTTCAGAAAAATTATACCTGAGAATTTTCTAGATATAAAGCAAAACATAAATGAGTCTTCAGATTTCAGAAGCATGCACACATTCCAGCAGTATAATTTTTAAAATTCACAGTTTGATACACTCCGGTGCAACTTTGGAATGTCAATGATAGGAAGAAAAATCTTAAAAGCAACCAAAGCAGATACTCTAAAAACAAAAAGCAAAAAAGGGTCCAATTAGACCATCATCAAACTTGTCATCAGTCACCATGGATGTCTACAGGAAACAAATGGCATCTTTATGTTGCTAAGAGGAATAAGACTCATCCTAGAATTCTATACCCAACTAAATTTTTATTTCAGACTGAGAGTGAAGCAGAAATTTCAAACCAACAAAGTCTGGGAGTTTCCCACTCATCAACTCTTCCTAAAAGATCTACCATAAGGTTTGCTTCAGTAAGAAAAACAATTGAATTCAGAAGAAAGAAGTAGAGACCATAAGGATGAATAAAGAAATTGGTAAATACATTGTCAAAATTAAATAGTGATTTACTGTAAATAATAAAACTGATACTAATCTGAGAGGACTTTAAAAATAAGGTAATACTAATATACCAGTCTAATACTAATTAGTCTAAATACCAATTAGTCTAATGCATTAATACATGAACCATAAACTTCCAGATGTTCAAGCTGGATTGTGAAAAGCCAGAGGAATGAGATCAAATTGCCAACATCTGCGGGATCATTGAAAAAGCAAGAGAGTTCCAGAAAAACATCTATTTCTGCTTTATTGACTACACCAAAGCCTTTGTGTGGATCACAACAAACTGTGGAAAATTCTTCAAGAAATGGGAATACCAGACCACCTCACCTGCCTCCTGAGAAATCTGTATGCAGGTCAAGAAGCAACAGTTAGAACTGGACATGAAACAACAGACTGGTTCCAAATCAGGAAAGGAGTACGTCAAGCCTGTATATTGTCGCCCTGCTTATTCAACTGATATGCAGAGTATATCCTGTGAAATGCCAGGCTGGATGAAGTGCAAGCTGGAATCAAGATTGCCGGGAGAAATATCAATAAGCTCAGATATGCAGATGACACCACCCTCATGGCAGAAAGTGAAGAAGAACTAAAGAGCCTCTTGATGAAAGTGAAAGAGGAGAGTGAAAAAGTTGGCTTACAGTCCAACATTCAGAAAACTAAGATCATGGGATCTGGTCCCATCACTTCATGGCAAATAGATGGGGAAACAATGGAAACAGTGAGAGACTCTTATTTTTTTTGGGCTCCTAAATCACTGCAGATGGTGACTGCAGCCATGAAATTAAAAGGCACTTACTCCTTGGAAGGAAACTTATGACCAAACTATGTCTAGTTATGACTAGACAGCATATTAAAAAGCACAGACATTACTTTGCCAACAAAGGTCTGTCTAGTCAAAGCCATGGTTTTTCCAGTAGTCATGTATGGATGTGAGAGTTGGACTATAAAGAAAGCTGAGTGCCGAAGAATTGATGCGTTTGAACTGTGGTGTTGGAGAAGACTCTTGAGAGTCCCTTGGACTGCAAGGAGATCAAACCAGTCAATCCTAAAGGAAATCAGTCCTGAATATTCACTGGAAGGACTAATGCTGAAGCTCCAATACTTTGACCACCTGATGCGAAGAACTGACTCATTTGAAAAGACCCTGATGCTGGGAAAGATTGAAGGTGGGAGGAGAAGGGGACAAGAGAGGATGAGATGGTTGGATGGCATCACCAACTCGATGGACATGACATTGAGCAAGCTCCGGGAGTTGGTGATGGACAGGGAAGCCTGGCATGCTGCATTCCATGGGGTCGCAAAAAGTCGGACATGACTGAGCGACTGAACTGAACTGAATACACTAGTCAACAATCACACAAATCACAGTAAAGGAAGACCTGAGTTTAAACAGTCGTAAAACCCAGTATTAGTTTGGAGGAGAAGACATATTGATTAACTTTACATTCTATTAACAATTTCTAAGAATAAACATTAAAAGAATAGAAATAATAACATTTAAGTGAAAAGGAGAAAAAAGGAAATTTAAAATAAGGGAACTTGAGATATTGACAGTTGAATAAAAGGTGAAAAATGAAGCAGATGGAAGAAAGCAAAAATACAAAATCGAAATAAAGTCTAAAATAGAAAATCCAAAAACATAATGTTGAGACATAACATACATTATATCAATGTGAATGTATATGTTAAAACATGAATCAATATAAAATTGCTAACAGACAGATGAAAGTGAAAAGGGAAAGTATTAGCCCCTCAGTTGTGTTCAACTCTTTGTAACCCCATGGACTGTAATTCTCTTGTCCATAGAGTTTTCCAGGCCAGAATACTGGAGTGGGTAGCCATTCCCTTCTGCAGGGGATCTTCCCGACCCAGGGATTGAACATGGATCTCCTGCACTGCAGGCAGATTCTTTACCATCTGAGCCAACATGGTGAAGAAAAAAATATGAGAGCAAGGATAGGAAAGAACACCAGTTTCAGAACAGTGGCTACCTGTGGAGGGGAAGGAATGAGACTGGACTGAACACAAGCACAAAGGCTTTAATGTATGTTCACATTCTTTCCCTATACTGTGAAACACAAAGAGATAAAGGAAGGGAGGGAGGGAAAGATGGAGAGAAAGGAGAATAAAAAGAGGGAAGGAGGAAAAATGATGAGTCATTCACCCTAAGGATAATTCCAAACAAATAGGTAACACACGAAAACTACCCCCTTAACAAATCAAAACGTACAGAGAACATAGCATGAATAAACAGGAAATAAAACTTAGGGAGGTTGATTTGATAACAGTTTATCTTCAGTTACTGGTATTGGCATTGGTGTTCTACGTGCAAAGGTTTCTGAGAGAGAAAATGAATTTCATTTGCAAAAGAAAAGATTGATATTAGAGTGAATGAATCAGGATTATGTGACTCTAAGGATGTTTCAACCTTTAATAGAGGTTAGTATAGACATTTTAGAAGAGTCTTGTTTCTGTAAAATATTTACATATAAGAATGATTTGACTAATAAAAATCTCTTTCTGAAGGCAAAATGGTACACTAGATGGCTGTTCTCCAACGTGTTGGCGTGCAGACATCTGGGTGAAAGAACAGCAAGTGGTAAAAGCCCTCCATGGGATGCCTCCAATTCGGAAAGTCCCGCACCCACCGCTGTTCACCACAAATTTGATGAGAACAGAGGGAAGGGGATGGGGAGGAAGAAGGGAGAGCCCAGGTAAAACTGCATAAACCACTCACCTACTTTTACCTACTTGTTCCCTTTTTCTCACTCAGGCAAAGGGTTGGATGCAAAAAGAGAACTGGAACGAACTTTTAAAAAAAAATTTTTTTTTTGGTAATTATTTTTGGTTGCACTGGGTCTTCATCGCTGTGTGTGGGCTTTCTCTAGTTGTGGCAAGTGAGGGCTAGTCTCTAGTTATGGTGCGTGTTGCAGAGGCCAGGCCCTAGGGTGCACAGGCTTAGTCGCTCTGCAACACGTGGGATCTTCCCAGATCAGGGAACCGAACCTGTGTCTCCATTGGCAGGCAAGATTCTTGCCCACTGAGCCACAAGGGAAGATCCCTGGAACAAACTTCTAATGCAGTCGCTTTCTATTGTACATTTCCTCTTCTTAGAATTTTCCAGACAGCTGGCCTCCTGAACCTCCGCCAGAGTGCAGAGAAAGTGGGGTCTAATTACATTCCTTCCAACTCAAGCTGGCCGTGGGGACAGTATCAGTGGGAACATTTGCTCATGGGTTTTATTGTTAAGCCTTATGGCAGCTAAAAAGGCAGCCCTGCCCTTTGTCTTTTGTCACAGTGATGGCACAGATTTTCACCCAGACACAAAGACCACCAGACAGGACAACTTGGGCTGGCCCTGCAGTCCCTCCCTGCTTCCTGAGCGGCCCCGTGACTACTTTGAGGACCATTCTGCCACCCATTCTGAAATGTCATTTCCCCAACAATTCTCTTTTTTTCATTGAGGTATAATTTATATATTACAAAATACACACATTTTAACTTAATTCTGTTAACTTTGATAAAATTATACTCCCATCCCCATCAGGGTACAGCATAAAATCGCTTTTAAAGGAAAATTATTTTCTGGATGGACCCAATAGCAATGAAACACAATGGCTTCTATTTCTAAATCTTATACTTGCAATTTTAGAAACAGTATCCAAGACTTGAATATAATGAGCTACAGAGTAGTAAATAGTACATTTTGCCCCATCTGTAAGAATAGTTCTATTTTCCATAGTCATTTAGATAAGAAACAGAAATGCTATAAATCACTGTAAAGTGACTTGTACTTTAAAATACAAATCTTAACATTTGTGTGCTGAAAAGTGATTAATCATACTTTATTTTCTTTTCATATTTTCTTATAATGCCACATGAATAAGCTGATATACCTTATCTTCTTTCCTATCTGAAAAAGATCTAGATTCACAGTCCAGACTGAATTCCATGCTAGCAACAGGGGTCAGTCAGTTCAGTTCAATCACTCAGTCATGTCCGACTCTTTGCGACCCCATGAATCGCAGCACACCAGGCCTCCCTGTCCATCACCAACTCCCGGAGTTCACTCAGACTCACGTCCATTGAGTCGGTGATGCCATCCAGCCATCTCATCCTCGGTCGTCCCCTTTTCCTCCTGCCCCCAATCCCTCCCAGCATCAGAGTCTTTTCCAGTGAGTCAACTCTTCGCATGAGGTGGCCAAAGTACTGGAGTCTCATCTTTAGCATCCTTCTTTCCAAAGAACACCCAGGACTGATCTCCTTTAGAATGGACTGGTTGGATCTCCCAGCAGCAGGGGTACTGAGCTACAAATGGTTCTCTTTAAGTCAAACAAAATAACAACAAGTATGGGAACACCTTACTCTGAAGTTTCTCTATTTGAGTTTAAACCTGTCTTCACAGGCTTTTTTCAAGTCTTTGAAGCATTATTAAACGATCCTACTATTGATTTTCCGTGACTCAGTCCTGGTGAAAATGGAGTGACTTGGACCACTAATGACTAAAGTTCACTCATCGTCTGAAGGACAGTCACAAAGCCTGGGGTTCATTCCTATAAGCATCCTTATAACTTAGGTTTTGACTCCTGGAAATAGGAGAGGTGGGAAATAGGACACAGAATTCAACTCATCTCTCTTACTTAAATATAGTACTGCTGCTATTTCTGTTACTTATCTTGGGGAATTTTGTTAAGTATTGGTATATTTTGCTATTCAGCATTAAGTTGTATGCCTCATTTCTACCTTTGAAATCCAAATGTCCAAGTAATCACTTTTAGGAAAAAATCCTCTATTTTCAGCTTCATTCTCCATGGACCATTTATTTGTGATGACGAGCCATTGAGTAACTTGAAGTTACAGTAAGAATTTGTCATGCCAGTTTCCATCTTAACAAGGAAGGCTTTTAAGACAAACAAACCAATTTTTGTTAAGTGGATGAAAGAAATGAACAAGCATTTCACATAAGAGTGGGAAAAGAATGGTATCATAACTTCAACCTTGTAAATAATTGGAAAAATGCAAATTAAAACCACAATGAGACACCACTTCAGCACCCCATCAGATTAGCAAAAATTTGTAGTCTGACAATACCAAGTGTTGATGATGATGAAAAACTATAGAAATTCTCATACAAACTGGTAAGCCTAAGCACATTATAATTTATATTATGTGGGTATTAAATGACTCTATGTCATGTGACTGTGCTGCTGCTGCTGCTGCTGCAAAGTCACTTCAGTCGTGTCCGACTCTGTGCGACCCCATAGACGGCAGCCCACCAGGCTCCCCCGTCCCTGGGATTCTCCAGGCAAGAACACTGGAGTGGGTTGCCATTTCCTTCTCCAATGCATGAAAGTGAAAAGTGAAAGTGAAGTCGCTCAGTTGTGTCCGACTCTTAGCGACCCCATGAACTGCAGCCCACCTGGCTCCTCAGTCCATGGGATTTTCCAGGCAAGAGTACTGGAGTGGGGTGCCATTGCCTTCTCCGTGTGACTGTGTTAGGTGATATTAAATTACTGTTAATTTTCTTAAGTGTTAATTCTGAAATATTTGGGAGTGAAATGTCAAGATGTCTACAACTTTATAAAATGGTTCAGCATAAAGAATGTGGAGAGAGAAGGAAAGAGAGAAAAAAAGTGTGATTAAATGCCTTTTTAAAAGTAGGGGGCAAACTATTGGGGCAGAATCTGTAAGTCTAAATTGTGACCTGGCCATTTATTCATTGTAATCTGGATAATTAAGCTCTCTCTACCTCAGTTTAGTTATCTGTGAAATGGGAGCAATGGTGGTATGTACTCAATAGAGTTGTGAGCATTAAATGAAGTAATTCATGTAAAGTACTTAGAGCAGTTGCTGCTTTGTCATAAGCCTTCAATGAATGTTATTACCTCTGTTGGCTTCATTCTGCAGATGATGTCAGTTGAGACTCAGAAAAATGATGTAACTCGTTCATTCCCAATACTGCTACTGGTGGTTGGAGCTGGAAGAGCTGGAACTATCAGGAAGCTCTTCTGCAAGTCAACAGCAACACACGCAGCAGCCCTCTTTACAACAGCAAAAACCTGAGACACTCAAGTGCCCATCTACTGGAGAATGGATTGCTAAGTTGTGTTATGCTTCTATACTAGAACCCTATACAGCCAAGGAAGGGAATAAATAAGACAAGTTAATATGAAAGTGAAAGTCGCTCAGTCGTGTCTGACTCTTGCGACCCCATGGACTATACAGTCCATGGAATTCTCCAGGCCAGAATACTGGAGTGGATAGCTTTTCCCTTCTCCAGGGGGTCTTTCCAACCCAGGGGTCAAACCAAGGTGTCCCGTATTACAGGCAGATTCTTGACCAGCTGAGCCACAAGGGAAGAGTATCAAAAAATTGAAATGTTAAAAGCTGTTATTTTATCCTTAAAGATTTTAGCTGCTCGAGCAACAAAAGGACTGATTAAGCCACTAAAACTACCATGAAGAAGATAAGTAAAAAAAATGTTTTGGTTTATAAACACTTTGTACTTCATTACAGCATTTTCCATAAGAGTGAGAAATTACTATCTAAATGTTTAACAGATGCATAGTTATATAAACCAAAGAATTATTCCTACAGTGAACTAATTTGTAGCCATTAAAATTGTGTCTTTAATGAATATTTAGTGATATGGTAGAATGCCCACTATATAATGTTGAATTTAAAAATATAGAATCCCCAAACATTAAATGCAAATATACAACTGACCCTTGAACAACTCAGGGGTTAGGGGACATGACTGCACCCCAGCCCCCCTGCAGTCGAAAATCCATATAATTTTATAGTCAGCCTTCTGTATTCTCAGTTCCACATTCATGGATTCAACCAACCACTGATCGAGTAGCACTATTGTATTTATTGAAAAAAAAATCGCATGTAAGTGGACACACACATATGTGTTCAAACTCGTGTTTTACAAGGGTCAACTGCATACACATATATATTTGTATATGTACATGTATACTCATATAACATGTGTATACCTATACCATATAATGTACTTATATATATTCACATACGATACATACATATATCTCATAGAAGAAAAAGCTTGGAAGATTATGGTGGTGGTGGTGGTTTCGTCACTAAGTTGTGTCCGACTCTTGCGACCCCATGGACTGTAGCCTGCCAGTCTTCTCTGACCATGGGATTCTCCAGGCAAGAATACTGGAGTGGGTTGCCATTTCCTTCTCCAGGAGATCTTCCCAACCCAGGAATTGACCCCAGGTCTCCTGGATTGTAGGCAAATTCTTTACCAACTGAGTTATGAAGGAAGATTACATACAAAAACAATTTTTTTTAAGTTAAAAGTGAGTGTCTTTGGATGGAGAGATGGGAATGACTTTTCCTTTTTATTCTCATCGGTAACTTGGATTTTCTTTTATTTCTACAGTGAAAATGTAAAACTGGCAATTCTCAAGAGTAAGTAGACAGGGTCTAATTAAGCCATGGATTGTGCACCTAGAATCCCAGCACATTACCTGTCCTGGGTGAAATTCTCCACATGTGTCTACAAGGAACGTCTATAAGAAGGCCCACAGCAGCGCTGTTTACTGGGGGAAAGCGGGAACCACCGCGCTCTCAGCAGAAGCACATCCATCCGGACAGTGGGTATCTAGGCAGCAGCTAAGAGGAGGGAAGCAGAGCTCCCGTAATCAAGGTTACCGCAACAGGGCTTCCCAGGTGGCTCAGCGGTAAAGAACCTGCCCGCCAATGCAAGAGATGTGGGTTCAGCCTCTGGGTGCGGAAGATCCCCTGGAGAAGGAAATGGCAGCCCACTCCAGTATTCTTGCCTGGGAAATTCCAGGGACAGAGGAGCCTGGAGGGTTACAGTCCATGCTATGGTGAAGAGTCAGACACAACTCAGCAACTAAAAACAATAACAATCAATACAGACATAGCAAAAATATTTTTAATGTGTGACCATGATAAACATCAACTCATAAGAGGGGTGTGAGGAAAGGTAATAAGATTAGGGAGGGGACACATGGTGTGGTGGGGGCTTCAATGACACTTGAAAAGCTTTATCTCTTGGGCTGAGTAGTAGATGTTTGTTATATAGTAATAATCCTCTGTGGGGCTTTTGGTATGCCTGAAATGTTCCACAATAAAAGTTATATAATGAAATAAAAATTCAAGTCAAATGTATCTCTAGAAATGAAATTCATTTTCATTTCGGGAAAGTGCAATCATGGACTTCTGGACTACTTAAAATATTTTTACATCTTCATTTTTGGCATAAACAACTATTCCAAACAAGAATAATTATTTTCTGCAAAAAAATAGAATTGACTTTAAATAAGTATATTTGATTACAATTATTACCCAATTTTGTTCAAAACTCAAACTATCTTCATGGGGGAACAAAGTTAATACATACGACACCCTCTCTAAAAAAATGAATATTTAAAAGAAGGAGTTTAAAGAAAGGCATTGAATCTGGAAAAAGTAGTAGTTCTTCTATTCTTTCCATATATTCTAAATGTAGGGGGAATCTGTGCTGGGAGCACCCCATGGTGTCGAAGCTGTGCTTCCAGCCTTGGCATGGCCGGTGATCCCAATCCTGGCCAACTTGTCAGGAGGCAGAATTACACATTTGCACATGGTTAAACAGTTTCGTCAGTGAAATAGATTTAAACTAGCTTTCAAAGAAGGAAAAGAAAACATTCGATGCATTCCACGTTTTCCCTAAAGTATACTGTACCTCCGAGTCATGCTGCATTTTGCATTCCTCAGAGCCCCCCAAAACTATTTAAATTGTGCACATAAATCATTCTGTCCCTTGTGAAATATAGCTGCCTCCTCCAGGAGAAGTAAGGGGCGCCCTGTCCCAAGTGGCTACGCCCGGTGGGGAGGAGCCCAGCTCAAAGGAGTCAAAGGCAGGTGAGGTGAAGGGACACGCATTCCGCCTTGAAGGCAGAATGGAGAGCTTGCGGGACGTTCTCATGGTTTCTGTGCCCCATCCACCACAGTCTTTGGGCTAAAAGCCCATGTTTCTAAAGCTGGTAAATTCTGCCTCCTGATGACACGCTTCTCAGCCATTCCAGGAGGTGGGAAGTGGAGGGTTACCAGGGCAGAAAAGATCATCCAAAACCAGGACGGAAGAGAGAAACTCAGAGCCAAGCTGGAAAAGGTGACGGCCACCTGAAATTAACAATGATATAAATGGCGCCGGGGTGGGGGGGAGGGTATTCTCCCAGCAAAGAGGCTTTCCAAAGAATCCACCGCGCGGTGCCTGTAACTCGCCGACGCGACGTGATTGACAGCAATTCTGTTTACACACCACGCGCGCTCCAGGAACCGCGGTCCGGGCGTTCACAAGCCGGTGCCTGCGTTCTGTTCTAGACGCTTCCTCTGGGAAGGAGCGGCCTGCGCGGGGTGAGGCGGGGCGCCCAGGCCTCCCCACCCGGCCCCCACTCGCTGGGGAGGAGGGAAACCGGTTCTCGCGCCAGCCTACCCGGGATCTGGCAGAGGAGGGCCAGGCGGGGCTCGCAGGAGGCTGTGAAAACACCAGGCATCTGGCTGGCACGTCCCAGGGCCTCCCTCCTCTGTCTGCATTACTGATGAGGGCCTCTGAGAGTAGGCCATCTCGGCCCCCAACCCTGCCCCACGCCCAGCACACACGCACACACACACACACACACTACCACTGCGCAGGTAGGCGTCTCCAGTAGGCGCCCCTCTTTCTCTGGAGGTGCTTAGTAGCCGAACTGATTGGTGCTCCAGGCCCTCCCTGAAGAGGGGATCAGAATTCGGCGTCTAGAAAGCCCTGGCCCAGGCCGAGGGAGGGAAGTCCACCTCGCCTTCGGTTGGCCCCAAATCGCTCCTTCCTTTGGGGGCCTGGCTTTTCTGTAACTAAATGGGCTACGTCCCACGTGAACCACCACTCAGCTGCTTTCCGTGGAGCTCTTAGGTTCAGAGTCAAGTTCATCCCCTATCAGGACATGGGTACCATGCTAGGCACCTGCACGAAAATCAGCTCACCTTGTCCTCACGCAAGGTTATGGGACTGTAACTCACGTCTGCCTAGAAAGGGAAGGGGAAAGGGTTTCGTAGGTCCTGCCTTTTGTGCCAAGTCGTACAGACTAGCTCGGACTTGCCGGCCTAGCTTTTTAAAACTCCCGAGTTTCAATACTACGGAACCTAGACGTGACTTCAGCCTTGACCTGGCCTTTTCCCCTCCAACCATTTCTCTCGAGCAGTCTTCCCGTCCTCCTCCGCCGCATTTCCTCGTACTTTTTCTTTCTGCTCCCTTCCTCCACGTAGTCACATTTTTTTCCTACACGCGGGGTGGCGGGAGAGCGGAGGATGAAAGGGCGGCACGCGGGGTAAATCCTGTCCCATCAGGAAAGGATGAGGGCAGAGCCGGGGACTTCTGCTCCTGCTGCCAAGTTAATCTGGTACGAGAACCAGCCGGGTCGGGTCTGGACACGCTTTTCTGTTCTGCAGCTCAGAGAGGTGTGGGTTGTTGGTTTTTTGTTTTTTTTTTTTTTTTTGTCACTGTAACTTCAGTGATCTTTGGTGCCCCTGAAGGCAAGAGGCACACCTGAATCATAAAGCTTCAGATGAGTTGAGTTCAAAGTTTTATTTTCCCCTTTTAAAGCCCTCAATAAATTAGGCCAAAGGTAGATTGGAATCCAGCCTCCTGCTGGATTACTAAAGTTGGCTGAGCAATCTGCTCTTGAGAAACCAGGTGTAACGAGACCTGGGCGGAGAGATCTGGGAGTTGTTTGTGGAACTCTCTCTCTCTCTCTCTCTGGCCGATGGCGGAGTCTTTCCGGAGCAGTCCTGCGGGCGGGCCGCCAAGGCTCTGTGGTGTAGTCCTGGCGGACACACCAGTGAGGGGGTCACTGAATCCAGGGCTGCAGGCTTAGGACACCTCTCCGCCCTCCGCCCTCCGCCCGCTTACCTTCAGCCTCATCACCTTTAGAAGCCCCGTTTGCTTATATTCAGAAAGTAATGCCTCAGAGCTCTGCCATCAACTTGAATCGAGTTGTTAGGATTAAAGGGATGTAATATAGTCAAAATGAACTTTGTGCACGAAGCTAAGTTGATCCTAAAGAAAGCAATTAATTCTCATTGTTCTCTGTTTCCTTTATCTTTATAGGGAATCTTTGTTGTTGTTGTTTCTGTTTTTGTCCTCACTCTCTGATGTTTTTACACTGCCAGCCAAATAGTTGTTTCTTTTCAAGACCCTTAAAAATTATAGTGTCAGGGATAGGCAGCAATTCCTCTTTTTTTCCCCCTTGAGCATGTATCTGCAAACCTTCTCCTGCTATAGCAACTAACGTGCTTTTTGAAACCAAGCTGCAGAGATGCCACTTGCTCTAATTTTCCAGGTTGTGCTGCTTCCCCAGAGAGCCCTCAGAGACCCTGGGACACGTGTGTGTGTTAAGAAGGGACAGGAACTCAGAGCAGCAGAAGGAAGATGGCTCGAGGTGGCCTCATTTCAAACCTCTGCAATGCCCTGCTCAATCAGACCAAAATCCTGTTCTGGAAGATCCACCCACTCAAATCCGGTTCCCAACAAAACAACTGACAAAAGTAGGTGGGAGTGGGAACTATGGAAGGATCAGCCCCCCATGGAATAGGCTGGCCAGCTTACCAATGCCTTCCTTTTGAACAGAGTGGAACTCAGGAAAAAGAGGCTGTCTCTCATGAAGAAAACAAAAGAGAAGGCAAAGTACTTACCAAAGATAAAGGAAATCTTTTTCACTCTGCTTTGTACTGTGATCTAAACCTACTGAAAGTCAGAGCCAAAAGAGCTGCAAACCCAAGTTGACAAGAATATCATGCTGTCATCTCCATGGGGCTTGAAAAGAGTTGAGAAATGACTTCATTCCTCACGACCCTCCAGGACATTCTCCAGTGATCCTCATGGTGGTCCCACCTGTTTCTGTACCGCCGGTTATTTACTAGAGGGTGTTCTGCATAGAGAAAAAGGACTCCTTTCTACTTTATTCCAATATAGCGGTCATTTTTTATGGCCCTTTATCTCAGTGGTCCCCAAAGCATTTTACAGAGGAATCTAAATCTATTAAGGGGAAAATACAGATTTTTAGGGAACTGAAATGAGAAAACCCTTTGGCTGGAATAACTTATCCTTTATTTCACAAGGCTCTCAGTAACATGGAACCTATCTAAGCGGCAAATAGATTCAAAGTCTTAGAGAAAATGACCCAAAGATTACATTTTGTTTTTACTCTTCTATTAGGTTCTTTGAGTCAATTTAGAAAGTGAGTAATATTCAAAGTGGGATAGTCTTTCACTTACACCTTTACAAATCAACATTGACACATGTCCTTAAATAAAATTAAAAACCGACTCCTAATCATTTAAACCATGGTGGGGAAAAAAAAAAAGCATTTGTTATAACCAGCAGACCAAAGGGCCATTCACAGAGTAAGAGGTTGATGAATTAGACTGAAGGGGAAGAATGGGGATTAATCTAAATTACTGATTGTTCCTTTCCTCAAAATTCTCTTTTGGTAAAGATTAAATTGCACCAAATATCAATCAGTTTTTTTGATGATAAGACTATCAAGCTTGTTTCATTAAACACTCTCCCATCTCTTAGAGCTATCTAAACAGGATTTTCCCATTTAGGCCCCTATCAATCCAGATTTATGAATATGCTGTAACTTGGGAGATCCTTGTATCAAATATTAATATTTGTATAGTTATTAAAGTATTTGGTGATTTGCACAGGGACTCTCAAATTAAATATAGCATGTCATTTATAGTCTTTTCAAAGACTATAAATGGAAAATTATTTTCTAACCTTTGGTCTTTGCTGGAGCAACTTGCAGGATGATTTACATTTTAAGCAGTATATATAATAATGAAACACTTTTTTAAAGTACAGCATTTAAGCAAAATATTTTACATTATATAGTGCAGTCGTTTTTCAGACTGCGTTTATCCAAGGACTCTTTTCCAAAAAAATTAAATAGAAGCCAAATAAGTAAAACAGATAAAAAACGGTGTTGGGGGGAGTGGGCAGTGGAGAAACAGGTTTTAGTATTGATATTTTTAACCTTTTCAAGGGCTACAGAAGCACCTTTCAGGAACATCGGAGTTCTGGGAAGTGTGAAAGCCAGTGTAGTATTGTAAGACTTATTAAAAAGAAAAAATAAAGGCCGTTTTGGAGATGACATACCTCTTCCTTACAGCTGTATGTGTGTGTTTGTGAAATCTGACTCAGATAATATCTGACTACTGTCTTTATCCTTCTTGCTCTCAGGCTGCAAATTTTGTGGCATTTTATGATAGTGCAAATGGATTCCATGTTATGAGTTTCAAATTCTTACTTTTTAAAAAAATCCTAACAAGAGGTCAGAGGGCATGTTAGGGCAAACTACATGTGACCTCCATGAAATTATATAGATAAATATTTCTACTTTGTAGAATAACAGTAACATCTCAAGAAATGATTGTCAAATTATGACTAGGACTTTAGAGACTATTTCACCCCAAGATTCTGATCTTTTTTTCAGTTGAAAATACTGGAAGTTGAGGGACCTAAACACAGTTACAGGAGTAAATTCTAGACAGTAACACAATTATCTTGCCCTGAGTCACACATTTTTCCCACTCTGCTGCGTGTTGCATTGTGTAAATATCAATATGAGACTTTTACAACTTGAAAATATCAGAATTAACTATTGACTGAAATCAGTTTAATATTTCTACGTTTGTTTAGCCTAATCCAATCTGGTTCATGTTCAGTCACAGGCAAGAAACACACCTTGTGTTAGATCGAAGATCATGGAAACATCCTTAAGCAACACATGTCTCCTGCAAAAGGATTTCAGGAAGTCATCCAGGGAGACAGAGAATACTAAAATACACAAAACTTCCATGCCTTCCTTGGAAAGCAGAGGTTGCATAAGCATGCTACGGAGACAAATTAGCAAATCCGAGGCTGAGATTGGAAGGCTGAAACTTTGGTTTGGAAGAGTCTGGTCCTTTCCCTTCCACTGAGAGCTCCTTTCACACCTAACTCCTTGAGCAGAAAGTGGGGAAAGACTGATCCAGAGGCTGACCTTCTCATAAACCCAGAGCAAGAAATTTGGGGCTGGATGCAAAGGTCCGTGATTCTTGATGTATGTCTTGTGTATGTACTATCAAAATAAGGGAGGTTTGCGTGGTTTTTAACTAGTCCAGGGTATTTGTGCCTATGCCACATACATTTTCAAAATTACGTTAATTGGATATTTTATTTATAAGTCACATTTCTTTAAATATACCATTCTCTGCTTGAGGCTAAGTCAGAATTGTTTGTTTAGGTTCCTTTTGAGCTTTCAAGAGAAATAGTAGAGAAGGATTTGCTATGAACCAAATTAATACTTTGGATTCCATTCTTGGTTTTTGGCAGCTTTGTTTCTGCCGGGGAATATTAGCTCCTGTAACACTAGCTGTTGTGTGTCTAATTGTATATACAATTATATTACATGTGTTTCAATATTTATAAATGCAAATGCTTTAGAGTGAACAACTACCATAGGCTTCAATGAGGCAGCCGAACAAGGGGGCAGGTCTGTAGGTGAGGTTGTTCAGCCAAGTCTACAGACAGTGAGCCACAATGAGTCTCCAGCTGGGGGCTTATCTGTTGTTCAGAATGGTTTGGTAAATGAAAGATACTTGTCTTCTCAAAAGCATCTGGGGTACTTAAGGCAATGATAATGTTTGTTATCCAGTTTATTCAGATTACATTATCCAAGTTGGCCTTGATTTTTAAATTATATGCTGTATTCAGCATATAAAGTTTCCTCAGAGTAAAGCTGAAAGGAAAAAGAAAAATGCTTATTGTCTATGATTCACCTGTGCACCCTATTTCACGGGACTGGTGTGAAAAGCAAGCAAATTTGAAAATTGTAAGGGATGTTGCAAACTGTAAATGTTGATGTAGATACTTGTCTGAATTATATTTCAGCACTGAAGTCAAGAGAAAAAGTTCAGACGACCACTTTGACCCACTCCAGTAAAAACATATGCAACTTATTGGGCTTTCCTTTAACAGTTTTATTGATGTATAATTTACATACTGTAGAATCCACTCGTTGTAAGTAGTAAACAACTTACTGACTTTCAGTAAATGGGCGCAGTTGTGCAGCCATCACCAGAACCCAATTTTAGAACATTTCTGTGACCCCAGAAAGTTGCCTCCTGCCCATTAGCAGTTAATCCCTTTTCTTACTCCCAGCCCCAATCACTGGTGTGCTTACTGTCCTGTAAATCGCCTTTCCTGGATATTTATATAAAAAGAGTCATACAGCTGTTGTCTTTTCCATCTGGCTCCTTTCATTTAGCATACATTTTTGAGATTCTCCCATGTTGTAGCAAGTATCAGTACTTGGGTCCTTTTTAATGCTGAGTAGAATTCCATTGTATGAGTAAACCATGTTTTGTTTATCCATTCATCAGCTGACAGACATTTGGGTTGTTTCGAGTTCTGGGCTGTTATGAAAAATTCCACTATGAACATTCACATATATATCTTTGGACATATGTTTTCATTTCTCTTGAGTAGTGCATAGGAGTGAATTGTTGTATTTCGTGGTAAATTTATATTTAACTTTTTAGGAAAATGCTAGTCTGTTATCCAAAGTGGCTAAATCATTTTTTTTTCCCATCAGCAATATATGGAGGTTCCAGGTCCTCCACATTCGTGTCAGCACTTTATATTGTCTGTCTGTCTTTTTTAATCATAGTCATCCTAGCAGACGCATAATGATTTCTTGCTGCAGTTTGGATTTGCATTTCCCTAATGACTAGTGATCTATTTCTGCTTTATTGACTATGCCAAAGCCTTTGACTGTGTGGATAACAATAAACTGTGGAAAATTCTGAAAGAGATGGGAATACCAGACCACCTCACCTGCCTCTTGAGAAACCTATATGCTGGTCAGGAAGCAACAATTAGAACTGGACATGGAACAGACTGGTTCCAAATAGGAAAAGTAGTACGGCAAGGCTGTATATTGTCATCCTGCTTATTTAACTTCTATGCAGAGTACATCATGAGAAATGCTGGGCTGGAAGAAGCACAAGCTGGAATCAAGATTGCCAGGAGAAATATCAATAACCTCAGATATGCAGATGACACCACCCTTATGGCAGAAAGTGAAGAGGAGCTAAAAAGCCTCTTGATGAAAGTGAAAGAGGAGAGTGAAAAAGTTGGCTTAAAGCTCAACATTCAGTAAACAAAGATCAGGGCATCCGGTCCCATCACTTCATGGGAAATAGATGGGGAAACAGTGGAAACGGTATCAGACTTTATTTTGGGGGGCTCCAAAATCACTGCAGATGGTGACCGCAGCCATGAAATTAAAAGACGCTTACTCCTTGGAAGGAAAGTTATGACCAACTTAGATAGCATATTCAAAAGCAGAGACATTACTTTGCCAACAAAGGTCCACCTAGTCAAGGCTATGGTTTTTCCAGTGGTCATGTACGGATGTGAGAGTTGGACTGTGAAGAAAGCTGAGCACCGAAGAATTGATGCTTTTGAACTGTGGTGTTGGAGAAGACTCTTGAGAGTCCCTTGGACTGCAAGGAAGTCCAACCAGTCCATCCTAAAGGAGATCAGTCCTGAGTGTTCATTGGAAGGACTGATGCTAAAGCTGAAACTCTAAACTTGGCCACCTCATGCGAAGAGTTGACTCATTGGAAAAGACCCTGATGCTGGGAGGGATTGGGGGCAGGAGAAGGGGACAACAGAAGATGAGATGGCTGGATGGCATCACTGACTTGATGGACATGAGTTTGGGTGAACTCCGGGAATTGGTGATGGACAGGGAGGCCTGGTGTGCTGCGATTCATGGGGTCACAAAGAGTCGGACAAGACTGAGCAACTGAACTGAATGATTAGTGATACTGAACATCTTTTTGTGTGCTTATTAGACATTAGTGTATCTTCCTTGTTGAAATGTCTATTCAAATCTTTTGCCCATTAAAAAAAAACTAGATTGAACGCCTTATTATTGTTTGCCTTATGTTGCTTTTTTTTTTTAACTGTTAATTACCAATTCGTTTTACACTCACTTGTGGCTCTTGTATCTGCTGGCTTCCACTATTACTAACTCCTATACTGTTGTTTACCTTTTAGTAAATGCATATGCTTTCCCTAGACCTGTTTATTTTACAATTTTTAAATTGAGGTGTAATTGATATGTAACATCATTTTAGTTTCAGATGTACAGCATAATTCAGTATGTGTATATATTGCAAAATGGTCATCACAATAAGTCTAGTTGACATCCATTGCCATAAATAGTTATAAAATTGTTTTTCTTGTGATGGGAACTTTTAAGATTTACTCTCTTGGCAACTTTCAAATATGAAATACAGTATTATTAATTGTAGCCATTGTACGATATATTATATCCCCAGGACTGACATTTTTTAAGTGGAAGTTTGTACCTCCTTTTGACTTCCTTCAATTTAACAGTCCTCACCCCAGCCTCTAGCCACACCAACCTATTCATCATATGGATGAGCTATTTGTTTTAGAGTCCACATGTAAGTGAGATCATATGGTATTTGTCTTTCTCTGACTTATTTCACTTAGCATAATGCCCTCAAAGTCCATGCATGTTATCACAAATGGCAAGATTTCCTTTTTGTGGCTGAATAGTACTCCATTGTATCATAACATGTACCGCATTTTCTTTATCTATTCATCCATCTCATCCATCAATGGACACTTTCTCCAAACTTGATTTTTAAATTACCTGAAGAGGATGAGCACTTGTGCTTTCTATACTTTATGTTTTACAAACTAGGCCTACAATATAAAATTATCACATAAATGATAAACTCATAATCTTTATGGTAATACTTTATGGTAATACCTGGTATCATAATTTAGTGAACTGAATTGAATTTTGTTTCTTTATTACTTATTTTGTACATCAGAGTTTTCAGGTTTAAAACCATTTTTGAGAGGAAGGGATGCTTCAGAGTATAAAGTTGGACAAACAGATTTAATTATCAAGAAAAATTAAAAGTGATTGAGGAAATATTAATATTTTATGGTAATTAATGCATTTAAATAAAATTTAAAATTTAGTTATTTTTTTCTGCAAATGTTCCAAAGTCCCTTAACAAAAATAGCAAAACACAAAACATAATTAATCACAAATAGTCAATGCTCTCAAGTGTACCTACAAGTGGGTAGAAAGTGAGTAGAAAGCAAACCAATGCCTAACTATCATCGGTACTCTGGACCCAAAATAAAAGATTTCAAATTATCAACATAGATTTACTTATGTATAAGTCTGAGTGTAAAACAAAAACAACTTTTCCTATAACTGGTAAATAATAGGGGGGGAAAAAAACTTTTGAGCCTTGCCTGGAAGGATGCCAAAGATATACACTTGAGAATATTTTAAGGTAATTAGCATTTTTGTCTCTGTGTCAGTAAAAATAGGCTTTTGCCTGCTACTAATTTTCTTTGGGTTAGTGAGACCATTGTATGAATGAAGGGCTGTTAAAGGCCATTTATATTGTGCAAACAGAGGCACAAATTAGAGGGCATGTTAATAAGGAGAGGGGGCTTAGGAGTGCTCAATTATGAGCCCAGAACCTGTTTCTATTTTAGGGGGATAGAAAACACATCAATCTTGCTTTTAGAATATTTTCAATTAAAATGAATAGCACATGGCACACTAGGAACCAGCAAAGGCTGCAGCCATGTGGATTTTGAATAATTCTTACAAACCATCTTAATATCAAAACTGAATACGTATAATGGGCTGAAATATAATTTGGGATCCCAGAAGACCAAAGTCCCTGAGCTGCATAAGAAATTCTAAAGGAAGAGAAGTATAAAACTGGACCATCTGTTTCACTCTTTAGCATACAACCTTTGGAGTAGAATATTTGGAGGAGGACGCTGTTTAAAACCTGAATAGGGATGAAATATAGTGCCTGCACTCCCAACATGTCATTAACCTCCTCTCTCCTAAGTATAATCAATAGCGTCTGCAAGCCTAGTTCCCCATGTGAAAAGCAAAGCACAGCGTTAGCCGAGCAGAGGTTCACGTCTCCCTCCACCAAGACAATAGTGAGTAGATTACTCTCTGGCCCTAGGCAGTGCCTCCTGCCTAACAGGGGGTGCAGAGGGAGGCATCCACTCTGCACAATTTGCATGTGCAACTCATGTATTAGCGGCATATCCAGTTTGCCCCATTTTAGCCACTACCTCCAATCACGTAAAAATATGTAATTTTATATGTACTTATGAAAACATTTCCAGATGCCCCCAAAGCTGCATTTTCCCCTATATAAAACGCCTATTTTATAATTATAGCTAACAGGTAACCAGCATTCACATAGTGTTCATGGAGTGGAAAACCACTAGAGAAAGCAGCAAAGGGTGACAAGAAGGACTGCCTTTGGTCTCAAAGCAGAAAAGCCATCACCCCCCAAGGCTATTCAGTAAGTCCAGTGCTGAGCTTCTGCAAACCATGATTGTATTGGATTTGGGGCCTTTCTTTTTCAGGTGGCGCTAGTCCTCTCTTGAAATCTTTGTAACTATTACGGCTGAAGTGCCATTTAAAGAAAAAGAAAGGCAAAGAAATGAGCTAAAGGGAGCCATGGTGAGTCGTTTGTCAATGTACCCTTTCTTGAGCTCATGGGGGAATCAGGCTTCACGGTGGTGGGATCACAGGCTTTATTTTGAATTTGTCTGTTATAACCTTAAAGCTTTCTTCAAGGGAGATACATAGGGTTCATGCCTGATATACAGAGTCTGTTGCTATGGAAAGGTTTGTGCTTAACCATATTACAGTGTTCCGTGAGGAGCAGGGGAATCGGGGTATCAGTTCATCTCTTTTTAAAACCATACCTTTTATGGGATAAAACAAAATAAAACAAAAATGTGTACAGCACATACTTCTGACATTGGAAAACAATTTTAAGGGCCTTTTTGTATCGTGTGTATCAAGAAGTCATTCTGCATGCTAAGATTCACAATAAGTAATGTCATACATGGCAATTACTCAGAGTATATTAGCTAATCTCCTCTGATGTTTTCATCTCTAAATTCATTTCCTTGTGACATTTCTCATTTCTACCTGAATATCTGCTGTTGGCTCCACAAGACAGCTTCTCCTTTCGGCTGGTTGCCTAGTGCCCTATTCTTAGTGAACAGTTTCTTGTAAGATGGCACAATGAGTGTTCACTGACCCTGAGGCCTCTGTTCAAAGATGGAAAAGTGGAGGCTGTCCTGCCATGAAAATCTTGGCTTTTCTGGGAAAATGAACCATTGCTTAATCCAAAAATGTTCAGCTTTTACATCTTTCTTTGTGTCAAGATGGCAACGTATTGTTTGTTTCGTGTTTCAAGAGGAATATATTGTATGGTGCTAACTCCTACCCTTGTAGGAACATTTACTGGTTCAGGACATGGAGCCTAGAGTCAGACCACCAGGATGTGCCTTTGGATACACCATGTGTAGCCTGTGTGATCTTGGGCAGGCTCCTGAACCTTTTTTTGCCTGTTTCTGCATCTATGACACTGGGTTAATAATAGTATCTATTTCACGTAGTTGAAGTGGAACTAAATGAGATAGTTCTGGTAAAGCACTGAAAATAGTGCCTGGCACATAGTAGGTATGCAGTAAGTGTTTGTGTATTATGATGTTGAGTGTCTTCATCATCCTGCAATTTTTAATCTTGATTTTCCCGTGGATATGCAACCATTTTCGTTAATTCAAAAGAATTTTAAATGGTAGAATCTGGAGCAGGGTGGCAGGATGTTTGAAAACATTTGCTGTTTCCCCAAAATAATACTAAGAGTATAATTGAAGGCTTCCCCATACCTGTAAGGACCACTTTGCCTTTCAGTCTGCAATAACGATGATTCCCACTTTGCCCATTGTCCTGCTGAAAGCTCCTTTTTGGTTCCAGATAATATAAATGTAAAAACAGTTTGTCTAGAGGTATATGTGTTACATATGCGCACTCAGTCGTGTCCAACTCTGCAACCCTATGAAATGTAGCCCACCAGACTCCTCTGTCCATAGAACTTTACAAGCAGGAATACTGGAGTAGGTTGCCATTTCCCCCTCTAATCTTCCCAACTCAGAGAGTGACTCATGACTGCATTGTAGGCAGATTCTTTACTGCTTGGGCCATCAGGGAAGCCCATATGTGTTACATATATCCTTACAATTTGTTCACATCACTGCTTTGTTAACAATATTTATATGTTATTAAAGGTAGAGAGAAGTTTAAAATAACTTTGATAATTTAACCCAGTATATGGAAGGTTTTACCAGTATCCCAAGTAGAGTAAATGTAGATATACAGAAAAAAGACAAAGGGCTCATTTTGTGCCTATTCAAACTGATGCCTGAGCTTTCACCCCAGACCTGGAATTCATCGTCAGTATTTGGCATTTATCCGAAACCAGCGGAACCACTATTGTTTGACCTGTTTTCTTTTCTCAGAACAGAATTTGGTACTGTCAAGTCAGTCTAGCTGCAACTGAATGGAATTTTTTTCTTTAAAGTTTTTTTTTTTTTTGCATTTTGTTTATATACTATCTCTAGTGAGGTCAAATCCCCCTGTAAATATTATCTAATTTATTCTCATAACATCTCTAAGAGATAGGGTGCATTTGTCTTTATTATTAGTGTCTGGAGAGTCACACTCACTTTGTTGGGAATCACCAGGAATAAATCTCATGTAGACACTAATGGAAAATATAATAGGAGATAAATATAGGTATGACTGCAAATGAAGATATTTTCCCACCTTTGAAATCTGTTGACTAAAAAGATAAAAAGTGGAACAACTTATGATGATTGAATAGTAATAAAAAGCAGCATTTAATCTAAATCTCTCCTTCCCATGATTACTGCATGCTAAATATTACTCAATACTAGAGAGTCTGCTGATGAGCTCTGTAAATGTTTTCCAATAAAATTAAATAGATTAGATTTGGAAAGTGAATGCTAATGTTTCTAAGGATGTAAAAGAGTCTTCTTTTAAAACTTTCCTGAAAAATCCAGTTTAGGACTGCGTCACAGCGTCATCAGTCTGAGCAGTCGTTATTTCCACGAGGACATGCTAGGCAGAAGCAGCCAACATGTCCGAGAACGTCTTGTCATCTGCAATCCGATGTTAATTCTCTTCATGTATTTTGCCTGCTGGTCTGGTTTGGTTGTCAGAGTTTGTTACTGAGACGAGACTAAGCTCACCCCACTCTGGCAGCCTGAGACTGAGTTGGCATGACGCACCACGAGGTGAGTCTAATTGCTGTTAATATTGGAAGGATGAATAATCCTATTAAAAAGAAGAACAGTTACCAAAAAGTAAATAAGGGGAGGCAAGTCTAGATTACATGAAAGAAGGACAGCTTGATGAGGAGGAACCCATTAACCTGAATGGAAACAGTTCTTTGCTTTCAATTTAGCAGGTGTGAGCCAGACCGCCTTTATACTTAATCGAAATGGAAACAATTTTTCTGATTCAGTTATAGACTTAAATACTAGGTTTCCTTATATGTGAAAAAAGGGACCCCACTGTGATTCCAAGTTGTTAATAGAAGACAAAATGCCACGTTAGGTAGATTTATGGAAAACCTTCATCTTGTTCCGTAGGTATTATTAATGAGTTAAAAGAGGTAACTATTAGGTGGAGAGGGCAATACTCTACATCAGTTTGCTTTCCAGACACGATGTGCATGTGCGTCACCTGGGATCTCGATCAAGTGCAGATTCTGGCTCAGCAGCTCTGGGACAGGGCCCAAGATGCTGCATTGGAGAGGCTCCCAGGGGCTGCCGTGGAGCACAATCAGGACCACTCTTGCAGAAGGCAGGCTCCAGACAACTATTTTAGAAAGAAATCTGTGCAAGTACAGTGTGACTTGCCTTATCATCATTTCAGGAATTTGAGGGCATTGGGATAACAAACCCCAAACCACCAGCTTTGTTAAATGGAGAGAATGAGCCAACGCAGCGCGTCAAGGACTCTTTTAAGGACACCTGGAATTGCTGGGAGAGTTGAAGCTATAATAGAACAGTGGAAAGGCAGAATGTCTCCTGGTTCCCGTGGAGCTTCACTCGTGACCCCCTCCAGTCCCTCCTTTCCTGTGGCCATCGTCTTTAGACGGCCACAGAAGTGCTGAAGTCGACCCTCTGTATGAGAGACTTCATGCTTGAATTCATGAGGCCTCAGCAAGACAGAGCACTATGCGTCTCTTCCTTCATCCTCCTACAAGCCAAGTTGTTCAGAGAACGCCGCAGCGGTCTCAAGCATGCACGGTTCACCCATGCTGTCTGTGCCGGGGACATGCAGTCTATTGCTGGTTACATGCTGGTAAGATCATCTGACACCCCCAGCACGAAGTCTAGTGTCATGGGCTCTTGAATACATTAATCTTTAAAAAAATTTTTTTAATGGACGTATACTTGAATTACAATGTTGTGTTAATTACTGCTTTATCACGAAGTGACTGAGTTATACATATATACATTCTTTTTCATATCATTTTCCATTAGGGTTTATCACAGGCTATTGAACATAGTTCTTTGTGCTCTACAGTAGGACCTTGTTGTTTATCCATTCTTTGTATACCAGTTTGCATTGACTAGTCCCAAGCTCCCACTTTTATTCATCTCACCTCCCTCCCCCTTGGCAATGACCAGTCTATTCTCTATGTCCCTGATTTTGTTTCTGTTTCACAGATAGGCTCATTTGTGTCATATTTTTTATAAGTGATATTATACGGTATTTGTCTTTGTGTTTCTGACTTACTTCACTTAGTTTGATAATCTCTAGTGCATCCATGTTGCTGCAAATGGCATTGTGTTCTCTTTTTTATGGCCAAGTAGTATTCCACATCCTCTTTATCCAATGAATGCATTAATCTTAATCAAACCCCAGATAGCTGAATAAGAGGGAGAACCTAGAAATACTTGAATAACTAAGAGTACATTTGAGTCAGGAGAGCTTTAAATGGGGAAATTATGTTTCGAAACCTTGACTGCATGTTAATTATGCTAAATTTTGAGTGATCAAAAACTATCATTTATTACTTATCTAGTAAATACGTAGTGAAAGTGAAGTCGCTCAGTCATGTCTGACTCTTTGCGACCCCATGGACTGTAGCCTACCAGGCTTCTCTGTCCAAGGAATTTTCCAGGCAAGAGTACTGGAGTGGGTTGTCATTTCCTTCTCCAGGAGATCTTTCCAACCCAGTGATCGAACCCGGGTCCCCCACATTGCAGGCAAATGCTTTACCGTCTGAGCCACCAGGGAAGCCACAGTAAGAACATAGGGACGGCATAAACCTGAAAACCAGATGGTAGGAAAGCTGGTCACAGCTCTTATATATGAATAGTATGTGCATGTATTAGTCTGCTCAGGCTGCTGTAACAAAATACCATAAACTACAGACATTTAGTCTAAAATCAAGGTGCTGCCAACCCAGTTCCTAGTGTGCAGAGTAACCTCACAAAGTGCTTTTGCATTTGCTTCTGTTAGATTCCTAGGGGTCCTGATTCATCACTTCATCTAACTTCAATTATCTCCTGAAGGTCCCGCCTTCAGATACCATCACATTAGAATAGAGCTTCAACATATAAGTTTGGAAGACACATTTCCATTTCAGTCCACAGCAGTGCATTGAACGTTGATGAAGATATCAGTTACTTTGCAATTATAATACAAGCACAAAGATGCTTATATTATTCCTGCTTCTCAACTTATATTTGTTCCTAACATTTGCTGTCTTTAAGGTCATAAGTCTACATGTATATCATCCTGATATCGAGTCTGGAAATAAAGTTCCTTCTGATGGTTTCAGCATGCTATTGAAACTTATTTGTTCTAAAATGAATTTATTCTTCCTACTCACATAGAACTTTTAAAAAATATAGTTGTGACAAATTTACTGACTACTAACTCATGTAATCCTAGCCTGCAGGAACAAATTTGGTCCACCTCTATGAAGACAAATGTACTTCTAGTGGGTTAGAAAATATATTTCCATTTTCTAGTATACACAACTAGAGAGTGAGCATGGTGGACAAATGCACATGGAAAGCCTGCCTTCCTAGCACAAATTCATGGAAGTGATGGGTAGAATGAAGCAACAAAACTCCCTGAATGTCAGAAATAAAACAAGAAACCAAAGCCAAAGAAATAAGTATAAGCTGATGCTACAAGGACCCATGGGGGTTTTCAGTTCAGTTCAGTTGCTCAGTCATGTCAGACTCTTTGCAACCCCATGAACTGCAGCACACCAGGCCTCCCTGTCCATCACCATCTCCCAGAGTTCACTCAGACTCACGTCCATCGAGTCCGTGATGCCATCCAGCCATCTCAGCCTCGGTTGTTCCCTTCTCCTCCTGCCCCCAATCCCTCCCAGCATCAGGGTCTTTTCCAATGAGTCAACTCTTCACATGAGGTGGCCAAAGTACTGGAGTTCAGCTCTAGCATCATTCCCTCCAAAGAAATCCCAGGGTTGATCTCCTTCAGAATGGACTGGTTGGATCTCCTTGCAGTCCAAGGGACCCTCAAGAGTCTTCTCCAACACCACAGTTCAAACGCATCAATTCTTCGGTGTTCAGCCTTCTTCACAGTCCAACTCTCACATCCATACATGACCACAGGAAAAACCATAGCCTTGACTAGGCGGACCTTAGTCGGCAAAGTAATGTCTCTGCTTTTGAATATACTATCTAGGTTGGTCATAACTTTCCTTCCAAGGAGTAAGTGTCTTTTAATTTCATGGCTGCAGTCACCATCTGCAGTGATTTTGGAGCCCCCCCAAATAAAGTCTGACACTGTTTCCACTGTTTCCCCATCTATTTCCCATGAAGTGATGGGACCGGATGCCATGATCTTCGTTTTCTGAATGTTGAGCTTTAAGCCAACTTTTTCACTCTCCTCTTTCACTTTCATCAAGAGGCTTTTTAGCTCCTCTTCACTTTCTGCCATAAGGGTGGTGTCATCTGTATATCTGAGGTTATTGATATTTCTCCCGGCAATCTTGATTCCAACTTGTGTTTCTTCCAGTCCAGCATTTCTCATGATGTACTCTGCATAGAAGTTAAATAAGCAGGGTGACAATATACAGCCTTGACATGCTCCTTTTCCTATTTGGAACCAGTCTGTTGTTCCATGTTCAGTTCTAACTGTTGCTTCCTGACCTGCATAAGATTTCTCAAGAGGCAGGTTAGGTGGTCTGGTATTCCCATCTCTTTAAGAATTTTCCACAGTTTATTGTGATCCACACAGTCAAAGGCTTTGGCATAGTCAATCAAGCAGAAATAGATGTTTTTCTGGAACTCTCTTGCTTTTTCCATGATCCAGCGGATGTTGGCAATTTGATCTCTGGTTCCTCTGCCTTTTCTAAAACCAGCTTGAACATCAGGGAGTTCACGGTTCATGTATTGCTGAAACCTGGCTTGGAGAATTTTGAGCATTACTTTACTAGCATGTGAGATGAGTGCAACTGTGCGGTAGTTTGAGCATTCTTTGGCATTGCCTTTCTTTGGAATTGGAATGAAAACTGATCTTTTCCAGTCCTGTGGCCACTGCTGAGTTTTCCAAATTTGTTGGCATATTGAGTGCAGCACTTTCACAGCATCATCTTTCAGGATTTGAAACAGCTCAACTGGAATTCCATCACCTCCACTAGCTTTGTTCGTAGTGATGCTTTCTAAGGCCCACTTGACTTCACATTCCAGGATGTCTGGCTCTAGATTAGTGATCACACCATCATGATTATCTGGGTTGTGAAGATCTTTGGTTTTAGTCCTGGATAAAGATTTGTGGAGATGAGGATGGGATGGGAATTAAGGCCTCAAACACATTGGGTAGGGAAGCTGAAGCTAGTTCCCTGCAGAAAGTGTAGAGCCTCAGAAGGCGAGTTAGAGAAACACCACTTGACCTGTGGAAGGAGCAAGGAAGTTTGCTGTTACTGATCCCTATAGTGAGCACAGGTCAGGGAAGAGACATCTTCTGAGAGAAACTATTAATAACACCAGCCTGGTCATATATGGAGAGGTCTGAATTTATATTATTTGCTTAGAACACTAACCCTAAGTCCATTTTCTTGGAATGGACCCCTAAGTCAATAAAGTAACAAAAAATAGGGCCAGAGCCTTGAACCCCTAGGAATCTGATTGTAGCAAATGCAGAAACTCTCTGTGAAGGTTACTTTCACAACCTAGCAGACTTTCTTAGTCTGCTCAGGCTGCCATAACAAATATCACAGACTGGGTGGTTTAACTGACAGAATTTATTTTCTCACAGTTCTGGAGGCTGGAATTACAAGATTGAGGTGTTGGCAGGTTTGGTTTCTCCTGAGGCCTTTCACCTTGGCTTGCAAACAGCTGCCTTCTTGCTGTATTTTCTCATGGCCTTTATGTGTGATAGCCTTGATGTCTCTTCCACTTATAGGGAAAATAGTCATATTGAATCAGGACCCATCCTTATGACCTTAATTAATGTTAATTAGCTCTTCATAGGCCCTATGTCCAAATACAATCCCACTGGGGGTTAGGGCTATAATGTATGAATTTAAAGAGAGTACACAATTCAGTTCATAACGGAAGTCTTGTGAAAAACAATTCCACCCACTGAAGATGAATTCACAACAACATCAAAATGTTATAAAGTACACAAGGATTACGACCCTAAAGGAGAGCAATCAGAGGCAAAAATAAGGAGAAGGACCAAAATAACTATAGATTGCAGATCAAAACCAAAGACACTCTAAAGTAAATAAAATATTTTTTTAAAAAAGACTTGAAAACATCATGAAACAGTAGGACACCATGAAAATGAATAGGCAGATTTGTAAAGAAATAGAATGTTTAGAAATGGAAATTGCAGTCATGAAAATTTCACTAGATAAGCTAAATAGCATATTATGTGTGTGTGTGTGCTCAGTCCTGTCTGACTCTTTGCAACCCCGTGGACTGTAGTCCGCCAGGCTCCTCTGTCCATGGGATTCTCCAGGCAAGAACACTGGAGTGGGTTGCCATATCCTCCTTCAGGGGATCTTTCCAACCCACAGGTCAAACTCTCATCTCTGACATCTCCTGCATTGGCAGGTGAATTCTTTACCACTGCACCACCTTGGAATATTAGTCACAACCAAAAAGAAAATTAACAAACTGAAGGATACATTTGAGGAAATCACTTAGAATGAGGTATAGAGAGACAAAAGAGATGAGTGGTTCAGAAATGTAGAAGATTAAATGAGAAAGTCCAATGAACATGTCTCATGGAGACAGGGAGTAAAAAATGGGAGACAGGCAACTTTCAGAAGAAAGTCAGTAAAAATTTTTATAATGAAATGCCAGAGTCCAAAAGTGGAAATAAACTGATTCTCAAGCAGCAAAAACAAAAGTTAGTGTATATCTAGCTGGAGAAAAATCCAGCAATTCTAATGTTTCCCACAAAGGGAATTTCAATAAATAACAGAAAAATTGGATTTATATGTAACATATTCTCTGATCATAATGCAGTAAAATTAGAAATTAGTAACAGAACAACAGCTGCTAAGAAAATGAAGATTGCCATAGTATCAGTAAAAAGGGTCTGGATAACACAAACCATATTGAAACATGAACTGAATCTTTTAAGCTATCTCATCACCTCAATACATACAAGAAAACAAAACTTTAAGGCTTTTGGTATACAAAAAATTATTTTTTAAAGTTGTTTGTAATTGATTATTTACAATTCTGGTTTCATGAGCAAGTACTTTTCCTTTGCCTCATGGCTATTCCTGAGACTATTTTGTTAGTCTCTGTCTGACCTTGATATTAAAGGACTGTATTTTATTGGAACTTTACAAAAGTACTTTCACATACATCCTATCAGCATCTAGTCTCTGCCCCTTGGTGAGACAAGTTAGAGATGTATTTGCAACGCCCTTAACTAGCATGCAAATCACTTACCAGTATGTGAATGCATAAATACTACTGGAGTCAGAAATTTCTTGCCAAGTGATTTTACTTTCTTTGATAGCATACAGACCTCATCAAGTATGCCCAGTGAGTAGAGTTTTACAGAGGAAAATTACTGACATTAAGGATGGACTTGAAGACAATATTTTTCCCCCAACAGTAAGTATTAGATACATGTTATAATAGATTTGTTGTTTAACTGACCTAATTCTGAATAGCCTTAAAATATGGTATAATGGAGCAGAAACAGCATACATAGAAAAGCTTATTTTTCACCTAATACCTGACGGAAAATTAGACTTAAGAATGTGTACCATTTGGGGGAAAAAAATATTTAACTGACTTTTAAAACATGATCCTTTTGAATTTAGGTTCCCTTAAGACATAAAATTTTGTTGAAGATTATGCTCATGTAATTTCTTTACTGCATCACCGAGAGAAGCCTGCTTTGGGAGGTTTCTGTCTCTGAACGTGTTTCTAGTGAATTCTGCTTGCTGTTCCAGGGGGGCAGGCCACTGAGTCTTGAGAAACATCGCAAAGGCCCAGTAGCAGGCCAACCCCAGATGCAGCCGAATGGCAGAGCATTTGACACGAAACTCTCAGTGCTTGTTTATTCATTTCCGGAGTATTCCTAAGGTGTCTGCTCTCCTTTTCATCCCAGAGAAGGCAATGGCACCCCACTCCAGTACTCTTGCCTGGAAAATCCCATGGACGGAGGAGCCTGATAGGCTGCAGCCCATGGGTTCGCGAAGAGTCGGACACGACTGAGCGACTTCACTTTCACTTTTCACTTTCATACATTGGAGAAGGAAATGGCAACCCACTCCAATGTTCTCGCCTGGAGAATCCCAGGGATGGGGGAGCCTGGTGGGCTGCCGTCTATGGGGTCGCACAGAGTCGGACACGACTGAAGCGACTCAGCAGCAGCAGCTCCTTTTCATCCATGTTGTGCTGTTTCTGCCCAAAGCCACATTGGTATGAACTCTTTCCCTCCGCAGGCTTCCACTAGCAATCCAATCAGGCCAATATTCTTAACGATTTAGTGCTCCTGGTGGCTCAGAGGGTAAAACGTCTGTCTGCAATGCGGGAGACCTGGGTTCGATCCCTGGATCGGGAAGATCCCCTGGAGAAGGAAATGGCAACCCACTCCAGTACTCTTGCCTGGAAAATCCCATGGACGGAGAAGCCTGGTAGGCTACTGTCCATGGGGTCGCAAAGAGTCAGACACGACTGAGCGACTTCACTTTCACTTCCGTGATGAGTTACATCCCCCACTGCGCTCCCTTTCACCCCACCGCCTGTCTCTTACCCCATCCCTGACCCCAGCCATCAGGAGTCCCGACTTCTCACACACTCACCAGCCCAGCCTCCGCTGGAACTTCGCTCTTTCCTCCAGGATTTTCTCAGTTTAAACCTGTTTGCCACTTCCCTCTAC
This sequence comes from Capricornis sumatraensis, assembly GCF_032405125.1. Taxonomy (NCBI): domain Eukaryota; kingdom Metazoa; phylum Chordata; class Mammalia; order Artiodactyla; family Bovidae; genus Capricornis; species Capricornis sumatraensis. The sequence continues at coordinate 80,464,353 of NC_091081.1, forward strand.
TCCCCCCTATTAAGCAGGGTAATTTAGTCAGCAAGCCCAAGTCCTCCAGCTTATTCAGAACCTACTAAACTGACAGCCCTCCAGCTACAAGAATTTATCCTCAGAAAGCAAGGAGACGTACAACCAGCAAGAATTCCGCTCCGTATAAATGTTTTATTAAACTAGAGAGAGGGACATTTTGCCCCCAAACCGTGTTTGTCTTATGAATAAATTAAAATGCAATATAAAGTAATTTTTAAAGAAATACACTCATCTGACAACAGGCTTGTTATATTTCCACACTATTACTAATATACCACAACTAAAATTTGAGTTTATTTTGGGATAGACAGACACTTCTGGATTAAAACCCCATGGATCTGGCTTTCACAAAGTCCAGATAGCACCTGACTCAGACTTCAAATGCTTTTAATTCAGTTGTCATCCAAATTAACCTCAACAGGTGCTCAGTAAATATCAGTTTAATGAATGGAAGGGTCAGTAAATGCTACAACTTCCAGATTCCTTGGGTCAAAATCTGCCTGTCTTCTGATATATCTTTTCTTTTTTTCATTTACTTAGTCAAAAACAAAAATACACTAGTGTCCCTTACCCAAACCAAAAAAAGAAAAACAAGGAAAATAAATAAAATAAAATAAATTGACTATTATAACAAATTTTTTCAGATAGTGTGTGTGTGTGTGTGTGTTAGTCACTCAGTCATGTCTGACTCTCTGCAACCTCATGGACTGTAGTCCACCAGGCACCTCTGCCCATGGGATTCTCCAGGCAAGAATACTGGAGTGGGCTGCCATTCCCTTCTCCAGGGGATCTTCCTGATGCAAGGATAGAACCTAGGTCTCCTGCATTGAAGGCAGATTCTTTACCATCTGAGCCACCAGGGAAGCCAGCTAGGGTAAAATAAATAGGAAATGAAATAATATTTTAAATAACCCTTACTTCATTCATATTTTAAAGTAGACTAAAAATGCTTACCTTCCAACATATTTTAATGATCAGATTTTAATTTAGTCACTTCATTACAATGCCTGCAAGTTTATATAGACTCTGTGGTGGTGGTTTAGTTGCTAAGTCATGTCGGACTCTCGTGACCCCATGGACTGTAGCCCGCCAGGCTCCTCTGTCCATGGGATTTCCCAGGCAAGAATACTGGAGTGGGTTGCCATTTCCTTCTTCATGGAATCTTCCTGACTCAGGGGTCAAATCCTTGTCTCCTGAATCACAAGCAGATTCTTTACTGCTGAGACACCAAGGAAGCCCTATAGACTCTGCCATCCAAGGGATAATTCATTTCTTAAGATTATTCAATTGATTAAAAAAATAAACCATCAGAAATAATCTGAACCTGAAACCATGTTTTGTAAACACAAGTAAACAGTTACTTCCCCATAAAATTCTAGAATTGTTAAGTTCATAGAATTTTAGAGTTTAAAGCATGGAATAATATGATTCTTAGAGATTTAGAAAAATTAAGGAATTTCATTTTTCATAAACCTACCTTTTACATTTAGGTTACTTCATCCAGCATCAATGTTCTAATTTTCCAGCAATAACAGTTTGATGAGTATTAGTTAAATCAAGTAGGTTAAAACATTGTTACTGATAAACCATATGCCTAGTTATTTGAGCCTTAAACAATGATAAAATTGTGTACGAAATCTAATAGTGATTAACTTTTAAATCAAGTCTATTTCCCTCAAAATATATAAAACTTCAGAAGATGTGTGAGATAATTTGGGAAAGTATGGATTAAAAAGAGGGAGTCTGAAATATGTCTCCCAAAGAGAGAATTACAATACAAGTGATAAAGAAAAAATTTGGCAAAGTAATTAAGGAGAAAGCTCTGAGTGAGGCTTGAAATCCTCATGAATGTTCTATGCTTTATACTCTTAATTTATTTTATCTTAAGGATTTCATAAGAATGAAGATGGTCATCATTATTCTTTGGTTTCTCATTGTTCTTTCCTAATTTTTCCCTTCTTTCTGAAACATAAATCTATCCTTGAGATAAGGACCGTGTATTAAAGTTACATCAAACAACTATCTTAAGATTAAATCAAATAGAGGAATGCATTTTCTTTGGGAAATTGATTAAATCAAGGTTCCCTAGTGAGAGATAAAAATAGAAATGATTTTAAATCAAATTCATTCTGGATAAGGGTTCTACTGGTAAGATTAGAAATATTCTTTTAAAGCAAAATGTTTATTACACATTCTTGGAAAAACATTTTTAAGACATATGACAAAGTATTAATTTCTTTAATATCCAAATGTTCTTACATGTCAATAAAAAGGTAAACAACTTTAAAACAATAGTTTTCCCTGTTTGCAGGGAAAAAACTGGTAAACAAATAAAAGTTCAAGTTCAGTTACACCTGAAGAAAGGACAATTTCTAAAATTGAAAGTGAATTTTCATCTTTCATATTGCCAGGAATGAAAATATTTGTTGTGGGTGTGGAATTCTGCAGTCTCAGATTCATCAGTAAGGGTGTAAACTGATACAACCTTTTTAGAGGTCAATTTGGCAGGATATGTTAAATTTTAACATAGGGATTTTATTTTTAAATTTAAATAACATATCCTTTGATCTTACAATTCCATTTAGAAATTTTCCCTATAGATTTTTTTTACACTCATGAACAAGAGTAATCATTGCCATATATTTGTAAATAATTAAAAAAGAGAAAAAGAACGCAGCTGAATATCCATGAATAAGGATCTGGTTCTCTTAAAGACTATGGCACATCTGCGCTTATACGCAGATGTTTAAAGGAAGGAAATAGAGCTATACATGCTACTAGAAAGAAGTCCAAGAGAAAGTGTTTCATGTGAAAAAAAGCAAGTTGGAGAACATGCATTCTAATCCCATTTGTCTGAATAAATATTTTATGAATATTCTCTGGAAAAAAAACATTGGCAGGTGGGATGGTTAGAAGCCCTTTTGCTTTGTACATTTTTATGTCCTGTACCATGTCTTTTCTTTTCTCTTTTCTTTCATTTTCTTGTTGTTCTGTTTTGTTTATTCCTTTGTTCGTTGCAATGAGCATCTATTTTTTTTTATAAAAATGTAATAGCTAATGGGGAAAGCCATTTTTACCTATCGTAACTATTTTGTTTCAATATCCCTAAATTGGCTGGGAGCCACAACATCTGGACTTTTTCCAACAACAGGAACAAGACTAGGAATACTGTCAGTTCCTGTTTCTCTTGTCCGCCTCATAACATCCCTGGTGGACTCTTCTTTAATTGTTGCCTATAGAGAAAAAGATGCCTCTGAGGCCAGAAGATGCTTAGGAACTTATATATACCAGGTCAGAGGGGAAAGTGGGCTTTAAAACCAGAGTAAAGAGTGCTTTTGCAAAGAACATACACTTATGTATGGCCCCTTTCACCTCCTCTCAAACTGTCTCACATAGCAGCCACTAAATACGAGTAAGGGAAAATGGAGAGGAATTAAAGGCACAAAATGAAGCTAATATTTTGAAGCTGTCTTTGATAGGATAGATTCAATTCCAAATAACTTCCAATTCTAAATAGCAGCACCAACAAGAACCAGGATTTCTTCTCATCATGTAGACATCAGTTATGCGTGGAGAGAAAAATAAAATATTCGTGCTGCAGGAGAGTGACTCTTGCAGACTGAAAAGCAACTGTGATTCACTTACAAATGCTTATTTCAGTGAGATATTCTGCCATTGGACTCAATGTACTGGGGAGAAAAAATTAAAGGAGAGAAACAGGTAGTCCTAATAGCTAATAACTAATTTTTCTTAGTTTCTTTTTTTCTAATAGCTCTTTCTTATTTTCTAATAAAAATTGTTCTTATTTTCTAGTAGCTGTTTTTATTTCTCTTATTTTCTTATTTTATCAAATTCTCTTGCAAACGCCTTTGTAGGTAAAAGTCTATTTCAGGAGACAGTACCTTGGTTGAAGCTGCTTTTCAATAAGAGGGGGATGGATTAATCTGTCCTCTTCCTAATTGCTTTGTGAAGCCTTCCCTTCTCCCTAATCTCACTGTAGTTTCTCAAGAAATGAGGCACTTACATATCCCAAGGGGTTAAATGGAGATTTCTGCTGCGGAGGGTAAAGTAGGGAGTTTGCTGCATTAATCATTGAATAACATCAATCAAGCATCCGCTTGGGCAGTTAAATTTCTGTTGAACAAAGTACAGAAGTACCTGGGGAATGTCTCCCTCTTTGTAAGTGGTGTCATTAGACATCTGTCATGAAGGCCTTGTAAAAATAGATTTGGGGATGCAAACAAAGTCATTTCAATGCTAACACAATTGTAGGCACATCCTGAGGAATATTCTATAAAAATCATTGAATTAATAAATAAAACTGTAAAATAATTGATTGTACCAATTTCCTAAAGAAATTCTTAATTACTTTCTTACTCCAAATACACGTGCTCATTGCAACAAGAATTATCTTCCTTAAGCACTATTTTGATCTTTCAGACTCATTTTCAGAAACTAACAGGTCCAAATTTTTGCTCTCATGAAACCCATACTGCTGGTCCATGTTGAAATGTTTTTTGACAATTGGTTATCATCTCCCTCAATTCCCTTTTTAAAAATCATTGTATATTTATGTTATCTTTGCCAGCCTAGAACACATGTAAATCTGCCTCATTATTTGCTTCCTCCAGTCCAAATGCTCCTTTTGCCATCTGCAATGCCTTTTACCCTCCCCTTTACCGTTCCAGATCAGTCCTCTTATTGTCACTTGTATCGCAGCCAGATTTGCAGGGTTTAAGTACAGAGCAGTGTATGTACAATAATAAAGTTATGGAGCATTTTATTTCTGTTTTACACAGCTCCATGTCAACTCAGGCATGAGCACATCGGAGGCAAACGCTGCTTTCGTGACTTTCTTAACTCTTATCAAAATGTTTAACATATGCAAGAGGCCTGTTAGCCAACTTAATGTCAAAGATCTGATAACATCTCAGAAAAAGGTCAAAATGACTTCATATGAAAATGAAAAGAAATAATGTATTGATGAGTCAATAGTAAAAAAGTGTCAAATATTTACAAATTCTAACGAAGTTCCAATTTAAGTGCCAACTGTGGGATTTCCCTAGTGAGGTAGTGACTAAGTCTCCATGCTTCCACTGCAGGGGGCCCGGGGTTCGAGTCCTGCAGGGAACTAGATCCCACAACTAAAGGATCTTGCGTGCTGCCGTGAAGACTAAAGATCCCCATATGCTTCACCTATGTCCCAGCTGCAGTAGACCTATGGGGTTTTTGTTTTGTTTTGTTGGAGTATATTTTTTAAAGCACAATTCACTATGAGAAACTTTTTTTAAAACTGTTAGGAAGAATACAGCAATGTATTGCTGTATTTTATGTATGCAAATACATAAAAGCTAGAATAATTAAGGCTATGGCACTGGTGGAGGAATAGATATGTAGATCAAATAGAACACAACTGAGATTTTAAGATGATTCATGTACATACGGGGAATTTAGTTTTTCCTGGAGATAACATCTTGTATCAGGGGATAAAGGATGACTTATTCCACAAATGTTGAAATATCTGGTTAAACTCTTGGAAGAGTAAAAATTTAGATCTCTTCCTTAGAACAAAATAAATACCAGATGGATTAACAGTTTCAAAGTAAGTCAAAGAAAACCAAAACAACACACAAAAGTATCAGTGGATATTGTAGGCAAATATTTCTAAACTTGTAAGAAAAGAGAACTTTCTGAAAAATGATACCAAAGAAAAAATCAAAAGAGAAATCCTGATAAAGTTTTAAAATTCTGCATAAAAACACCATAAACAATGTTTATCGATAATGAACTGCCTGAAAAAAATATTAAAGCTATGTAGACAAAGGCTTAAATACTCTCTCTACACATATATATATGTATGTGTGTGTGTATATATATATATATATATATATATATAGTCTTTTAAAATCAATGTGAAAAAGACTACCTTGATAGAAAAAAAGATCAAGGAACTTAAAAATAGTAACATATAAAATAAAAAACACAAATAGCAAACAAATTTTTAAAAATCTCTAACCCATCCTAGAAATCAAAAAATACAATCATATTCTTGGCCTATCTGATTGGCAAGGATTGGAAAGAATGATACTTAATGTTGGAATGGGTATGGAATAACGGAGCACTTTTATACCTGGTTAGTGGAAAAGCAAAACTGTACAATCTTAACGGAGTAAAATTTGGCAGTATTTCTCAAAAGCCTTTAAAAGAATATATCGCATGACTTATACATTCCATTAGAAGAAATGGGGAAATATATGCATAAAAGGATGCTTATAGCAGCTTATCATCACAGCAAAATACATAGGAAAACATTTTGTTCAGAAAAATTCCACATAGTAATAGCTTAAATAAGGTAGAAATGTGTTTCCCTGCCCTGTAAATAAAGTCCTGAGATAAGCAATCCATGATCAACAGTGACCCAGTTTCTGCGTCTACAGTTTTTTCTCTATGAGGATTCTACCTTGAGGTCCAAGATAGTTATTTGATCTCCAAGCATCTCCTCCATACACATCAGAAATCGTATCTGAAGATACACTAGGAAAAAATAAGGGCAGAAAAGACACAGGTCTCCTCTTCAAGGATACTTCCTGGTAGTTGCACGGACACGCCACTTCCATTTGGTCACATAGCCACCACAAATTGCAAAGGAAACTGGGACATAAGCCTTCATTCCAAACAGCACCTTCCAGCTAAAAAACTAGAAGTTTTGTTGCTAAGGAAGAAGGGAAGAAGAGATGTTAGGAGACAACCTGCAGTCTCTGCCAAAGAGCGGGAGTGCTGACTCACAAATGGTTCAACAACAAATAAAGCATAGTACATTCAGACAATGGATTATTTATCGGCTTATCTCGTACTTATCTATCTAGTCATATATGTTTTAGGTGTTAAAGTGCTTTTGGTTTCTAAAATATTAGAATATTTAAATTACCTTATTGTTTTTTTAGCTTCTGACCATATTGCCTCGTGATATGAAATGTGGTGTGTGAAATGAATCCTTTGGTATTTGTGTGACTGGACTGTGGTCACTCTCTGCTAATTACCTGTTTTCTTTCATTATTGGAAGCAGGATTCTGTATATGTCCATTATAACAAGCATATTGTGTTGTTCAAGACATTTTATACTTCCCAATTATTAGTGGAGTCTCTATATCAGTTTCTGAGATGTGTGTTAAAAAAATACCCACCGTGATGGCGGAATTTAACAGTTATTTTAATATGTAATGTTATTTGTCTTTACATATTTTTGAGGCTAGGGTTTGGGGTGCATGCAGGTTCAGGATTATATTCTCTTGGTAATCGCTTTTTTATGATTATGATTTTTCTCACCTAATATTGTTGCCTTAAATTCTGTTTCATCTAATTAATATTGCTTTCCTCCCTTTATTTGTTTACTATTTACATGGAATATTTTCCCCATAATTTTATTTCATACTTTGAGGGTCACTGTCTTTCATGCTTGCAAAAGACATACATATAGTATTTGTATTTCACTTCCGATCAGTTCAGTTCAGTTGCTCAGTTGTGTCTGACTCTTTGTGACCCCATGGGCTACAGCACACCAGGCCTCCCTGTCCATCACCAACTCTCAGAGCTTGCTCAAACTCATGTCCGTTGAGTCGATGATGCCATCCAGCCATCTCATCCTCTGTTGTCCCCTTCTCCTCCTGCCTTCATCTTTCCCGGCATCAGGGTCTTTTCCAATGAGTCAGTTCTTCCCATCAGGTGGCCAAAGTATTGGAGTTTCAGCTTCAGTCAATTCAGATAATCCCTGCTTTTTAACACATGAAGTCAATGTTTACGTTTTTAGTATTGCTATAATTGGATTTATTTATACCACCTTATTTTGTGTTTTCTATTTACCATATTTTTAAGTTATTTTATTTCCTATTGAATTGATTGAGTTTGTTCCCTTTTTCCCCCTCCAGTGTTTTGGAAGATATATATTCTATTTCTTTCAGAGATTACCCTTGAATTTTTAATATGCTGCACTTGACTTAAAGGCCAAAGATAATCAATAGCTCTGATCTCTCTTCTCCTATATTATTGCTGTTTAGTTTATTAGTTTCACCTGTTTTTAAAAACTCTCCAAATTAACCATTATTATTAGGGTTGTAGACTTCACTTTCACTTTTCACTTTCATGCATTGGAGAAGGAAATGGCAACCCACTCCAGTGTTCTTGCCTGGAGAATCCCAGGGACGGGGGAGCCTGGTGGGCTGCCGTCTATGGGGTCGCACAGAGTCGGACACGACTGAAGCAACTTAGCAGCAGCAGCAGCAGGGTATACACTACATGTGCTGTACTCAGCTATGGCCGACTCTTTGCAACCCTGTCGACTGTAAACCCCTGGCTCCTTCTGTCCATAGGATTTTTCGGCAAGAATACTGGAGCAGGTTGCCATTTCCTTCTCTAGGGAATCTTCCCCACCCAGGAAAGGAACCTGCGTTTTCCCGCATCTCCTGCACTGCAGGTGGATTCTTTACCGCTGAGCCATCAGGGAAGGTCCATCTCATATGTTGTACTTCTCTGGAATTCAGAATCAATTTGGAGAAAGAAGGGAGAGGAGAGGCAGGAGTAAGAGACAGAAAATCAAGATACAATATTGGCTTTATTTCAGATGAAGCTGATGGGAGAAAGTGGTTTTAGATCAGTGGCCAGATGGGCTTGCTGATACGTTACTCCTGAAATAGACGGACTGAGCCCCTGGTGGTGCAGTGAAACACCAGAAGGTTTCCCTAATAAGGCTGGTCACTCACCACCTGGACACAGGCGGCCTAGAGCTTTCCTTCAGTGGGGCAGGCAGTTCTGAAGGAGAGAGACCAACAGGGGGTGAGGCAAGCATCTTGCTTGGATCTTCCTCCCCAATCCCCCTGCCTTCCAAGAGAAATGGTTAAGAGGGCAGAGAGAAGTTGCGAGTGCTCTTATATTATTCCTTATGGAGACTGGGGTGGAACTTCTCTCTTTTCTATGGGTGTATAAGTGGGAAGTAATTGTCGTTGTCAATAGTGTTTTCTGTAGTCCCCACTTGAGGCCGATTTACCATGAAGCTAGTGGTTGTGCTTCAGGGCCCTTAATGTGATAGCCCCTCTGGAGGCCCTGGTACCAGGAAGAAGCAGCAACTCCAAGAAGTTTGGCGGAATGAAGTCCTGCTAGCCTGGAGGCCATTCTTCTTTCCCAGGGGGGCGGGGGGGGGGGTCTTGGAACTGCAAGAGATGGGGCAGGCGATGGGCACCAGTCTCCACTGGCAATCTACACTCGCTGGACCCTGCAAAGCATCCGCATCTTCCCCAAGGAGAAGAATCAGACTGAGACACTGCTCTGATTTCAACTTGAGGGCCATGTGACTTGGCTTTGTGGTCACCTTGGCACACCCCACTGCTGAGAACTGCCCTGCCAAGATAGGGGGTGGGAGAGATACTGGGTGTGGTGAAACCCAGCCAACTTTGGTCAGCCTGCTGTGACCTAGGATGAAGGGACAGGACTTAACTGATACTCCCCGACCACCAATAATGAGGCAAAAGCAAACTTTCCTAAACTATGACTGATGGGAAAAAAAAAAAGGACACATTTTGATTATGTTAGAAGACTGGTTTATCTTTCTACTTTATATAAGTGATATTTAAAAGTAATTATCACATTAAGAGGCGGGCAAACAGTATGCAAGGCTTGGAGGCTCAATGGTAAAGAATTCACCTGCCAATTCAGAAGACTTGGGTTTGATCCCTGGGTTGGGAAGATCCCCTGGAGAAGGAAATGGCAATCCACTCCAGTATTCTTGTCTGGAAAATCCCATGGACCGAGGAACCTGGGGGTCTCCAGTCCATAGGGTCACAAAGAGTTGAACATAACTGAGCAACTAAACAATAAAAGAGTATGTAGCCAAGAAACAGAAACCAACTTTCACTTCCATAAAGGAAATAAAATTATGTTGAAAATAATTAAAGATTATATTACATTCCTGGATATTGTGAGGTTTTGTGGCATTTAGCTACAGTTTAAATTTTTATCTGTTGTGATTTATATTTTCATTCTAAGGTAGTACACCAAATTTTCTGTTAAAACTTTGAAATTCTTTTCTTAAAAAAGCCCAGAAAATGTGGATTCACCCGTTTTTTTAGGTTTTCACTTTTTTTTTTTCCCTTTGGACTAAGCAACTTTTCAAGAGCCTGTTCTTAATTCAACCTCTTAATTCCATTTATTCACCTTGAGTGGACCCAAAGTCATGTCTCTTGTTTCTGTGTAAGGTTCATACTCCAACCCCTATTTCTCTATGGGCTTCCTAGGTGGTGCTAATGGTAAACGTAGGAGACATAGGAGACCCAGGTTCGATCCCTGGGTTGGGAAGATCCAGGACATGGAGGAAGGCATGGAAACCCACTCCAATATTCTTGCCTGGAGAATTCCATGGACAGAGAAGCCTGGCGGGCTACAGTTGATGGGTCACACAGAGTCGGACACAACTGACGGGAGTCAGCATACATGCATGACCATGACCCCATTAAGTGCTGGTTTTATCAGGCTAGCCTTACAGCTCGAGCTACCAGAGGATTTCTATTTCTTCCTTCCTAGCTCAATTATCTGCTTTTAGAAACACAATTATCAGTAATTTATTTTATTGATTATGGTGGGGGTACTTTAGTCACCAAGTCATGTCTCACTCTTGAGACCCCGTCCATGGTACTTTCCAGGCAACAATACTGGAGTAGGTTGCCATTTCCCTCTCCAGGGGATTTTCCCCACCCAGGGATCAAACCCACAGACCCATGTCTCCTGCATTACAGGCAGATTCTTTACTGCTGAGACATGAGGGAAGCCCTTTATTGATTATATTTTACCCCACAAATCTATGTGTTTATTATGAGTATGTCTGTATCTGTCCCTCATGTTGCTGAACCAGTAGTAACAAAAAAAAAAGTCTTGATTTACACCCAAATTTACATCATATTTAAATAGTCTCCATTGAGTGGGATTACAGGTGCTTGGATTTTCTATTAAAACTTTATTTTATTGTTCACACTTTGTACAGTGACTATGAAACACATTAGTTGAAAATATTATTAAATTTTTTTTCAATTTTGAAAAGAAAGTTTAATGAAAACTAGATTAGGGTATCATATTACCATATAGTTCAGAAATTCTTTTACCCAACTGTCTGTGTGAATCAGGGAGAGAAATCACACAAAGTTTTAAAATTATTTTACATTTGACTTTAAAATGCATTACAGTTGGTTACAAACATCACCAGTTCAGACTAAATGAGGAAGATGAATCTAAGTTAGTCTAAAGTCTGAATATTTTTAATGTTTTTTAAATTTCTTCAAGTAAATGCAATAAATGGAACAAGAAATGGAGTCCATTAAGCAAGGTTCTATGTTCTACAATAAAAAAAATTAGTTGTTTAATGTTTCCAAATAGATAAATATTCTGTACTCCCATTTCTACTCCTCAGTCCTTGTATTTACTAGTCGTTACCATTCAGTTCAAGCATCCTTGAGACTGTTGGACAGATAACCTTAAAAACTATGTATTTATTTGTCTGGCTGTGTCAGGTCTTAGCTGCAGCGAGCGGGATCCTCAATCTACATGGCAGCATTTGGGACTCTAAGTCATGCTCTGCGGGACCTTCAGTTGCAGTATGCAAACTCTTAGTTGTGGCGGGTGGGATCCAGTTCCCTGTTGTTGTTCAGTCACTCCGTCATGTCCAGCTCTTTGCAACCCCAGGGACTGCAGCACGCCAGGTTTCCCTGGCCTTCACCATCTCCCAGAGCTTGCTCAAACTCATGTCCATCGAGTCAGTGATGCCATGCAACCATCTCCTCCTCTGTCACCCCCTTCTCCTCCTATCATCAATCTTTCTCAGCATCAGGGTCTTTTCCAATGAGTCAGTTCTTCCCATCCAGTGGCCAAAGTATTGATGTTTCAGCTTCAGCATCAGTCCTTCCAATGAATATTCAGGACTGATTTCCTTTAGGATGGACTGATTGGATCTCCTTGCAGTCCAAGGGAGTCTCAAGAGTCTTCTCCAACACCACAGTTCAAAAGCATCAATTCTTTTGGTGCTCAGCTTTCTTTATGGTCCAACTCTCACATCCATACATGACTATTAGAAAAACCATAGCTTTGACCAGATGGACCTTTGTCGGCAAAGTAATGTCTCTGCTTTTTAATATGCTGTCTAGGTTTGTCATAGGTTTTCTTCCAAAGAGCAAGCGTCTTTTAATGTCATGGCTACAGTCACCATCTGCAGTGATTTTGGAGCTGAAGAAAATAAAATTTCTCACTGTTTCCATTGTTTCCACATCTACTTGCCATGAAGTGATGGGACTGGATGCCATGATCTTCATTTTTTTAATGTTGAGTTTTAAACCAGATTTTTCACTCTCCTCTTTCACTTTAATCGAGGCTCTTTAGTTCTTCTTAGCTTTCTACCATAAGGGTGGTATCATCTGCATATCTGAGGTTATTGCTATTTCTCCCAGCAATCTTGATTCTGGCTTGTGCTTCATCCAACCCAGCATTTCACATGATGTACTCTGCATATAAGTTAAATGATCAGGGTGATAATATACAGCCTTGATATACTCCTTTCCTAGTTTTGAACAAGTCCATTGTTCCGTGTCCGGTTCTAACTGTTGCTTCTTGATCTGCATATAGGTGTCTCAGGAGGCAGGTAAAGTGGTCTGGTATTCCCATCTCTTGAAGCATTCGCCACACTTTGTTGTGATCCACACAGTCAAAGGCTTTAGCATAGTCAATGAAGCTGAAGTAGGTGTTTTTCTGGAATTCTCTTGCTTTTTCTATAATCCAACAGATGTTGACAATTTGACAACATCTGGTTCCTCTGCCTTTTCTAAATCCACCTTGAACCTCTGGAAGTTCTCCGTTCGTGTATGTTTGAACCCTATTTTGGAGAATTTTGAGCATTAGCATGTGAAAAGAGTGCAATTGTGTGGTAGTCTGAACATTCTTTGGCATTGCCTTTCTTTAGGATTGGAACGAAAACTGACCTTTTCCAGTCCTGTGGCCACTGCTGAGTTTTCCAAGTTTGCTGGCATTTGAGTTGCAGCACATTCACAGCATCATCTTTTAGGATTTGAAATAGCTCTTCTGGGGTTCCATCACCTCCACAAGCTTTGTTTGTAGTGATGTGTCCTAAGGCCCACTTGACTTCACACTCTAGGATGTCTGGCGCTAGGTGAGTGATCACACCATCCTGCCCATTCCCAGTTATTGGTGGTCCCAAGTTAGAAGAAGTAAGGAAAATGGTGCCTGTGTTGCGGGTTAGGCGTGCATGAACTAGCCACAGGAGACTAGAACAGCTTGGCAGGGTCCACCCCTGGAACATGGCCCATCTATTAAGTTGAACGGAAATGACAGAACCAAGTTCAGCCCAGGAAACTGGGAGAGGTGCAGCAGTTCAGGCTTCTCCTAATTTCAGAGAGCACAGCCACTGGCCACAGGACTTCCCTAATTAGCTAAAACCAGCTGAAGACGCCTCCTGTTTAGAGTCACACTTAACCTGTGTCCATTCCCAGATTCTTCATTTACTGCTTTCATGAGGTTAAGTTATTTCAGTTCACCATTTTTCATGATTCTTATCCCTATACCTGGGTTTCCCTCGTGGCTCAACTGGTAAAGAACCTGCCCGCTAATGCAGAAGATGCAAGAGACGTGGGTTTGATCCCTGGGTCAGGAAGATCCCCTGGAGAAGGAAATGGTAACCCACTCTGGTATTCTTGCCTGGAAAATTCCATGCACAGAGGAACCTAGTGGGCTACATCCATGGAGTTGCAAAAAGTCGGACATGACTGAGCACTCACGCAGGCACACGCATCCCTATACCTGCCTCCTAGGACCTTCGTGAAGATCAAATGAGACAATGCATGTGGAGACTTCGGCCCCGCAGCCTGTCCCCGTCCCACAGCAAACACTCATCGTCATTGTACAGGTACTCTAGTACTTCTGGCAAGCAGTAGGCATCAGGGAGTGTTCACCAAGGAAGAAGATGATGTTTGGCAATCCAGGCAGTCAGACAGCACCAGATACAGCTGTCCAGCAGGTACCAAGGCCACAGCCATGAGCCAAGAATGGAGGGACCAGACTCCAATGCCAAGGGAGGATGGAAAGTTAAACTGCTGTAGTGTAGGAGCAAGGCAGTGCTCCCAGCTCAGGAGAGAATAAAAAGCAGGATTCCCAAGCCCAGGAAATAAGACAAGGATGTGTAACCAGCACACCTCATGGAGAAAATGAAGACTGACCTTGGCTACAAGCCACAGCATAGCCCTGGGCCACCAGCAGTAAAGCAGAGTGGATGTCCAGTGTAAAACTTCTGGCCATAGCTTTTGAAATCTGCATACGCCTCACCCCACTCCAGTTAGTTCATGACCGGTCCTTGAACCAGAAAGGGCTATATCTGCTGGAGAAGATTAATGGATTTTTTTTTCAGCTTTAGTTTGATTTATTTTTGAACATGTATGATTCAGAAGTGAAAGCTATACAGAAAGGTACACACAGGAAGTCTCGCTTATAGTGTCCTCTCCACTCTCCTCTCCTCCGCTTCCTACAGATAACCACCCGCTACAGAGAGTTACCCTTCCTGTGTTTCTTTTTATAAACACAAACATATATGTGTACATATTCTTACTCCCCTTGCCTCTTATACAAAAGGTAGCACACTATATACACCTTCAGTTTTTTACTTAGCAAAACACCTTGTAGACTTCTCCACACTGGAAGATGGGAATCTTTGTTCTATTTCATGGCTGCATAGAACTCCACCATATGGATGCATCACAGTTTTAAATTATTTATTCATTTATTTGGCTACCCCGGGTCTTAGTTGCTCCACATGGGATCTTTGGTCTTCACTGTGACATGTGAGATTGTTAGTGGCATGCGAATTCTTAGTTGCAGCCTGTGGGATCTAGTTCCCTGATCAGGGATCTAACCTGGGCCCCCCACATTGAGAGCATGGAGTCTTTAGCCATTGGACCACCAGTGAAGTCCCACACCACAGTCATTTTGAACAAATTTCCTATTATTGCTGAGGACTTGGGTTGTTTCTCATCTTTCTCTATTAGAAACAATGGCACAAAGCATGATCCTGGCTAGATATTATTTGGTACTTTTAGAAGGTATCAGTAGGAGAGATGCTTAGAAATGCAGCGCTGGTCAGAGGGAAGCTCATTGAAAATTCTGCTCATTATTACCAAATGTTTCAAAAGGAACTTTTCCATTTATATTAGCAGTATATGAGAGTTCCTGTTCCTCCACGGCCTCACCAACACATCAGGTCAAACTTTTCAATTATCACCAAGCTGGTGGGAAGGTTATAATTCTGGAATCTAATGAAAGGTGAACTGTACTTTCATAAAAGCCACACTAAGTAATGTTTTATTATTTGGAGTGGTCCTTCTTTCCTTCTTTTCTTTCTTCCTTTAAATGCCATCGACCCAACTGTTTTGTGGTTAGTTATGTGGGTTTAGTTATGTATCCCAAAACCTAAGGCGTTCTGGCTATGGTGAATTAGATTGGTTTGTGTAGGTAAGAAAGACGAAGAATTGAAAGTCCTGACTGATGGCTGGGTTCTGGACTTCTCCCCTGGGGCCATCTTGGCTCCTGGCCACCCTCTAGCCTCTGCACCAATACGTGCTGGGTCTCCTCGACACTGGGCTGACCTCCAGCGTCTGAGCAACATCTCCACGTTCATTCTCTAACCGCTGGTAGCCCTCTGGCTGCTGCCTACCCTGTCGCATGTGGGATGTGGTGGGAAGAGTTTTGGAAGACATGCATGTTAGTACAATAATTAGCAGACTAAGAACAAAATCACCTTGAGAGTTGTCACACAGAGGCCCCAGCCAGGGTGACAAGTTTGTGGAAGAGCACATGTTATTTCCAATAAGTTTGATTTTCAATGAATGGGGTCTAGAAGGATACATCTTCTTCTAGCTTATATTTTTCTCATTTGGACTCTAGTCATTGAACATGGTTTTGAGGAAACTCCAGGAGCAGGCCTAAGGGTTTTATGGACAAAGGGGAGGCTCCTGGTGCTCAGGACTGGAAGAACAGATGCCAGCAGGGAGTCCTGGGTGTTCTGGCATGTCCACCTCTCCATGCTGGAGACGATGCTCCCACTCGTGCGAGGCCCCTGCTGCCGATCACGTGGCCACCTTCACTGAGGAATTTTCATACAGAGGCTGCCACAAGCCAGACTAACACTTTTTGAGACTATGATATAAATATATTTTCCCCAAACTTTGAAATGTAAAAAATTTTCAAAACAAAGAAATAAAATCAGATCCTGACAGATTAAAACAAGGCCCAGATGGCACATCATATCATACTAGCATCTTAAACTGGGATGAAAAAAAATTAGAAGTTAAACCAAAGTATCTGAAATGTTTAGTCGCTCAGTCATGTCTAACTTTGCAACCCTAAGGACTGTAGCCTACCAGGCTCCTCTGTCCATGGGATTTTCCAGGCAAGAGTACTGGAATGGGTTACATCAACTCAGCTATGACTAGCCTAGTTTTAGATCAATCACACTAATAATTTTATTCTTTGTAGTCAAAGAACATTTAGTATATATATCTATTTATTTTAATTATCTTGGGACAATGGGCTTCCCTGGTGGCTCAGATAGTAAAGAATCTGCCTGCAGGAGACACAGTTTCAATCCCTGGGTAAGGAAGCTATCCTGGAGAAAGAAAAGGCAACCTACTCCTGAGCTCTCTGAAATTATAGTGAGAAAGATTTTGCAACAGAATATTTTAGTTATAGCACCTTAAAAAAAAATCCCAAGTCTATAAAGTGGCCAAACAGTCATTTTTGCTAGTTAGAGGTTATACGTATTTGTTCCTCTCCACAGAAATCTTATTTTCATGTTGTTCTAGGCATCTCTGATACTGCCAGCTGAAAATTACTGAAACATCCGTGATAGCTGTTCTTCTGTCTTGTTACATGGAGCGGAGAACTTTTTTTCATATTGTGCCAAGGCAAAATTCCCCATTTGTGAATTCCCCTTTAGGGACCCCAAGGAGGTCATGCTCTGGGACATTCTCCAGCTCCAAGAGAGAGTGCTGATGCTCTGTCTTGCTGCAGGAGGGAGGCTGGCTCGCTTTCTTGTGTCCACACCAACCACCATGAAGTGCATTCAGATGGGCAATAATATGATTCCACTGAGTGATCTTCTCAAATCACCACCTACATCCTGCCATGTGGAGGACTCTGCTTAATTTCCTGAGATTAACATATTGATTACCAAGAATGCAGTCTCATGCGCAGGAACTCTTTGGCACCTCGGAAACTGTCAGAAGAGCTCAAGGATATCAGTCACATTGGTACCATGCTGGAGGCAGGGAGGGGATGTTGATGTTGCCCTATGGTCACTCTGACAGGTTCAGAGGTCATTCATTCACTGAACAAACACTCATGGAGGACTGGGTCCTACATCAGGCCCTGGATATTGTAAAAATGCGGGGGGCCCTCCTGGAGCACTCAGTCTAGGGGTGGAGACACAAAAATTCACAAAATTCACAATATAATAAAATAAGGGCCCAAACAGTGATGTCCACATTGGATTCATAGCTCACAGGTGTCTGTTCCTCTTGTTGTTCTTCAGTCACTAAGTCATGTCTGACTCTTTTCAGCACCAGGGACTACAGCACGCCAGGCTTCTCTGTCCTTCACTATCTCTCGGAGTGTGCTCAAACTCATGCCCATTGAGTTGATGATGCCATCCAACCATCTCATCCTCTGTCACCCCCTTCTCCTCCTGCCCTCAGTCTTTCCCAGCATCAGGGTCTTTTCTAATGTGTCAGCTGTTCCCATCAGGTGGCCAAAGTACTGGAGCTTCACCTTCAGCATTAGTCCTTCCAATGAATATTCAGGGTCGATTTGCTTTAGAATTGACTGGTTTGATCTCCTTGCTGTCCAAGGGACTCTCCCCCTAGGTATTCAGGAATTGTGATCAGGAAGACTTCACAAAGGGAAGCAGCAAATGTAGAGGCAGGGAGGTATGAGGCAGTGTGGTGGGGCAAGTAATCAAAAATGTAATTCACGAGGGATGACATCTCAGAGCAGGTGAGCAGTGAGCCAGACCCTGGAGGAAGGCTGGACATGCAGCAGAAAAAAGTGCACGGAAGGAGGAACCAGCCAGCGTGTATCAGGGCAGAGAGGGTGCCATCTTGGCCAGGCTAAGACTGTCCCCAGGGTCACCAGGGTGAGCTGGCTGGCCTCAGGGAAGCGGCCCTGAAAGAACAGGAGCAGGTACATCCTCGGGGTCAGGGGCTGGAGGCTCAGAGGAAAAGGTGGTGAAGGGAGAAGAGAAAGCACAGAAGCTTTGGGCTAGAGTGGCCTCAGGAAGTCAGAGGAGGAGAAAACCAATTCAGAGACTCGAGAATAGGCACCAGCTGGCTCATTCGTCTCCTTTTGCACATCAGGAAGTTGGAGTCTCTACCAGTCTCGGTCTTATGCCCTTGAAACTTTCATCTCATCCATGCCCTCCAGGCATTTCATCCCTACTTGTCACTTAGAGGAGCTTAGATGATCTGAATAGACCTCCCCCAACTTTAATAAGCTTTTTAAAATGGACTTCCCTGGTGGCTCAGTGGTAAAGAACCCGCCTGCCAATGCAGGAGATGCAGGTTCGATCCCTGGGTGGGGAAGATGCCCTGGAGAAGGAAATGGCAACCCACTCCAGCTTTCTTGCCTGGGAAGTGCCATGGACAGAGGAGCCTGGCGGGCTACAGTCCATGGGGTTGCAAAAGAGTCGGAAATGACTGAGCAACTAAACAACAACAAACTTTAATAAAACAGGAGTAGAATGAAAATCACAGAGCACTGTGCTTCCAGTTTCAATATACGTATTTCCAGAAGATTGAAACCAAGGAAAGCCAAGAAAAGGCAAGTGGATTTTCCTGGAAGGAATTAGAAATTGGAGATGAAACTTTCCCAGTGGCCAGCTAAGATTAGAAATAATCTTACATAATCCCTGGAAGGGATTATGAAATAAAACAGAGGCCGGTGGACAACTGTCCAGGGGAATGTATCCATGGAAGGTCAGCACGAAAAGTTACTCTAAAGCGCAACCTTGACCCTAAAATTTTTATGACTTCCATACATTATCTCACCTTAGTAAGAGGGTCTAGCCCAGTGAAGGATACATGTATCAAAGGATACACTGCAACTTGCACCACTGTCTTTTCAGATCCTGAGAGATTTCTAGTAACAGTGTGTCTAGCTATCTCTGGAAGTCTCTGTCTGTGGTTTTTCTCCCTCCCTCTCTTTTCTCTTCTCTCTTTCTGTGTTCTTCCAGTTTCTTTTTTTCTGTCTTCTTTTCCACAGGACCCACCCAGGAGGAGGCAGATTCTCAAGGCCATGCCCTTACCCATCCTTGCACTGCAGCCAGACCCACGTGACCCTGGACAGCAGGACAGGGTTCCCTGGGTCCTTCCCTCTGGCTTTAATGCCAGCATTCTTGTAGAGTGGAGCCGGGTCACTGAGCTTCATTATTGCCTCCAAAGCAAAGGTGTTCCACATCATCCACTCTCCTCTGTAGCCACAAAATCACGGAATGATCTTCAGCCTGGAAACACACCCCCATGCTGTCTCCCCGCCCCCCTCCCCGTCAGTGCCTACTTTGACCTCCCAAGGGTCAACGTAACACAGCCATGACAAATCCTGGGATTCCAGCCTTTAGGAAGTGCAAGCGAGGCTCTGCAAGCCTGAGCTTTTCAGATGGAAAGCAAAACTTCTTTAATATTTAGATATGCTTTCCGCCCATTCATATGTTACGCTGTTTCTGAGGGTAACAGGATTCTCCAGGAAACAGAATTTGTCCCAGAATTCGGACATGACTGAAGCAACTTAGATGCCAATGAACAGGAGAAATGTTTGGCGTTGAGTGGAGTGTAGCTGATTCTTCCGAAATCACATGCCAGACACCCATCCTATTTAGAAATTAAAACACTCATGCACACACACACACCCTACTGACCTATTTTTTGTGTGTATATTCAGTCATCTTTGACTCTTTGCAACCCCATGGACTGTAGCCTGCCAGGCCCCTCTGTCCATGGGATTTGCCAGGCCAGAATACTGGAGTGGGTTGCCATTTCTTCCTCCAGGGGATCTTCCCGACCCACTTAACCTGTTTACTTCCAGGCAATATGTTAAATGCTTTACATATAGTCTCTCATTTAATTCTTTCCCCCCAAAGAATTGTAGTGTCTCACAAACATTCTGCTGCACAACAAGGTTAAGTAAATGGCAAAACAGGCACAGCCCATAAATGTGGAAATGGGACATGAATCCAGCTTCTTTCTGCATTCAGGAACCCCCCGAGGTAACACTTTTCATGTGGTGGGAAGCAGTTTTCCTGCTTGCCTCCTAGGTTGCTGAGTTAACGAATATATAGAGCCTTAAAAATTTTTTTCAATAAGTCATCTTTAAAAATGCCCCTAATCTCTTTGTTTTTTCTCAGAACTCCCCAGTTTGTCTATGTCATCCTCATAATGATGTGCCCTGAACAAAACATAGTGGCCTGGTCTATTTTCATTTCTCAGCCTGTGCAGGATATAAAAAATAAACAGCATATGGTGAAAAGTTAATGAGATTAAAAAAAAAAATAAGTTCACTTAAAATAATCCATGGGCTTTTCTACATGTGTTCTTGGTCTGGTTTCAAAAACCACAGGAGTTTTACTATGCTTTAGAAAAGGAAGAATATTTGCATTGTTTCTTTTGGGGTCAGTGGGAAACCAGTCTTCTAGAATCGGCACTAATAATCATGTTGTTTGTAAATAAGTGCTAAACTAGTACAAACCAAGACTACTGTGATGTGCCACAGCGTTAAACACGCTCAAAGCAGCCCTCCACACCGTCTCCAGTTACAAGTCTCACGCTCACACGATGCTCCTTTAGTCAACAAGACCAGTGAAGTCTTCCCTTCCCTCTGGCTTCACTACCAGTGTTCTTTCGTAGTGGAGAAGATGGGAAATCAGACAAATAGGCAGACCTGACCTTTTAAGAAAAACTTCTCACACCTCGAACCAAATTTAAAAAAAAAGGAGGTTAGGAATCCTGTCTTTATTTTTAAAGTATAACCATATGAAAATGTATGGTTGCTTGAGCTACCTCAGTTCTCAGCACTGAAAGAAACAAGTAATTTGAGAATGCATGTAAATAATTGTGTGTGCACATTTGTGTTCAGCCACAAGGTTCTCTCAACAATTAAGTGTAGATCCCACTGCGGGTCCAGGATTGTTCTGTGGAGGATGGAAGAGATTGAAGACAGGGACTTAATGGAATTGGTGATCCCACTAGCGAGATGTAAGGCCCTTAATAAAATAAAGAATAGCATTAAACACTTCCCTTGTGCCAGGCACTGTGCTCAGAGCTTTGCAGGAATTATTTCGTCTAATCCTCAGAAGCCCAGAGAAGTAGGTACTATTATTTTCCACAGGAGGAAATCAAGGCTTGAGAGGTTAACTAAACTCTCAAAGGGGTATTTGAGAATCATATAAGACACCGTAACGCACTATCAGTCAAGTGTAGATTTTGTTTTCTACTAAAAAGAAAAAAATCCAAACAAAACAAAGCAAAAAAAAATTAGGAGCTTAAACAGAAGTTTACTTCTCTCTCTCATAAACCAAGTTTGGAGGTAGAAAGTAACCGAGCCAGCACCACAGCTGTCCTTAAACACATGGGCATACCTACCTCCACGGGATCTGGGAAATGTGTAGATGGTTTTGTTTTTTACAGATGGCCACGTGCCCAGTTAAAAATTGGGGTTTCTCAGACCAAAGGTGAGAACAGATGTTAGATTAGGCAACTTGGATGTCTGTCACATGTACGTAAATTGCTGGGCACCAGATAAACACAATAAATGCTAAGTAATAATCATTATGAAACTCAAAGCAGCCCAGAAGTGGCTTGGTTTATTAAGTGCATCTATTTCTGCCTGAATTTTTCTCTTTTCTAGATTCATGCCCTATCCTTAAATAGGGATGAGTGAGAAGAAGGGAGTGTGTGTTGGGTGCTCCAAAGGCTGCCTTCTGGGAGCACCAACTCCCAGGGCTGGCCTCGCCTTTTTATTTTCCAGACACGTGAGGTGGTTTGCCCCACGATTTGCACCTGTGGAAAGGTGGCAGAAAGTCAGGTCATGACACAAAGCATGGATGCTGCCCAGGACTGGGTATTTTCCAGCCTGGGCTCCTCCTTTCTTCTGGTGCCCCGTTTCAGGGACTGCAGATGATAGCGCTGGCCTCTCGCAAATGCAGAAGGAGCAGGGCAGTCGTACTGCATAACTTCGGGAGAGAAGCAGCTATACTGGACACAGGTATCCTTTATATCAGTGATGATAAGCCCAACAGTCCTTGGCGCTGTGCAAACAGGAGGCTCTGGGAAGGGGGCAAACTGTAACTTATCGATTGCGTGTCAACTCATTTGGTTTATTTGTTTCAAAGAGTTTCCCACGGGTCATCTCAACTTTACAAATTCCTAGGTAAGAGAGACAGCTCAGACATCATAAAACATCTACAGTGTATGGATCTGATGAGTTTTTCACAGCTTCTTAAAACTTCTAAGCTGTTTTTAGGCCTAAGATTCTATTATGGACAGAGTTGGCTTATCAGAGCCGTTGGAGGGGTAGGATAGATGGATAGGGTGAAACGGACGGGATGGTGGGGATAAAAGCTGGAGTTTCCAGCTGCTTCATCACTGGTGTGGACCAGGAAGGGGGGGTGGGGTGGGGAGATGGTAAAAGAACAGAGAGGTGGGAACTCGACCTTTCCATTTCCTTACCCCTATATCTAATTGATTACCAAAGTCTATCAATGTTTTCTCCTTGTCCTCTCTGCCATGGAGGGCTGCTGCAAGCATGCAGGAGACTGTGCAAATTAGACACCCTATTCTCAAGCAGGACTCAGTGGATGGCAAGAAAGGCTCTGGCTGAAGACCTCACTCACATCCTCAGTTGGAAGCCCTTGGTCAGTGAAAAATCCACACATTCTTAAATTGTGGACTCTTCGGAATCACTTCAGTTCAGTTCAGTTGCTCAGTCCTGTCTGACTCTTTGCGACCTCATGAATCGCAGCACGCCAGGCCTCCTTGTCCATCACCAGCTCCCGGAGTTCACGCAGACTCACATCCATTGAGTCACTGATGCCATCCAGCCATCTCATCCTCTGTTATCCCTTTCTCCTCCTGCCCCCAATCCCTCCCAGCATCAGGGTCTTTTCCAATGAGTCAACTCTTTGCATGAGGTGGCCAAAGTACTGGAGTTTCAGCTTTAGCATCATTCCCTCCAAAGAAATCCCAGGGCTGATCTCCTTCAGAATGGACTGGTTGGATCTCCTTGCAGTCCAAGGGACTCTCAAGAGTCTTCTCCAACACCACAGTTCAAGAGCATCAATTCTTCGGCGCTCAGCCTTCTTCACAGTCCAACTCTCACATCCATACATGACCACAGGAGAAACCATAGCCTTGACTAGACGGACCTTAGTCGGCAAAGTAATGTCTCTGCTTTTGAATATGCTGTCTAGGTTGGTCATAACTTTTCTTCCAAGGAGTAAGCATCTTTTAATTTCATGGCTGCAGTCACCATCTGCAGTGATCTTGGAGCCCCCCAAAATAAAGTCTGACACTGTTTCCCCATCTATTTCCCATGAAGTGATGGGACCAGATGCCATGATCTTCGTTTTCTGAATGTTGAGCTTTAAGCCAACTTTTTCACTCTCCTCTTTCACTTTCATCAAGAGGCATTTTAGTTCCTCTTCACTTTTTGCCATAAGGGTGGTGTCATCTGCATATCTGAGGTTATTGATATTTCTCCCGGCAATCTTGATTCCAGCTTGTACCTCCATCCCCACGGTCCCGCCTGCCTTCTTCCACCTCCACCATCTCTTATCTCTCACATGGTGGATGCTCCGTCAAGACAGAGAACTGGGAGAGGAGGCACAAAGGCTCTCAAATTTTGGCTTCGGCGTGGTCGCCAGTTACGGTTATCCCTTTAGTCCTAGAGATACAAAGACTAGACGGAAAGAAAAGGTGCTGATGCTGCTATTTGTTTTTAGACTTGTGATCCATCAACAGACCACACAGCCTGTGGGGCTCTGTGAAAAGCACACTTGCACCGCCTCCTATTTTCTAGGCTGAGTATGTTTTTAAAAGTGTAACCATTAAAACAGACTCACTTTAGGATGCTCTTTTATCATTCTTGAGTGTCCTTATGCACGGGGAGGCTCCGCACTTGAAGGAGGCGGGCCTGGATGCCCAGGGCCCGCCCCCAGGCCCACGCCCACTCGCTCCGGCCCCGCCTCTCTTCCCAGCAGCCCAAGGGCCGCGTGACCACCTGGGTACCGGGGTCAGCCCCCTGGGCGCGGAGGCCCGGTCCGGGTCCCATCGCGCGGCGCTCGGGGGAGAAGCGCGGGTATAGAAGGGCTGCGGGCGGGTGCGGGGACTGGCCCCGCGCCTCCTGCCGTCCGGGACGCCCTTTCCCTTCCTGCCCGGGTTATTTCTCCTCGCTCTTCGGGTTTCAGCCACGTTTCCTTCGGGAAGCCTTCCCTGGGGCCCCGGCTTGCGTCAGCGCCTTCGTTCACTTCCCTCCTAGAGCCCTGCGCCTTTTCCTTCCCAGCGCGTTCTCTGCGCAACTAGACACTTTTGCCTGGGGTCACTTGATTAGTGGCGAGCTAGTGGACAGAGCTGGAAGTTCCTTTTTTTAAAAAAAAATTCTCAGTGTGGTGGCCGCAGAGTCGAGCACAGGGCCGGTGCGGAGTAGGCAGGCCTCGGCAATTATCTGCTGAATGAATGGGGTTGAATCAAGAAGCCGCCTGCCCAGCTGCTCCTGTGGGTTATCCTTTGGGAGGGAAACCTTTACCCCACGTGGTCCCTGAGAAAAGCAGGTCACCAGGACCACAGACAGAAGGACAGCCTGGGAGGAGACGTCTGAGGGTCAGACAGACGCCAGGGAGGCCACTCGCTTTTAAGTCCTATAGTAACACGCTACAATGTGAAAATATTCTTTAAGTTAGGGAGAGAAAAAAATATTTATGCTTAACCACTTGGGCATTTCTAGAGGAATGCACTGATAAACAAATTCCCCAGTGAAATTATGTCATTTGGTGTAATAACAGCATATAACCAAATCCTTTGGCCCTTAGGAGAACAATCAGATTTGACCGTCAATAATTTACCCTTTAGAGTGCCAACTGATTCTCTTAATGAATTAGGGACAAGATGAAGATAAAGAGGGTGAAATAAATATCACAAATGTGTTACGTTAATGCACATGAGTTATTTATTATTTGGAGGTTATTGTGCTTGATAAGTAGTTTTATTGTAGACATTTATATGTACTAAGAAGCAATTAATCACCAATAACAAAGATTCAGGCCTTCAGATAAGTTGCTAAAATCTTTCCAATAAATTGAGATTAGCTCTCTAAATGATTTCCTTTATATTCTTGACTAATACAAAATGACCTTAAATATGTTTACTTTTTGAGTATTTACTTACGAGGAACTAGAGTGATGTTATCAATAAAGTGCTTTTATTTAAGCAGTAGGTTATCAGTAGCCATACAGATGAATATATGACATGATGTAATCATTGGAGAGAACATTAAAATACACTAGTAGGTGCGCAATAAGTGATTCTGATGATGGCAAATGAGGACAATCCTGGGAATAAACTGAAGAAATGCCACTGAACACACATTTCTCTAAAAGTTATAGAACATTTCTAAACTAAGCTGTAATAAAAAAATTATTAAACATTCAAAATGTGGACAGTCTAGTATAAGATGCATAGTACAGAGTTCCAAAATGTATTAAAGAAATAAACATAATTTATTTCATTGCTGTTACTATGTTTCCAGGGACTTTGGAGAGGAATTGGAATAGTCACTGGTGAACCTTGGAGAAGGAAATGGCAACCCACTCCATTATTCTTGCCTGGAGAATTCCATGGACAGAGGAGCTTGGCGGGTCGCAGTCTATGGGGTCACAGAGTTGGACACGACTGAGTGACTAACACACACACATACTCTCACAACTCACTCTCTGGTGAACCTGACTTAGGGTTCTGGAAGTCTAGTTTCAGCATTGGGGATTCCCGAATCACTTCAAACTAGACTGAGGATTAGGGCTCGGTGCCCAGCCAATGGCAGCCAACAAGGCAGAGCTGCAGGGAATGCTGTTAGGTAGGAAAGTCTGAACTCGCTTTTTTTCTGGCCAGATCCTCCATGACGTTTCACGGCAGCCCTAAGTATGTCTAGTGCGTGTGTGTGTGTATACTCTGTCGTGTTTGATTCTTTGCTGTCCCAGGGACTGTACCTAGCTAGGTTCCTCTGTCCACGGAATTCTCCAGGTAAGAATACTGGAGTGGGTTGCCATTTCCTTCTCCAGGGGATCTTCCTGACCCAGGGATTGAACCCATGTCTACTGTACTGGCAGGTGGATTCTTTACCACTGCACCACCTGGGAGATGGTTAGATAGCATCGAGGACTCAATGAACATGAATTTGACCAAACTCTGTGAGAAAGTGGACAGAGGAGCCTGGCATGCTGCAGTCCCTGAGGTCGCAGAGAGGCACATGACTTAGCAACTGAACAATAAGAAGTATGTTTTAGGTAACAGTTTATCTCCCCTGTTGAGGACAGAAGGAAGCTAGTGTTTTTCTTTTTATTCTCAGGGAATGTCACAAGCTAGATTCTAGACAAGTTTGTTGAAAAAAAAAATGTGTAGTTTATCCTCTCCCCATCCAGTTTATTATCCCCACTATAATATTCTTAGTAAATATAGTAGTGCTCTTGTTAGTCAAGAGTCCCCACATTTCTTTAAATTATTTCTTGCCTAGACTTTTGTTTTCAGATCCTAGTTGTTTTGCATCCTAAACTTATGGGCCACTACTACATTTGTATAGTTGCTTCAGGTCAAATGCTGTATCCCATATCTTGCATTTACTGAGTTATTCACTGCTAACATCTAAATCAGAGATGTGAAAAGGACAATTGTTTAGTGCTTTTTAAAGTCCCTGACCAAGATAAGTAGGGAAATCCCATTAGCTCCATTCATAGCATTTCTCATAAATCTAAAAGGAAAGCAAGTGTCCAAAGCCTTATTCTTTAATAGTTCTTATTTGTAAAACTTTTGACAGGGCTTTAGTCTAAATTGGTTCCAAATTATGTAAAGAACATTGAGAAATATGATGGCTAGTGAATCGTGATAGTTTCAGTTATTGAATAAATAACCAGAACAGTAAAAGGGGACTAATCTTAAAGCAAACAGTGTGATGAGGTAAAGAGAACAGAACTGTGGCATTTTTAAACTACCATCTGGCTCAATCCTCTTTAAGTGGGCAGGTTTGAAGAGCCTTTTATTCAGTGCCCTAAAACTTATTCAGAGGGAATCGTATTGGAATATCAGTTTTTCATAACATTAAAAAACCCCACCAAACTCAACCCCATTTTTGTAACCAAAAAGTAATGTTTAACAAAGTGCTGGGTAATCCTCTGGCTAATGGTGAGGGTGTGGGGCATTCGATGGGTGGCAGGTCAGCTGCAGGCAGGGGAAGCCCACTCTGCAGCTTTTGGGCCTTCACCTCCTCAGCTCCTTCGTGGCTAGAGTAACTTATTAAAGTTGTCATTATGGTTTGAAATTTAGGCAAGAGGTGTAAAAATAAAGAATTCATTAGGAAAAATGAATGCGGTCATTTCTAGTACTTTATTTTCACTTGAAAACTACTGTAGAATCTCCATATAGGATAATCGAGGCAACTAACACAACAGAAACTATGATCTACAGTTCGAATCGTGCTTTTGGGAAATGTGAAACTATTTCATGACTTTGCTTTTGAGAAATGTGAACCTATTACATGACTTTCTAACAGACGCAACAACTGCGATTTTATTAAGTCCTGGATTTTTAAATGAAACTGTTAAGAGGCTTTTCTTTTGTTTTCTCAAGAAGATGTGTTTGAGAAGCCTAGGTTGAATAAAGAGGAGCCCACTACTACCTTCAGCAAGATGCTTTTGAAAAGGTATTTTAGCATTCTCTGTGGTTTAGGAGACAAAACCAAGTCCTGCGGGCTTTGTGCTGTGCTTCCTTGCAGACTGCAGAGCCTTCTGTCTGCTTTAGGGTGTGGCAGCTGCCATTGGGGAGGAGAAGCTGGCAAGTGTCGCCTTTTATAGCAGACTGACTTCATTGTGCTGGGGGCCTCGATTTCATAGCCTCTTGGTTCCAATCTTCTAGTTGACTTGCTGAAGCAAAAGGAATTAAAAGAGATTTCGCCCTATATACCTAGTTTTTTTTCAAGTTTCATGATTTTTCTATATAGAAAAAAAGTGTTAAGAAAAGGGCCAGAGGTGAACGTGGTGACTCATTTTCCCTTTTTAGGATTAGTTGTGAAAATAAGCCACAAAATATGGCCGTACTTCTAAGAACTGATGTTGATATATGTTATCAGTTGGAAAAAATGTATTTTTATGACTATATGCGTACATTTAGTTGGACTATAAATGTCTAAAAGCATAAATATGTAATTGAGTTTAGAATATATGTGTAAACACATATGCAAAATAGACATATATTTGTATTTGCATATGAAAACTTAAAAAATTCAACTTATGTGGTATCATCATGTAATTAGTATGTATTTGACTATATGAAGGGAGAAAATCCAGGAGAAAATGTCAAAGAGGCACACTAACAAAGATGTAGTTCTCTTGGCAAAAACTGGTGAATGATTTGGCATGAATTCACCTTACATTTCTCTTATTCACTTACACGTGATGATACAACTCCTGTTTTCCAGTTGTTTGCATAGACTTGCAATTTGTTGTTTCTACATTCTATAATGACTCTTGGGTATGCACCTGATTCCCCTCCTCCACCATCAGTCACCAGTTTTCCACATATATCCTTTTCTGTTTAGTCAAGTAACATATTTACACTTGGTCAAGCAAACAAAAATAACCACTGCAGTTGAAATAAATTAAAATAACCTTTATGGAAAGCTGAAGAATTAGATGATTTTAGAAAGCTACATTCTACCAAAATCATATATATCATTTCAGCTAGCAGGACTTCTTGAAAGCTCTGGTTTCAGATGCTTTCTCTCCATGAAAACTGAGTCCACACTAGTACAACTGAGCTATTGTTTAGGTTAAGAAGTCCTGCTTTGGAAGATATTCAAGATGTTACTAGGTGACAGATTCACAATAATAAAAACATTTAAAGCATCAAAAAATGATAAAACAATGGATAGCATTTGAAGAAAAAGTGTGAAACATTTTTGCTGTAGGATTAGATTTGATACATTTACATCATCACTGATCTTATGTTTATGAAATATATATTTTAGTTTTGTTTCACATTACTTAGAAATCAACTCATATCAAGAGGGTTAACTGTGCACCTAACCTCTAAAATAGGATGAAAGGTGTCATACAGATTTATGAAGACATGAGATAAACCTTAGCTCTTTCTATTATGGCACCAATAGTTAAATTTCCACGTGCAAGTTGTTGGGAGCATAGCACACCACTCTACACATTTGAAGACTTTCCTTCAGAGAGAAGACAGGCAAGTGCATTGTGAGAAAATGCTCCTTTGGGAATAGTTTTGTGTTTTCATTAATAAAGCCTACGTGGGCTTCCCTGGTGGCTCAGATGGTAAAGAATCTGCCTGCAATGCAGGAGACCCCAGTTCGATCCCCGAGTCGGAAAGATCCTCTGGAGAAGGGAATGGCTCCCTACTCCAGTGTCCTTGCCTGGAGAATCCCATGGACAGAGGAGACTGGTGGGCTATAGTCCATGGGGTCGCAGAGTCTCAGAACCGAGGGACTAACCGTGCAGGCACACACACACTGCCTTAAAAAAAAAGTTATATCGGCATTTCTTTGGGGCAGGTGCAGTCAGTAATAAGCATGTATTGAGTACCTGCTGTGTACAGGGCACAGAGCCTCTGGAATGCGGCTAACCTTCAATTAAAACTCTTTCCTAATTTTGCAGTTTGAAGAAATTGTGGGAATCACACTGATGGCCCGAAATCAAGGGAGAGAGGCTAACAGGCTGAAAAATTACATAACTCTTGGGAGAGGCAGTGCTTTTGCA
The DNA here is from genome assembly GCF_032405125.1 of Capricornis sumatraensis. NCBI lineage: Eukaryota > Metazoa > Chordata > Mammalia > Artiodactyla > Bovidae > Capricornis > Capricornis sumatraensis. The sequence goes on from NC_091081.1 coordinate 80,494,486, forward strand.
CATATTGCCCAAATATTTTCTTTCTCCGTCGGCTCCTCGTAACCTTTGAGGCCGACAGACAACTTTGTTCCCCGGCCCTTCTCTCCCTCTTTTGTCTGCTCGTCAGACTCGTTTTCCACCTTTGTATCGTGCCTTTTAGACGTGAAAACAAACACGCGAACGCCCGGTTGGCAAGGCGACGGAGGCACGAGGGGAAAGTGCAGCCTCCGGTCGCCCCACGCCAGCCTCGCTCCGGACGCCAGCGGCGCGGCCGGACCCGAGCTCCCCGGCCCGGGGCCGCCGGTGCCCGCGAGGCTGCACCCGGGCCGGGCGGGCAGGAGGGCGCAGGGCCCCGCGGGCCGCGGCGGCCCAGGGCTGAGTCCAGTCCGCGTTTTGCGAGTGCGCCCGAGCAGAGAGAAGTGGATAATAGTTGCTCGGGCTCGCCCGGCTCCCTCTCAAGCCATGCTGGGCCCGAGCGGCTCAAGTCAGTCGTGTATTTTTACCCATATCCGGGGTAGAGAGGAAAAAGAGAAAAA